>NC_140998.1:100047321-100625749 GCF_052327205.1 Somniosus microcephalus | reverse complement strand
CCCTCGTCCCCTTTGTCCCCTCTCGTCCCCTTTGTTCCCTCTTGCCCCTCTCATCCCCCCTCTTGTCCCCCCTCTTCCCCTCTCGTCCCCCCTCTCGTCCCCTTTGTCACCCTCTTGTCCCCTCTCATCCCCCCTCTTGTCCCCCCTCTTCCCCTTTGTCCCCTCTCGCCCCCTTTGTCCCCCTCTTGTCCCCTTTGTCCCCCTCTTGTCCCCTCTCTTGTCCCCCCTCTTCCCCTCTCGTCCCCCCTCTCGTCCCCTTTGTCCCCCTCTCGTCCCCCCTCTTCCCCTCTCGTCCCCCCTCTCGTCCCCTCTCGTCCCCCCTCGTCCCCTTTGTCCCCTCTCGTCCCCTTTGTTCCCTCTTGTCCCCTCTCATCCCCGCTCTTGTCCCCCCTCTTCCCCTCTCGTCCCCCCTCTCGTCCCCCCTCGTCCCCTTTGTCACCCTCTTGTCCCCTCTCATCCCCCCTCTTGTCCCCCCTCTTCCCCTTTGTCCCCTCTCGCCCCCTTTGTCCCCCTCTTGTCCCCTCTCTTGTCCCCCCTCTTCCCCTCTCGTCCCCCCTCTCGTCCCCTCTCGTCCCCTTTGTCCTCTCTCGTCCCCTTTGACCCCTCTCGTCCCCTCTGTCCCCTTTCGTCCCTCTCCTCCCCTTCGTCCCCTTTGTCCCCTCTCGTACCCTTTGTCCCCTCTCGTCCCCTTTGTCCCCTCTCGTCCCATCTCGTCCCCTCTATCCCCTCTCGTCCCCTTTGTCCCCTCTCGTCCCTCTCGTCCCCTTTGTCGGTTTTCGTCCCCTTTGTCGCCTCTCGTCCCCTTTGTCCCCTCTCGTCTCCTCTGTCCCCTCTCGTCCCCTTTGTCCCCTATCGTCCCTCTCGTCCCCTTCGTCCCCTCTCGTCCCTTTTGTCCCCTCCCGTCCCCTCTCGTCCCCTCTGTCCCCTTTCGTCCCTCTCGTCCCCTTTGTCCCCTCTCGTCCCTCTCGTCCCCTTTGTCCCCCCTCGTCCCTCTCGTCCCCTTTGTCCCCTCTCGTCCCCTCTGTCCCCTCTCGTTCCCTCTGTCCCCTCTCGTCCCCTCTCGTCCCCTCTGTCCCCTCTCGTCCCCTCTGTCCCCTTTCGTCCCTCTCGTCCCCTCTGTCCCCTCTCATTCCCTCTGTCCCCTCTCGTCCCCTCTCGTCCCCTCTGTCCCCTCTGTCCCCTTTCGTCCCTCTCATCCCCTCTGTCCCCTCTCGTTCCCTCTGTCCCCTCTCGTCCCCTCTCGTCCCCTCTGTCCCCTCTCGTCCCCTCTGTCCCCTCTCGTCCCCTCTGTCCCCTCTCGTCCCCTCTGTCCCCTTTCGTCCCTCTCGTCCCCTTTGTCCCCTCTCGTCCCTCTCGTCCCCTTTGTCCCCTCTCGTCCCCTCTGTCCCCTCTCGTCCCCTCTGTCCCCTTTCGTCCCTCTCGTCCCCTTTGTCCCCTCTGTCCCCTTTCGTCCCTCTCGTCCCCTTTGTCCCCTCTCGTCCCTCTCGTCCCCTTTGTCCCCTCTCGTCCCCTTTGTCCCCTCTCGTCCCCTTTGTCCCCTCTCGTCCCCTCTGTCCCCTCTCGTTCCCTCTGTCCCCTCTCGTCCCCTCTGACCCCTCTCGTCCCCTCTCGTTCCCTCTGTCCCCTCTCGTCCCCTCTCGTCCCCTCTCGTCCCCTCTGTCCCCTTTCGTCCCTCTCGTCCCCTTTGTCCCCTCTCGTCCCTCTCGTCCCCTTTGTCCCCTCTCGTCCACTTTGTCCCCTCTCGTCCCCTCTGTCCCCTCTCGTTCCCTCTGTCCCCTCTCGTCCCCTCTCGTCCCCTCTGTCCCCTCTCGTCCCCTCTGTCCCCTTTCGTCCCATTCATCCCCTCTCGTCCCCTCTGTCCCCTCTCGTCCCCTCTCGACCCCTCTCGTCCCCTTTGTCCCCTCTCGTCCCCTCTGTCCCCTCTCGTTCCCTCTGTCCCCTCTCGTCCCCTCTCGTCCCCTCTGTCCCCTCTCGTCCCGTGTCCCCTTTCGTCCCATACGTCCCCTTTGTCCCCTCTCGTCCCCTTTGTCCCCTCTCGTCCCCTTTGTCCCCTCTCGTCCCCTTTGTCCCCTCTCGTCCCCTCTGTCCCCTCTCGTCCCCTCTGTCCCCTCTCGTCCCCTCTGTCCCCTCTCCTCTGTCCCCTTTCGTCCCTCTCGTCCCCTTTGTCCCCTCTCGTCCCCTCTGTCCCCTCTCGTCCCCTCTGTCCCCTCTCGTCCCCTCTGTCCCCTCTCGTCCCCTCTGTCCCCTCTCGTCCCCTCTGTCCCCTTTCGTCCCTCTCGTCCCCTTTGTCCCCTCTCGTCCCCTTTGTCCCCTCTCGTCCCCTCTCGTCCCCTTTGTCCCCTCTCGTCCCCTTTGACCCCTCTCGTCCCCTCTGTCCCCTTTCGTCCCTCTCCTCCCCTTCGTCCCCTTTGTCCCCTCTCGTACCCTTTGTCCCCTCTCGTCCCCTTTGTCCCCTCTCGTCCCATCTCGTCCCCTCTGTCCCCTCTCGTCCCCTCTCGTCCCCTCTGTCCCCTGTCTCCTCTCGTCCCCTTTGTCCCCTTTGTCCCCTCTCGTCCCCTTTGTCCCATCTCGTCCCCTTTGTCCCATCTCGTCCCCTTTGTCCCATCTCGTCCCCTTTGTCCCATCTCGTCCCCTTTGTCCCCTCTCGTCCCCTTTGTCCCCTTTGTCCCCTCTCGTCCCCTCTCGTCCCCTCTCGTCCCCTCTGTCCCCTCTCGTCCCCTCTGTCCCCTCTGTCTCCTCTCGTCCCCTTTGTCCCCTCTCGCCCCCTTTGTCCCCTCTCGTCCCTCTCATCCCCTTTGTCCCCTCTCGTCCCCTTTGTCCCCTCTCGTCCCCTTTGTCCCCTCTCGTCCCCTTTGTCCCATCTCTTCCCCTTTGTCCCCTCTCGTCCCTCTCGTCCCCTTTGTCCCCTCTCGTCCCCTTTGTCCCCTCTCGTCCCTCTCGTCCCCTTTGTCCCCTCTCGTCCCCTTTGTCCCCTCTCGTCCCCTTTGTCCCATCTCTTCCCCTCTGTCCCCTCTCGTCCCCTCTGTCCCCTCTCGTCCCCTCTGTCCCCTCTCGTCCCCTTTGTCCCCTCTCGTCCCCTTTGTCCCCTCTCTTCCCCTCTGTCCCCTCTCGTCCCTCTCGTCCCCTTTGTCCCCTCTCGTCCCCTTTGTCCCCTCTCGTCCCCTCTGTCCCCTCTCGTCCCCTCTGTCCCCTCTCGTCCCCTCTGTCCCCTTTCGTCCCGCTCGTCCCCTTTGTCCCCTCTCGTCCCCTTTGTCCCATCTCTTCCCCTCTGTCCCCTCTCGTCCCCTCTGTCCCCTCTCGTCCCCTCTGTCCCCTCTCGTCCCCTCTGTCCCCTCTCGTCCCCTTTGTCCCCTCTCTTCCCCTCTGTCCCCTCTCGTCCCCTCTGTCCCCTCTCGTCCCCTCCGTCCCCTTAGTCCCCTCTCGTCCCCTTTGTCCCCTCTCTTCCCCTCTGTCCCCTCTCGTCCCCTCTGTCCCCTCTCGTCCCCTCCGTCCCCTTAGTCCCCTCTCGTCCCCTTTGTCCCCTCTCGTCCCCTTTGTCCCCTCTCGCCCCCTCTCGTCCCCTTTGTCCCCTCTCGCCCCCTCTGTCCCCTTTGTCCCCTCTCGCCCCCTCTCGTCCCCTTTGTCCCCTCTCGCCCCCTCTGTCCCCTTTGTCCCCTCTCGCCCCCTCTCGTCCCCTTTGTCCCCTCTCGCCCCCTCTGTCCCCTTTGTCCCCTCTCGCCCCCTCTGTCCCCTCTCGTCCCCTCTGTCCCCTCTGTCCCCTCTGTCTCCTCTCGTCCCCTTTGTCCCCTCTCGTCCCCTTTGTCCCCTCTCGTCCCCTTTGTCCCCTCTCGTCCCCTCTGTCCCCTCTCGTCCCCTCTGTCGCCTCTCGTCCCCTTTGTCCCCTGTCGTCCCCTTTGTCCCCTGTCGTCCCCTTTGTCCCCTCTCGTCCCCTCTCGTCCCCTTGGTCCCCTCTCGTCCCCTTGATCCCCTCTCGTCCCCTCTGTCCCCTCTCGTCCCCTCTGTCCCCTCTCGTCCCCTTTGTCGCCTCTCGTCCCCTTTGTCCCCTGTCGTCCCCTTTGTCCCCTTTGTCCCCTCTCGTCCCCTCTCGTCCCCTTGGTCCCCTCTCGTCCCCTTGGTCCCCTCTCGTCCCCTCTGTCCCCTCTCGTCCCCTCTGTCCCCTCTCGTCCCCTCTCGTCCCCTTGGTCCCCTCTCGTCCCCTTGGTCCCCTCTCGTCCCCTCTGTCCCCTCTCGTCCCCTCTTTCCCCTCTCGTCCCCTCTGTCCCCTCTCGTCCCCTTGGTCCCCTCTCGTCCCCTTGGTCCCCTCTCGTCCCCTCTGTCCCCTCTCGTCCCCTCTTTCCCCTCTCGTCCCCTCTCGTCCCCTTTGTCCCCTCTCGTCCCCTCTCGTCCCCTTTGTCCCCTCTCGTCCCCTCTGTCCCCTCTCGTCGCCTCTCGTCCCCTTTGTCCCCTCTTGTCCCCTCTCGTCCCCTCTGTCCCCCCTCGTCCCCTCTCGTCCCCCCTCTTCCCCCCTCTTCCCCTCTCATCCCCCCTCTTCCCCCCTCTCGTCCCCCCTCGTCCCCTTTCGTCCCCTTTCGTCCCCTCTCGTCCCCTTAGTCCCCTTTGTCCCCTCTGTCCCCCCTCGTCCCCTCTCGTCCCCCCTCTTCCCCTCTAATCCTCCCTCTTCCCCCCTCTCGTCCCCCCTCTCGTCCCCCCTCTCGTCCCCTTTCGTCCCCTTTCGTCCCCTCGCGTCCCCCCTCGTCCCCTTTCGTCCCCCTCTTGTCCCCTCTCGTCCCCTCTCGTCCCCCCTCGTCCCCTCTCGTCCCCCCTCTTCCCCTCTCTTCCCCCCTCTCGTCCCCCCTCTCGTCCCCCCTCGTCCCCTCGCATCCCCTTTCGTCCCCTCTGTCCCCCCTCGTCCCCTCTCGTCCCCCCTCTTCCCCTCTCATCCCCCCTCTTCCCGCCTCTCGTCCCCCCTCTCATCCCCCCTCTCGTCCCCCCTCGTCCCCTTTCGTCCCCTCGCGTCCCCTTTCGTCCCCTCTCGTCCCCTTTGTCCCCCTCTCGTCCCCTCTCATCCCCTCTGTCCCCCCTCGTCCCCTCTCTTCCCCTCTCATCCCCCCTCTCGTCCCCCCTCGTCCCCTTTCGTCCCCTCTCGTCCCTTCGCGTCCCCCCTCGTCCCCTTTCGTCCCCTCTCGTCCCCTTTGTCCCCCTCTTGTCCCCTCTCGTCCCCCCTCATCCCCTCTCGTCCCCTCTCGTCCCCTCTGTCCCCTCGCGTCCCCCCTCGTCCCCCCTCTTCCCCTCTCATCCCCCCTCTTCCCCCCTTTCGTCCCCTTTCGTCCCCTCGCGTCCCCCCTCGTCCCCTTTCGTACCCTCTCGTCCCCTTTCGTCCCCCCTCATCCCCTCTCATCCCCTTTGTCCCCCTCTTGTCCCCTCTCTTCCCCCCTCTCGTCCCCCCTCATCCCCTTTCGTCCCCTCTCGTCCCCCCGCTTCCCCCCTCGTCCCCCCTCATCCCCTTTCGTCCCCTCTCGTCCCCCCTCGTCCCCCCTCGTCCCCTTTCGTCCCCTCTCGTCCCCCCTCGTCCCCCCTCGTCCCCCCTCGTCCCCCCTCGTCCCCCCTCGTCCCCTTTCGTCCCCTCTCGTCCCCTCTTGTTCCTCTCTTGTCCCCTCGCGTCCCCCCTCGTCCCCTTTCGTCCCCTCTCGTCCCCTTTGTCCCCCTCTTGTCCCCTCTCGTCCCCTCTTGTCCCCCCTCATCCCCTCTCGTCCCCTCTCGTCCCCTCTGTCCCCTCGCGTCCCCCCTCGTCCCCCCTCGTCCCCTTTCGTCCCCTCTCGTCCCCTTTGTCCCCCTCTTGTCCCCTCTCGTCCCCTCTTGTCCCCCCTCATCCCCTCTCGTCCCCTCTGTCCCCTCGCGTCCCCCCTCGTCCCCCCTCGTCCCCTTTCGTCCCCTCTCGTCCCCTTTGTCCCCCTCTTGTCCCCTCTCGTCCCCTCTTCTCCCCCCTCATCCCCTTTCGTCCCCTCTCGTCCCCTTTGTTCCTCTCTTGTCCCCTCGCGTCCCCCCTCGTCCCCTTTCGTCCCCTCTCGTCCCCTTTGTCCCCCTCTTGTCCCCTCTCGTCCCCTCTTGTCCCCCCTCATCCCCTCTCGTCCCCTCTCGTCCCCTCTGTCCCCTCGCGTCCCCCCTCGTCCCCCCTCGTCCCCTTTCGTCCCCTCTCGTCCCCTTTGTCCCCCTCTTGTCCCCTCTCGTCCCCTCTTGTCCCCCCTCATCCCCTCTCGTCCCCTCTGTCCCCTCGCGTCCCCCCTCGTCCCCCCTCGTCCCCTTTCGTCCCCTCTCGTCCCCTTTGTCCCCCTCTTGTCCCCTCTCGTCCCCTCTTCTCCCCCCTCATCCCCTCTCGTCCCCTCTCGTCCCCTCTCGTCCCCTCTTGTCCCCTCGTGTCCCCCCTCGTCCCCCCTCGTCCCCTCTCATCCCCCCTCTTCCCCCTTTCGTCCCCTTTCGTCCCCTCGCGTCCCCCCTCGTCCCCTTTCGTCCCCTCTCGTCCCCTTTCGTCCCCCCTCATCCCCTCTCATCCCCTTTGTCCCCCTCTTGTCCCCTCTCTTCCCCCCCTCTCGTCCCCCCTCATCCCCCTTCGTCCCCTCTCGTCCCCCCGCTTCCCCCCTCGTCCCCCTCATCCCCTTTCGTCCCTCTCGTCCCCCCTCATCCCCTTTCGTCCCCTCTCGTCCCCCCTCATCCCCTTTCGTCCCCTCTCATCCCCCCTCATCCCCTTTCGTCCCCTCTCGTCCCCTTTGTTCCTCTCTTGTCCCCTCTCGTCCCCCCTCATCCTTTCGTCCCCTCTCGTCCCCTTTGTCCCCCTCTTGTCCCCTCTCGTCCTCCCTCATCCCCTCTCGTCCTCCCTCATCCCCTCTCGTCCCCTCTTGTCCCCCCTCATCCCCTTTCGTCCCCCCTCATCCCCTTTGTCCCCTCTCTTGTCCCCTCTCGTCCCCCCTCTTCCCCTCTCGTCCCCTCTGTCCCCCCTCGTTCCCTCTCTCGTCCCCCCGCTTCCCCCCTCGTCCCCTCTCGTCCCCTTTGTCCCCCGCTTGTCCCCGCTCGTCCCCCCTCTGTCCCCCCTCGTCCCCCCGCTTCCCCCCTCATCCCCTTTGTCCCCCGCTTGTCCCCTCTCGTCCCCTCTCGTCCCCCCTGTCCCCCCTCGTCCCCTCTCGTCCCCCCGCTTCCCCCCTCGTCCCCTCTCGTCCCATTTGTCCCCCGCTTGTCCCCTCTCGTCCCCCCGCTTCCCCCCTCGTCCCCTCTCGT
Organism: Somniosus microcephalus; assembly: GCF_052327205.1. Taxonomy (NCBI): domain Eukaryota; kingdom Metazoa; phylum Chordata; class Chondrichthyes; order Squaliformes; family Somniosidae; genus Somniosus; species Somniosus microcephalus. Next base: position 100,618,501 of record NC_140998.1, on the reverse strand, counting down.
CCCCTTTGTCCCCCGCTTGTCCCCTCTCGTCCCCTCTCGTCCCCCCTCGTCCCCTCTGTCCCCCCTCGTCCCCTCTCGTCCCCCGCTTCCCCCCTCGTCCCCTCTCGTCCCATTTGTCCCCCGCTTGTCCCTCTCGTCCCCCCGCTTCCCCCCTCGTCCCCTCTCGTCCCCTTTGTCCCCCGCTTGTCCCCTCTCGTCCCCTCTCGTCCCCCCTCTTCCCCTCTCGTCCCCTCTGTCCCCCTCGTCCCCCCGCTTCCCCCCTCGTCCACTCTCGTCCCCTTTGTCCCCCGCTTGTCCCCTCTCTTCCCCCCTCGTCCCCTCTCGTCCCCTCTCGTCCCCTCTGTCCCCCCTCGTCCCCTCTCGTCCCCCCGCTTCCCCCCTCGTCCCCTCTCGTCCCATTTGTCCCCCGCTTGTCCCCTCTCGTCCCCCCTCTTCCCCTCTCATCCCCCCTCTCGTCCCCCCTCTCGTCCCCTCGCATCCCCTTTCGTCCCCTCTCGTCCCCCTCTCGTCCCCTCTCGTCCCCTCTCGTCCCCCCTCTTCCCCTCTCGTCCTCTCTGTCCCCCCTCGTCCCCTCTCGTACTCCCGCTTCCCCCCTCGTCCCCTCTCATCCCCTCTCGTCCCCTTTGTCCCCCGCTTGTCCCCTCTCATCCCCTCTCATCCCCCCTCATCCCCTTTGTCCCCCTCTCATCCCCCCTCGTCCCCTTTCATCCCCTCTCGTCCCCCCTCTTCCCCCCTCGTCCCCTTTGTCCCCCCTCTCATCCCCCCTCGTCCCCTTTGTCCCCCCTCTCATCCCCCCTCATCCCCTCTCGTCCCCCCTCTCATCCCCCCTCATCCCCCCTCGTCCCCTTTCATCCCCTCTCGTCCCCTTTGTCCCCCTCGTCTCCTCTCGTCCCCTCTCGTCTCCCCTCTTCCCGTCTCGTCGCCCCTCTTGTCCCCCCTCATCCCCTCTCTCGTCCCCCCTCGTCCCCTTTCGTCCCCTCTCGTCCCCTCTCGTCCCCCCTCTTCCCCTCTCGTCCCCTTTGTCCCCCTCTTGTCCCCCTCTTGTCCCCTCTCTCGTCCCCCCTCTTCCCCCCTCTCGTCCCCCCTCTCGTCCCCTCTCGTCCCCCCTCTTCCCCTCTCGTCCCCCCCTTCCCCTCTCGTCCCCCCACTTCCCCTCTCGTCCCCACTCTTCCCCTCTCCTCCCCTCTCGTCCCCCCTCTTCCCCTCTCGTCCCCCCTCGTCCCCTTTCTTCCCCTTTCTTCCCCTTTGTCCCCCCTCGTCCCCCTTCGTCCCCTCTCGTCCCTCCTCTTCCCCTTTGTCCCGTGTCCCCCTCTCATCCCCCTTCGTCCCCTCTCGTCCCTCCTCTTCCCCTTTGTCCCCTTTGTCCCCCTCTCGTCCCCCCTCGTCCCCTCTCGTCCCCCCTCTTCCCCCCTCGTCCCCCTCTTGTCCCCTCTCGTCCACCCTCTTCCCCTCTCGCCCCCCCCTCTCGCATCCCCCCTCGTCCCCCTCATCCCCTTTCGTCCCCTTTGTCCCCTTTCATCCCCTTTCGTCCCCTCTCTTCCCCCCTCGTCCCCTTTCGTCCCCCTCTTGTCCCCTCTCTTCTCCCCTCTATTGTCCCCCCTCCCGTCCCCCCTCTCGTCCCCTTTGTCCCCCTCTTGTCCCCTCTCTTGTCCCCCCTCTCGTCCCCCCTCGTCCCCTTTCATCCCCTTTGTCCCCTTTCATCCCCTCTCTTCCCCCCTCGTCCCCTTTGTCCCCTCTCGTCCCCTTTGTCCCCCTCTTGTCCGCTCTCATTCCCCCTCTTGTCCCCCCTCTTCCCCTCTCGTCCCCCCTCTCGTCCCCTCTCGTCCCCCCTCGTCCCCTTTGTCCCCTCTCGTCCCCTTTGTTCCCTCTTGTCCCCTCTCATCCCCCCTCTTGTCCCCCCTCTTCCCCTCTCGTCCCCCCTCTCGTCCCCTTTGTCACCCTCTTGTCCCCTCTCATCCCCCCTCTTGTCCCCCCTCTTCCCCTTTGTCCCCTCTGGCCCCCTTTGTCCCCCTCTTGTCTCCTCCCTTGTCCCCCCTCTTCCCCTCTCGTCCCCCCTCTCGTCCCCTCTCGTCCTCTCTCGTCCCCTTTGTCCCCCTCTCGTCCCCCCTCTTCCCCTCTCGTCCCCCCTCTCATCCCCTCTCGTCCCCCCTCGTCCCCTTTGTCCCCTCTCGTCCCCTTTGTTCCCTCTTGCCCCTCTCATCCCCCCTCTTGTCCCCCCTCTTCCCCTCTCGTCCCCATCTCGTCCCCTTTGTCACCCTCTTGTCCCCTCTCATCCCCCCTCTTGTCCCCCCTCTTCCCCTTTGTCCCCTCTCGCCCCCTTTGTCCCCCTCTTGTCCCCTTTGTCCCCCTCTTGTCCCCTCTCTTGTCCCCCCTCTTCCCCTCTCGTCCCCCCTCTCGTCCCCTTTGTCCCCCTCTCGTCCCCCCTCTTCCCCTCTCGTCCCCCCTCTCGTCCCCTCTCGTTCCCCCTCGTCCCCTTTGTCCCCTCTCGTCCCCTTTGTTCCCTCTTGTCCCCTCTCATCCCCGCTCTTGTCCCCCCTCTTCCCCTCTCGTCCCCCCTCTCGTCCCCCCTCGTCCCCTTTGTCACCCTCTTGTCCCCTCTCATCCCCCCTCTTGTCCCCCCTCTTCCCCTTTGTCCCCTCTCGCCCCCTTTGTCCCCCTCTTGTCCCCTCTCTTGTCCCCCCTCTTCCCCTCTCGTCCCCCCTCTCGTCCCCTCTCGTCCTCTCTCGTCCCCTTTGTCCCCCTCTCGTCCCCCCTCTTCCCCTCTCGTCCCCCCTCTCGTCCCCCGTCATCCCCCTCCTTGTCCCCCCTCTTCCCCTCTCGTCCACCCCTCTCGTCCCCCTCTCGTCCCCCTCGTCCCCTCTCGTCCCCTCTCGTCCCCCCTCTTCCCCATTCTCTTCCCCCTCTTGTCCCCCCTCATCCCCCCTCTTCCCCTCTCGTCCCCCCTCTTCCCCCCTCTCGTCCCCCCTCGTCATCCCTCGTTCCCCTCTCGTCCCCCCTCGTCCCCCCTCTCGTCCCCCCTCGTCATCCCTCGTTCCCCTCTCGTCCCCCCTCGTCCCCCCTCTTCCCCTCTCGTCCCCCCTCTTCCCCCCTCGTCCCCCCTCATCCCCTTTGTCCCGTCTCGTCCGCCCTCTTCCCCCCTCGTTCCCCCTCATCCCCTTTGTCCCCTCTCGTCCCCCCACATTCCCCCTCGTCCCCTTTGTCCCCCCTCATCCCCTTTGTCCCCTCTCGTCCCCCCTCATCCCCTTTCGTCCACTTTGTCCCCTCTCGTCCCCTTTGTCCCCCTCTCGTCCCCTCTCGTCCGCCCTCGTCCCCCCTCATCCCCTTTGTCCCCTCACGTCCGCTCTCTTCCCCCCTCGTCCCCCCTCATCCCCTTTGTCTCCTCCCGTCCCCCCTCATCCATTTTGTCCCCCCTCATCCCCTTTGTCCCCTCTCGTCCCCCCACGTTCCCCCTCATCCCCTTTCGTCCCCCCTCGTTCCCCCTTACCCCCTTTGTCCCCTCTCGTCCCCCCTCGTTCCCCCTCGTCCCCTTTGTCCCCTCTCGTCCCCTTTGTCCCCTTCCGTCCCCTTTGTCCCCACCCGTCCCCTTTGTCCCCTCCCGTCCCCTCTCGTCCCTTTTGTCCCCTCTCGTCCCCCTTGTCCCCTCTCGTCCCCCCTCGTTCCACCTCGTCCCCTTTGTCCCCTCTCATCCCCTCTTGTCCCCTTTGACCCCTCTCGTCCCCTTTGTCCCCTCTCGTCCCCTTTGTCCCCTCTCGTCCCCTTTCGTCCCCCCTCGTCCCCTTTGTCCCCTCTCGTCCCCCCTCGTTCCACCTCGTCCCCCCTCGTCCCCTTTGTCCCCTCTCGTCCCCCCTCGTTCCACCTCGTCCCACCTCGTCCCCTCTCGTCCCCTTTGTCCCCTCTTGTCCCCTCTTGTCCCCTTTGACCCCTCTCGTCCCCTTTGTCCCCTCTCGTCCCCTTTGTCCCCTCTCGTCCCCTTTCGTCCCCCCTCGTCCCCTTTGTCCCCTCTCGTCCCCCCTCGTTCCACCTCGTCCCCCCTCGTCCCCTTTGTCCCCTCTCCTCCCCCCTCGTTCCACCTCTTCCCACCTCGTCCCCTCTCGTCCCCTTTGTCCCCTCTCGTCCCCTTTGTCCCCTCTCGTCCCCTCTCGTCCCTTCTCATCCCCCCTTGCCCCCTTTCTCCCCTCTCGTCCCCTTTGTCCCCTCTCGTCCCCTTTGTCCCCTCTCATCCCCTTTGTTACCTCTCGTTCCCCTTGTCCCCTCTCATCCCCTTTGTCCCCTCTCGTCCCCTTTGTTACCTCTCGTCCCCCTCGTCGCCTCTCGTCCCATTTGTCCCCTCTCGTCCCCTTTGTCCCCTTTGTCCCCTTTCATCCCATTTGTCCCCACCCGTCCCCTTTGTCCCCTCCCGTCCCCTCTCGTCCCTTTTGTCCCCTCTCGTCCCCCTTGTCCCCTCTCGTCCCCCCTCGTTCCACCTCGTCCCCTTTGTCCCCTCTCATCCCCTCTTGTCCCCTTTGACCCCTCTCGTCCCCTTTGTCCCCTCTCGTCCCCTTTGTCCCCTCTCGTCCCCTTTCGTCCCCCCTCGTCCCCTTTGTCCCCTCTCGTCCCCCCTCGTTCCACCTCGTCCCCCCTCGTCCCCTTTGTCCCCTCTCGTCCCCCCTCGTTCCACCTCGTCCCACCTCGTCCCCTCTCGTCCCCTTTGTCCCCTCTTGTCCCCTCTTGTCCCCTTTGACCCCTCTCGTCCCCTTTGTCCCCTCTCGTCCCCTTTGTCCCCTCTCGTCCCCTTTCGTCCCCCCTCGTCCCCTTTGTCCCCTCTCGTCCCCCCTCGTTCCACCTCGTCCCCCCTCGTCCCCTTTGTCCCCTCTCGTCCCCCCTCGTTCCACCTCGTCCCACCTCGTCCCCTCTCGTCCCCTTTGTCCCCTCTCGTCCCCTTTGTCCCCTCTCGTCCCCTCTCGTCCCTTCTCATCCCCCCTTGCCCCCTTTCTCCCCTCTCGTCCCCTTTGTCCCCTCTCGTCCCCTTTGTCCCCTCTCATCCCCTTTGTTACCTCTCGTTCCCCTTGTCCCCTCTCATCCCCTTTGTCCCCTCTCGTCCCCTTTGTTACCTCTCGTCCCCCTCGTCGCCTCTCGTCCCATTTGTCCCCTCTCGTCCCCTTTGTCCCCTTTGTCCCCTTTCATCCCATTTGTCCCCTCTCGTCCACTTTTTCCCGTCTCGCCCCCTCTCGTCCCCTCATCCCCTTTGTCCGCTCTTGTCCCCTTTGTCCCCATCGTCCCCTCTCGCCCCCTCTCGTCCCCTTTGTCCCCTCTCGTCCCCTCTCGTCCCCTCTCGTCCCCCCTCGTCCCCTCTGTCCCCCTCATCCCCACGCGTTCCCCTCGTCCCCTTTGTCCCCTCACGTCCCCTTTGTCCCCTCTCGCCCCCACGCGTTCCCCTCATCCCCTTTGTCCCCTCACGTCCCCTTTGTCCCCTCTCGCCCCCCCTCATCCCATTTGTCCCCTCTCGTCCACTTTTTCCCCTCTCGCCCCCTCTCGTCCCCTCATCCCCTTTGTCCGCTCTTGTCCCCTTTGTCCCCTTTGTCCCCATCGTCCCCTCTCGCCCCCTCTCGCCCCCTCTCGTCCCCTTTGTCCCCTCTCGTCCCCTCTCGTCCCCCCTCGTCCCCTCTGTCCCCTCTCGTCCCCACGCGTTCCCCTCGTCCCCTTTGTCCCCTCACGTCCCCTTTGTCCCCTCTCGCCCCCACGCGTTCCCCTCATCCCCTTTGTCCCCTCACGTCCCCTTTGTCCCCTTTGTCCCCTCTCGCCCCCCTCATCCCCTTTGTCCCCTCTCGTCCCCTTTGTCCCCTCTCGTCCCCTTTGTCCCCTCTCGTTGCCCCTCGTCCCCTTTGTCCCCCCTCGTCCCCTTTGTCCCCTCTCGTCCCCTTTGTCCCCTCTCGCCCCCTTTGTCCCCTCTCGTCCCCTTTCATCCTATTTGTCCCCTCTCATCCCCTCTCCTCCCCTTTTTCCCCTCTCGCCCCCTCTCGTCCCCTTTTTCCCCTCTCGCCCCCTCTCGTCCCCTCATCCCCTTTGTCGGCTCTTGTCCCCTTTCCTCCCCTCTCATCCCCTTTGTCACCTCTCGTCCCCTTTGCCCCCCCTCGTCCCCCCTCATTCCCCCTCGTTCCCCCTCGTCCCCTCTCATCTCCTCTCGTCTCCTCTTGTCCCCTGTCGTCCCCTTTATCCCCTCTCGTCCCCTTTCGTCCCATTTGTCCCCTGTCGTTCCCTTTTCCCCCTCTCACCCCCTCTCATCCCCTTTGTCCCCTCTCGTCCCCTTTATCCCCTTTTGTCCCCTCTCATCCCCCTTCATCCCCTCCCGTCGCCTTTGTCCCCTCTCGCCCCCTTTGTCCCCTCTCGCCCCCTTTGTCCCCTCTCCTCCCCTTCGTCCCCTCCTGTCCCCTCTCCTCCCCTTCTTCCCCTCCTGTCCCCTTTGTCCCCTCTCGCCCCCTTTGTCCCCTCTCGTCCCCTTTGTCCCCTTTTGTCCCCTCTCATCCCCCTTCATCCCCTCCTGTCCCCTTTGTCCCCTCTCGCCCCCTTTGTCCCCTCTCACCCCCTTTGTCCCCCTTTGTCCCCTCTCATCCCCCTTCATCCCCTCCCGTCCCCTTTGTCCCCTCTCGCCCCCTTTGTCCCCTCTTGCCCCCTTTGTCCCATCTCACCCCCTTTGTCCCCTCTCGCCCCTCTCGCCCCCTTTGTCCCCTCTCTTCCCCTTCGTCCCCTCCTGTCCCCTTTGTCCCCTCTCGCCCCCTTTGTCCCCTCTCGCCCCCTTTGTCCCCTCTCACCCCCTTTGTCCCCTTTTGTCCCCTGTCATCCCCCTTCATCCCCTCCCGTCCCCTTTGTCCACTCTCGCCCCCTTTGTCCCCTCTCGCCCCCTTTGTCCCCTCTCTTCCCCTTCGTCCCCTCCTGTCCCCTTTGTCCCCTCTCGCCCCCTTTGTCCCCTCTCGCCCCCTTCATCCCCTCTCGCCCCCTTTGTCCCCTCTCGCCCCCTCCTGTCCCCTTTGTCCCCTCTCGCCCCCTTTTTCCCCTCTCGCCCCCTTTGTCCCCTCTCGCCCTCTTCATCCCCTCTCGCCCCCTTTGTCCCCTCTCACCCCCTTCATCCCCTCTCGCCCCCTTTGTCCCCTCTCGCCCCCTTTGTCCCCTCTCACCCCCTTTGTCCCCTCTCATCCCCCTTCATCCCCTCCCGTCCCCTTTGTCCCCTCTCGCCCCCTTTGTCCCCTTTCGCCCCCTTTGTCCCCTCTCTTCCCCTTCGTCCCCTCCTGTCCCCTCTCGCCCCCTTTGTCCCCTCTCTTCCCCTTCGTCCCCTCCTGTCCCCTTTGTCCCCTCTCGCCCCCTTTTTCCCCTCTCGCCCCCTTTGTCCCCTCTCGCCCCCTTTGTCCCCTCTCGCCCCCTTTGTCCCCTCTCGCCCCCTTCGTCCCCTCTCGCCCCCTTTGTCCCCTCTCACCCCCTTCGTCCCCTCTCGCCCCCTTTGTCCCCTCTCACCCCCTTTGTCCCCTTTTGTCCCCTCTCATCCCCCTTCATCCCCTCCCGTCCCCTTTGTCCCCTCTCGCCCCCTTTGTCCCCTCTCGCCCCCTTTGTCCCCTCTCTTCCCCTTCGTCCCCTCCTGTCCCCTTTGTCCCCTCTCGCCCCCTTTGTCCCCTCTCGTCCCCTTTTGTCCCCTCTCGTCCCCTTTTGTCCCCTCTCGTCCCCTCTCGGCCCCCTTCGTCCCCTCTCGCCCCCTTCGTCCCCTCTCGCCCCCTTTGTCCCCTCTCGTCCCCTTTTGTCCCCTCTCGTCCCCTCTCGTCCCCCTTCGTCCCCTCTCGCCCCCTTCGTCCCCTCTCGCCCCCTTCGTCCCCTCTCGCCCCCTTTGTCCCCTCTCGCCACCTTTGTCCCCTCTCGCCCCCTTCGTCCCCTCCCGTCCCCTTTGTCCCCTCTCGCCCTTTCTCATCCCCTTTGTCCCCTCTCGTCCCCTTTGTCCCCTCTCGCCCCCTTTGTCCCCTCTCTTCCCCTTCGTCCCCTCCTGTCCCCTTTGTCCCCTCTCGCCCCCTCCTGTCCCCTTTGTCCCCTCTCGCCCCCTTTTTCCCCTCTCGCCCCCTTTGTCCCCTCTCGCCCTCTTCATCCCCTCTCGCCCCCTTTGTCCCCTCTCACCCCCTTCATCCCCTCTCGCCCCCTTTGTCCCCTCTCACCCCCTTTGTCCCCTTTTGTCCCCTCTCATCCCCCTTCATCCCCTCCCGTCCCCTTTGTCCCCTCTCGCCCCCTTTGTCCCCTCTCGCCCCCTTTGTCCCCTCTCGCCCCCTTTGTCCCCTCTCTTCCCCTTCGTCCCCTCCTGTCCCCTTTGTCCCCTCTCGCCCCCTTTTTCCCCTCTCGCCCCCTTTGTCCCCTCTCGCTCCCTTTGTCCCCTCTCGCCCCCTTCATCCCCTCTCGCCCCCTTTGTCCCCTCTCACCCCCTTCATCCCCTCTCGCCCCCTTTGTCCCCTCTCACCCCCTTTGTCCCCTTTTGTCCCCTCTCATCCCCCTTCATCCCCTCCCGTCCCCTTTGTCCCCTCTCGCCCCCTTCGTCCCCTCTCGCCCCCTTTGTCCCCTCTCGCCCCCTTTGTCCCCTCTCTTTCCCTTCGTCCCCTCTCGCCCCCTTCGTCCCCTCTCGTCCCCTTTTGTCCCCTCTCGCCCCCTTCGTCCCCTCTCGCCCCCTTTGTCCACTCTCGCCCCCTTCGTCCCCTCCTGTCCCCTTTGTCCCCTCTCGCCCCCTTTTTCCCCTCTCGCCCCCTTTGTCCCCTCTCGCCCCCTTTGTCCCCTCTCGCCCCCTTTGTCCCCTCTCGCCCCCTTCGTCCCCTCTCGCCCCCTTCGTCCCCTCTCGCCCCCTTCGTCCCCTCTCGCCCCCTTCGTCCCCTCTCGCCCCCTTCGTCCCCTCTCGCCCCCTTTGTCCCCTCTCGTCCCCTTTCGTCCCCTCTCGTCCCCTTTCGTCCCCTCTCGTCCACCTTCGTCCCTTCCCGTCCCCCTTCGTCCCTTCCCGTCCCCCTTCGTCCCTTCCCGTCCCCTTCGTCCCCTCTCGCCCTTTCTCATCCCCTTTGTCCCCTCTCGTCCCCCTTTGTCCCCTCTCGTCCCCTTTTGTCCCCTCTCGTCCCCTTTCGTCCCCTCTAGTCCCCCTTCGTCCCTTCCCGTCCCCCTTCGTCCCTTCCCGTCCCCTTCGTCCCCTCTCGCCCCCTCTCGCCCCCTTCGTCCCCTCTCGCCCCCTTCGTCCCCTCTCGCCCCCTTCGTCCCCTCTCGCCCCCTTCGTCCCCTCTCGTCCCCCTACGTCCATTCCCGTCCCCCTTCGTCCCTTCCCGTCCCCTTCGTCCCCTCTCGCCCCCTTCGTCCCCTCTCGCCCCCTTCGTCCCCTCTCGCCCCCTTCGTCCCCTCTCGCCCCCTTCGTCCCCTCTCGCCCCCTTCGTCCCCTCTCGCCCCCTTCGTCCCCTCTCGCCCCCTTTGTCCCCTCTCGTCCCCTTTCGTCCCCTCTCGTCCCCTTTCGTCCCCTCTCGTCCACCTTCGTCCCTTCCCGTCCCCCTTCGTCCCTTCCCGTCCCCCTTCGTCCCTTCCCGTCCCCTTCGTCCCCTCTCGCCCTTTCTCATCCCCTTTGTCCCCTCTCGTCCCCCTTTGTCCCCTCTCGTCCCCTTTTGTCCCCTCTCGTCCCCTTTCGTCCCCTCTAGTCCCCCTTCGTCCCTTCCCGTCCCCCTTCGTCCCTTCCCGTCCCCTTCGTCCCCTCTCGCCCCCTCTCGCCCCCTTCGTCCCCTCTCGCCCCCTCTCGCCCCCTTCGTCCCCTCTCGCCCCCTTCGTCCCCTCTCGCCCCCTTCGTCCCCTCTCGCCCCCTTCGTCCCCTCTCGTCCCCCTACGTCCATTCCCGTCCCCCTTCGTCCCTTCCCGTCCCCTTCGTCCCCTCTCGCCCCCTTCGTCCCCTCTCGCCCCCTTCGTCCCCTCTCGCCCCCTTCGTCCCCTCTCGCCCCCTTCGTCCCCTCTCGCCCCCTTCGTCCCCTCTCGTCCCATTCGTCCCCTCTCGCCCCCTTTGTCCCCTCTCGCCCCCTTTGTCCCCTCTCTTCTCCTTTGTCCCCTCTCTTCCCCTTTGTCCCCTCTCTTCCCCTTTGTCCCCTCTCTTCCCCTTTGTCCCCTCTCTTCCCCTTTGTCCCCTCTCTTCCCCTTTGTCCCCTCTCTTCCCCTTTGTCCCCTCTCTTCCCCTTTGTCCCCTCTCTTCCCCTTTGTCCCCTCTCTTCCCCTTTGTCCCCTCTCTTCCCCTTTGTCCCCTCTCTTCCCCTTTGTCCCCTCTCTTCCCCTTTGTCCCCTCTCTTCCCCTTTGTCCCCTCTCTTCCCCTTTGTCCCCTCTCTTCCCCTTTGTCCCCTCTCTTCCCCTTTGTCCCCTCTCTTCCCCTTTGTCCCCTCTCTTCCCCTTTGTCCCCTCTCTTCCCCTTTGTCCCCTCTCATCCCCTTTGTCCCCTCTCATCCCCTTTGTCCCCTCTCGTCCCCTTTGTCCCCTCTCGTCCCCTTTGTCCCCTCTCGTCCCCTTTGTCCCCTCTCATCCCCCTCTCATCCCCTTCGCCCCCCCCTCATCCCCTCCCATCCCCTTTGTCCCTTCTCGTCCCCTTTGTTCCCTTTTATCCCCTCCTGTCCCCTTTATCCCCTCCCGTCCCCTTTGTCCTCTCTCATCCCCTTTGCCCCCTTCACCCCCCCTCATGCCCCTTCATCCCCTCCCATCCCCTTTGTCCCCTCTCGCCCCCTTCGTCCCCCCTCTCGTCCCCCTTCTCGTTCCCTTGTCCCCCCCATCCCCTTCTCCCCCTCACTGGTCCCCTTTGACCCCCTTCTCATTCCTTTGGGCCCTCTCTGGCCATCTTGACCCCTCTCTGATCACTTTTGCCCCTCTCTGGTCCACTTGGCCCCTCTCTGTTTCCCTTCCCCCTCTCCCGTCTGCTTGGCCCTCTTTCGACCAATTGGCCCTCTCCCGATTGCACCCCTCTTTCCCTCCCAATTGCTTTCCTCTTTCCCAACCGCTTCGCCCCCTCCCTGCCAGGACCTATTTGAGTGGCACTGCCGGTGACGCAGTGGCTCAAAATCCAATGCCTTTTTGCCAGTGAGTTAACTGGGGAAGCCCAGAATGTTTCTGCAGCTTGACCATCACATTTAAATAAGACCCGAGGCCCAATATTGGGTGTGGCTCGGGCCTACCCACTCCAGTTGCAGGGATTATTCCCCATGCCCAGTTCGCGTCTGCAGGCTAGTGCAAACCAATTTTTAGGCTGTGACCTTTCATTTGTGGAAAACTACACTGGTTTAATTTGGTGCTATCCCATTATTTCATTTTCCATCTGCTGTAGGTTCTTTAAAGGGCTAGAAATTCATTATAGCCCAGGAATGGACAATATCTTTAGAAAAATTTGAGAATTAGCGCTAGACGCAAAATTCATTCTCACTGCTCAAAGAAATGATTGGAGCACTAAATCAAGTCTTAAAGGCCTAGCTCAGTGCTGTTACACTGAAAGGGTGGACCAATATTGGGTGGAGTCTAATCGCAACTCATCATTGCCACAGGCTTTTCCCAGTACTTAAAGGGGAGGTTCATTGATACTGCAGCACCTCATTCTCAGCATTGCTGGCTGTGCAGCTGCTTCAGCAAGGAGAAGCTCAACAAGGAGAAGGAGCCGGAGGACTGAAGCAGGTGTGCTCATGGCAGATCCACCTCAGTTGGGTGGTCAGGGTGATTGAATGCTTCAACAAATGCTACATACCACCATCTGCACCACAAGCTTCACACACTGCCCAAAGCACCAGACCCCCAGCACTCACCCACCAACAATCTCTACCTACCAACACTCACACCCATATCTCACGCCTTGCACACAATGACAGCTATTCAACTATGGCAGGCACAAGGGTCATTAGTTATTAGAATGAATGTGATATGCGTGATATATTTATGCATAAATGTATTAATGGAGTTTGCAATATTTTGTGGTCTTTCTCATTTCACCTTTGCACCCAGGAGGATGCTGTGATAATGGTATGACACAAGGATGGTATGATGGGCATGTGGTGAGCAAAAGGCATCTGGGGTTTAAGTCATCCTGGAGTGAAGCTGGAGGTCTGTTTGGAGGAGGTGGCAGAGTTCTGTGACCACCACCTTGGTGATGCAGAGCCATGTAATACACTGCTCCTTGCTTAACTGAAGGTACGAGAAGTGCTGTTGGAATAGCCTTGGAGGGTAAGTCCTCCTGGTGAGAGCCCTGATGACCCTCTTCATTCCTCTGCGCACATGTTCCCATATTTCTCGCTGCCTACGCTCCCTCCACCGTAGATCCTCTAGGGCGAGGTAGCAGTTTGAATCTTTGAACAATAAATGTAGCTACTTTGCTAATAAAAAAGAAGCTTGAAATTACTCATACAAACTATTCCACTGAGTGAAACTGACAAGAAACCACTGAAAGATAAACGGATCTTTTTCAGATTGGCAGGCTGTAACTGGTGGGGTGTTGCAAGGATCAGTGTTGGGGCCTCCGCTATTTACAATCTATATTAATGACCTAGACGAAGGGATGGAGTGTAATGTATCCAAGTTTGCTGATGATACAAAGCTAGGTGGGACAGTAAGCTGTGAGGAGAACACAAAGAGTTTGCAAAGGGATATAGACAGCAGCGGCGGTGGCGGCGGCAGTGCGAACCTGGGAGGAGCGGCGAGGTGGCGGCAGTGGTACTAACTCAGCACCGGCAGAATTTTCAAAGAGTGATATCAGAAGTCAAAAGTGACGTCGGCACAAGGAGAGGGAGCTGATTGAGGCCAGTGTCGGGAGCGGAGAGACAAGGCTTACCAATCTCACAGACCAGCGGTGGTGTTCCGGAGTCACGTCACGATTCAAAAAGTGACGCGGGCAAGAGAAAGCAGCTGATTGGGTGAGTATGGCCAGGTGAGTATTTACACTAATCTATAGCTTGACAGTTAAGATTAATAGTTTATAAAAATTAGAAGGTCTTCATTTTTGTGGTTATAGTTTCTAGGGTCCCTGTTGTGTATCAGGGAGTGCTAGTAACCAAGGGCCCTGGAGTATATCATTTAATTTTACTGTAATTAGTGGTATTGATTTGATTTAAATTAATTTCAATTAATTAAAGGGTAAGTCATGGCAGGACAGCTCGGCCCCATGGCATGCTCCTCCTGCACTATGTGGGAAATCAGGGACACTTCCTGTGTCCCTGAAGACCATGTGTGCGGGAAGTATATCCAGCTACAGATACTGACAGTCCACATTGCGGCGCTGGAGCTTCGAATGGATACATACTGGAGCATTTGCGATGCTGAGGGCATCGTGGATATCACGTTTAATCAGTTGGTCACACCGCAGGTAAAGGCTGCACAGGCAGGAAGGGAATGGGTGACCGTCAGCAGAGTAGTTTGCAGGCAGGTAGTGCAGGGGTCCCCTGTGGCCATCCCCCTATCAAACAGATATACCAATTTGGAAATTGTTGAGGGAGTTGGAAATTGTTGAGGGAGATGGCTGATCAGGGGAAGGCAGCAGCAGCCAACTTCCTGGCACAGTGGGTGGTTCTGCTGCACAGGACAGGAGGAAAACTAACAGGAGAGCTATAGTGATAGGGGATTCTATTGTAAGGGGAATAGATAGGTGTTTCTGCAGCTGCAAACGAGACTCCAGGATGGTATGTTGCCTCCCTGGTGCAAGGGTCAAGGATGTTTCGGAGCAGCTGCTGGGCATTCTGGAGGGGGAGGGTGAACAGCCAGTTGCCGTGGTGCATATAGGTACCAACGATATAGGTAAAAACTGGGATGAGGGCCTAAAAGCTGAATATAGGGAGTTAGGAAGTAAATTAAAAAATAGGACCTCACAGGTAGTAATCTCAGGATTGCTACCAGTGCCATGTGCTAGTCAGAGTAGAAATAGAAGGATATTTCAGATGAATACGTGGCTAGTGGAATTGTGCAAGGGGGAGGGATTCAAATTCCTAGGACATTGGAAACGGTTCTGGGGGAGGTGGGACCACTACAAACTGGACGGTTTGCACCTGGGCATGACCAGGGCTGATGTCCTAGGGGGAGTGTTTGCTAGTGCTGTTGGGGAGGGTTTAAACTAAAATGGCAGGGGGTTGGGAACCTGCGCAGGGAGACAGAGGAAAGGAAGCAAGGATAGAAGCAAAAGACAGGAAGGAGAAAAACAAAAGTGGCAGTCAGAGAAATCAAGGGTTTAAATCAAACATGGCCACAGTAAATAATAATTCTAAAAGGTATAAGAGTGTTAAAAAAACAAGCCTGAAGGTTGTGTCTTAATGGGAGGAGCATTCGTAATAAGGTGGATGAATTAGCCCTGTTCCTGGGACTAGGGACAGGGTCACTGGCAAGGCTTGGAAGCTAAGCAGAGCCAGGCCTGGTTAGTACCTGGAGGGGTGACCATCAGGGAAGACCAGGTGCAGAAGGTCACGGAAGGAGCCCCGAGGAGGGGCGGTTGGTGAGAAGGTCACGGAAGGAGCCCCGGGAGGGGTGGCTGGTGAGCAGGCCCGGGCGTTGGGCTGAAGATTGTCGGACAGGAGGAATGGTGGAAATGGAATGGCGACGCGCACAGACGCAGCGGCTTTGCTTCTCCCAGGAATGTTATTTGTACTGGACTCATGGGAGCTTGCAAGATCACATTTCGTTGTTCATGTACTTGTGCATTGTACAATGACAATAAAGTTGAATTATTAATTATTATTATTATAGCTGCACAAATAGGTGTAAACAGATATGATATAATTGGGATTACAGAGACATGGCTCCAGGGTGACCAAGACTGGGAATTCAACATCCAGGGTTATTCGATATTCAGGAAAGACAGGCAAAAAGGAAACGGAGGTGGAGTAGCATTGCTAGTTAAAGAGGAGATTAACACAATAGTAAGGATGGATATTAGCTCTGATGATGTGGAATCTGTACGGGTAGAGCTAAGAAATACCAAGGGGCAGAAAACGTTAGTGTGAGTTGTATACAGACCCCCCAAACAGTAATGCTGAGGTTGGGGATGGCATTAAATGGGAAATTAGAGATGCGTGCAATAAGGGCACAGTAGTTATCATGGGTGACTTTAATCTACATATAGATTGGGCTAACCAAATTAGTAACAATACTGTGGAGGAGGAATTTCTGGAGTGTATACGGGATGGTTTCCTGGAACAATATGTCGAGGAACCAACTAGCGATCAGGCCATCTTAGACTGGGTAATATGTAATGAGAAAGGATTAATTAGCAATCCTGTTGTGCGAGGCCCCTTGGGGCAGAGTGATCATAATATGATAGAATTTTTCATTAAGATGGAGAGTGAAGTAGTTGATTCAGAGACTAGGGTCCTGAATTTAAATAAAGGAATCTACAATTGTATGAGGCGCGAGTTGGCTAGGATGGATTGGGGAATGTTACTTAAAGGGTTGACGGTGGATAGGCAATGGCAAACATTTAAAGATCGCATGGATGAACTACAGAATTTGTTCATCCCTGTTTGGCATAAAAATAAAACAAAGAAGGTGACACAACCGTGGCTAACAAGGGAAATTAGGGATAGCATAAGATCCAAGGAGAGCACATATAAATTAGCCAGAAAAGCAGCAAACCTAAGGATTGGGAGCAGTTTAGGATTCAGCAAAGGAGGAAAAAGGGATTAATTAAGAGGGGGAAAATGGAGTATGAGAGTAAGCTTTCAGGGAATATAAAAACTGACTGTAAAAGCTTCTATAGATATGTGAAGAGAAAAAGATTGGTAAAGTCAAACATAGATACCTAGCAGTCAGAATCAGGGGAATTTTTAATGGGGAACAATGAAATGGAAGACCAATTAAATACATACTTTGGTTCTGTCTTCACAAAGGAGGACACAAATAACCTCCCAGAGATGTTGGGGAACATAGGGTCTAATGAGAGGGAGGAACTGAATGAAATCAGTATTTGTAGGGAAATGGTGTTAAGGAAATTGACGGGGTTGAAGGCCGATAAATCCCCAGGGCCTGATAATCTACATCCTAAGGTACTTAAGGAAGTGGCCCTAGAAATAATAGATGGATTGCTGGTGATCTTCCAAAATTCTATAAACTCTGGAACAGTTCCCATGGATTGGAGGGTAGCTAATGTAACCCCACTACACAAAAAAGATGGTAGAGAGAAACCGGGGAATTATAGATTGGTAAGCCTGACATTGGTAGTGGGGAAAATGCTAGAGTCCATTATAAAAGATGTAATAGCAGAGCACTTGGAAAACAGTGACAGGATCGGACAAAGTCAACATGGATTTACAAAAGGTAAATTGTGCTCGACTAATCTACTGAAATTTTTTGAGGATGTAACTGGTAGAATAGATAAGGGAGAACCAGTGGATGTGGTGTATTTGGACTTTCAGAAGGCTTTCGATAAGGTCCCACATAAGAGATTAGCATGTAAAGTTAAAGCACATGGAATTGGGGGTAAGGTACTGACTTGGATAGAGAACTAGTTGGCAGACAGAAAGCAAAGAGTTGGAATAAATGGGTCTTTTTCCGAGTGGCAGGCAGTGACTAGTGGGGTACCGCAGGGATCAGTGCTATGACCCCAGCTATTCACAATATATATTAATGATCTAGACAAGGGAACTAGATGTAATATCTCCAAGTTTGCAGATGACACAAAGCTGGGTGGGCGTGTGTGCTGTGAGAAGGCTACCGAGAAAGACCAGTATGATTTGGACAGGTTGGGTGGTTGGGCAGATGCTTGGCAGATGCAGTATAATGTGGATAAATGCGAGGTTATCCACTTTGGTGGCAAAAACAGGAAGGCAGATTATTATCTGAACGGCAATAGATTGGAAGAAGGGGAAGTGCAATGAGACCTGGGCGTCCTTATGCACCAGTCGCTGAAGGTAAACATGCAGGTGAAGCAGGGGGTTAAGAAGGCAAATGGTATGTTGGCCTTCATAGCGAGAGGATTCGAGTACAGGAGCAAGGATGTCTTGCTGCAGTTGTACAGGGCCTTGGCGAGACCACACCTTGAGTATTGTGTGCCGTTTTGGTCGCCTTAACTGAGGAAGGATGTTCTTGCCATGGAGGGAGTGCAGCGAAGATTCACCAGACTGATACCTGGGATGGCAGGAATGACGTATGAGGAGAGATTGGGTCGATTGGGCTTATATTCGCTGGTGTTTAGAAGAATGAGAGGAGATCTCATTGAAACTTATAAAATTCTAACAGGACTAGACAGACTAGATGCAGGAAGGATGTTCCCGATGACGGGGGGAGTCCAGAGCCAGGGGTCACAGTGTAAGGATAAGGGGTAAGCAATTTAAGACAGAGATGAGGAGGAATTTCTTCACCCAGAGAGTGGTGAACCTGTGGAATTCTCTACCACAAAATGCAGTTGAGGCCAATTCATTAAATATATTCAAGAAGGAGTTAGATATATTACTTAAGGCTAAAGGGATCAAGGGATATGGGGAGAAAGGAGGGACAGGGTACTGAATTTGGATGATCAGCCATGATCTCATTAAATGGCGGAGCAGGCTCGAGGGGCCGAATGGCCTACTCCTGCTCCTATCTTCTATGTTTCTATGTCGACGACGAAGTCCAACACCGCCTTCAGTGTGCCAGTGCAGCCTTCGGTCACTTGAGGAAGAGAGTGTTTGAAGACGAGGACCTCAAACCTGGCACTAATCTCATGGTCTACAGAGCAGCAGTGATACTGCCCTGCTGTATGCCTCGGAGACATGGACCATGTACAGCAGGCACCTCAAAGCACTGGAGAAATACCACCAACGCTGCCTCAAGTTCCTGCAAATGCATTGGCAGGATAGGCGCACCAACGTCAGTGTTCTTGCTCAGGCATCGAAGCTTTGACCACGCTCGATCAGCTCTGATGGATGGGTCACATTGTCCGCATGCCTGATACGAGACTCCAAAACAGGCACTCAACTCGAAGCTCCGGCATGGCAAGAGAGCCCCCGGTGGGCAGAGGAAATGCTTCAAGGACACCCTCAAAGCCTCCTTCAAAATGTGCAACATCTCCACCGACACCTGGGAATCCCTGGCCCAAGAACGCACAAAGTGGAGGAAAAGCATCCGGGAAGGCGCTGAACACCTCAAGTCTCTTTGCCGGGGGCAAGTGGAAGCCAAGCGCAGGCAGCGCAAGGAGCACACGTCAACCCAAGCAGCCCACCCACCTGTCCCTTCAACCAACATCTGCCCCACCTCTGACAGAGACTGTAGGTCCCGCATTGGACTCATCAGTCACCTGCAAACTCATTTTTAACGTGGAAGCAAGTCATCCTCGGTTCCGAGGGACTGCCTAAGAGAAGAGAGAGATACATAGACTAAGTGAGTGGGCATAGAGTCATAGAGTTATACAGCACAGAAAGAGGCCCTTCGGCCCATCATGTCCGCGCCGGCCATCAAGCCCGATCTATTCGAATCCAATTTTCAGCACTTGGTCCGTAGCCTTGTATGCTATGGCGTTTCAAGTGCTCATCTAAATGCTTCTTGAATGTTGTGAGGGTTCCTGCCTCTACCACCCTTTCAGGCAGTGAGTTCCAGATTCCAACCACCCTCTGGGTGAAAAAGTTTTTCCTCAAATCCCCTCTAAACCTCCTGCCCCTTACCTTGAAACTATGCCCCCTGGTTATTGACCCTCTACTAACGGGAAAAGTTCCTTCCTATCTACCCTATCTATGCCCCTCATAATTTTTAACACCTCAATCAGGTCCCCCCTCAGCCTTCTCTGCTCTAAGGAAAACAACTCCAGCCTGTCCAGCCTCTCTTCATAGCTGAAACGCTCCAGCCCAGGTAACAGCCTGGTGAATCTCCTCTGCACCCTCTCCAATGCAATCACATCCTTCCTACAGTGTTGCGACCAGAACTGCACACAGTATTCCAGCTGTGCCCTAACTAGCGTTTTGTACAGCTCCATCATAACCTCCCTGCTCTTATATTCTATGCCTCGGCTAATGAAGGCAAGTATCCCATATGCCTTCTTAACCGCCTTATCTACCTGTCCTGCTGCCTTCAGGGATCTATGTACATGCACACCAAGGTCCCTCTGATCCTCTGTCCTTCCTAGGATCCTACCATTCATTATGTATTCCCTTGCCTTGTTAGTCCTCCCAAAATGCATCACCTCACACTTTTCAGGGTTAAATTCCATTTGCCTCTGTTCTGCCCATCTGACCAACCCGTCTATATTGTCCTGTAGCCGGAGGCTTCCCTCCTCGCTATTTACCACGCCACCAATTTTCGCGTCATCTGTGAACTTACTGATCATACCTCCTACATTCATAGGTGGTTGGTGTATAAGAGTAAGGAAGTCTTGCTACAATTGTACAGGGCATTGGTGAGACCACACCTAAGGAAGGATATACTTGCCTTGGAGGCGGTGCAACGAAGGTTCACGAGATTGATTCCTGGGATGAGAGGGCTGTCCTATGATGAGAGGTTGTGTAGAATGGGCCTATACTCTCTGGAGTTTAGAAGAATGAGAGGTGATCTCATTGAAACATACAAGATTCTGAAGGGGATTGACAGGGTAGATGCCGAGAGGTTGTTTTCCCTGGCTGGAGTGTCTAGAACTAGGGGGCATAGTCTCAGAATAAGGGGTCAGACTCAGATGAGGGGGAATTTCTTCACTCAGAGTGTTGTAAATCTTTGGAATTCTCTGCCCCAGAGGGCTGTGAATGCTGAGTCTTTGAGTATATTCAAGGCTGTGTAAGGCTCGCAAAATTATACAGATTCCCCCGAAGTAAGAAAAGAGATATTGGACTGCTTGAAGGAAATATTGGGCCAAAAGGGACATAAAATCAAAACCCCAGGATTTCTGCTAGTTTAAGAGGCACGGTGTTTTTAAAACTAGCACAAAAGATCGCAGAAGCTCGATGTTATTTGTGCTTGAAATTCCACGCTGTTTTACATCGTTTACGCTGAATTTGGACGAATTATGCCAAAAAATCCAGCACAACCGAGTGGAAACTCTAGCTTACATTTACTGCATCATTTCATTTTAGTGGGGGAAGGACGAAAATCGCAGCAGTGAGATCTTTTGGAGCAGGCAACACCAGGCAGATCGTGACGTCAGTACAACGCTCACTGGGCACCCAATCTGGAAAATTCATTGCCGCCAGTTACCTTAGCACCTTGACCAGACAGCGACAGGGAGAGCTGGCATGCAGCTGAAGGAAGCCGGCTCCAGCGACGTTATTTAAAGGCATCAGCATTAATCACTCGCAGCTGTCAGGGCAGGTTAGTTTCAAAGTATGATCAGTGGATCATAAACCACAATAATATTGAAATGAACTGATCATGGATAAAGAGTGGCCAGTCTAGATTACATTATCAGCCTCAGTGTCTACCACTACTTTTCAGTGATCTGCTAGTGGCAGGATAAGTGTATTAGTTAGCGGCAGGGTTTCACTGTGAGCCTACTGAGTAGCTGATAGCATGAGACCATGTGTTGTGGAGTCAAGGCCCTCGATCTATGCTGTTCTGACTTTTAAAAAAATGTGGGCTAGAGTTTCCACTCGGTTGTGCTGGATTTTTTGGCATAATTCGTCCAAATTCAGCGTAAACGATGTAAAACAGCGTGGAATTTCAAGCGCAAATAACATCGAGCTTCTGCGATCTTTTGTGCTAGTTTTAAAAACACCGTGCTACTAGCTGGCCTTGCCCTAGGACGAATTAATCACCATTGGGAGTTTCCGCTAATTGTGCCCATTTGCAGGCCTTTGAGGAGGCTCTAAAAATTCAGCTCAATCTTTTGGGTGCAGGGACACTACTAGGCACATTTTAAAAGCTTTTGAAGGTAATCTTTTACAAAATTTATGAAGAAACTGACTACTGTACCCCAATATAACTAGCAAATGGTTCTGTATATTTTTTTAAAGTTATTTTCAGTCATTTAAAATTGGGTTACTCACAGGTGTGGATTGACACTGTGATTAAAACTGCTTATTTTTTGTGATAAACCCATTTTCAGCTGTATTAATCAAACTGCAACATGTTGCCACTAAATATATCATGGAATATTTTTTAAAGCAAAATGTTTTTAAATGCTGCCCAGTTGCGCTTGTTCATGGCAGATTTTCCTTGCACCGATATATGAATGAGTTTGAGTGGACAGCACATTGTCAGAAACTTCACATGAACATTGGCTAAACCACCCAAGTGCCTACCCTTGTGTGTTGTTAGTTGGTATGCTTGCAGTGGGATGAGGGTGAGTGTGAGGGGTGGCTAGTGAAATGGAGAAGTGATAATGCAGATAGAGAGGGATGGATGGAGGTGCAAGGTAAGTTGGTGTGAGTAAAGATGTGCAGGAGTATGGTAAGGAAGGCAGATTGCTGAGGATATGATGAGTGGCACAGCAGGATGAGGTTGAGTGTGGCTTGGCAGTAACGTTTTGTAATCTACTGAGATCATTGACAGGTCTGCAGCACTGCAGCCTGGGCCTCCTGATGACATCCCTGCTTGTGTCCTCCTGTGCAATGTGCAATCAGGCTGCGTTGGTCTCCTGGGGAGGTGTCCTCCGCCCATTGGAAGGGAAGAGAACCTCCCTGCGTGCTGTGACTCCCTCCATCAGCATATGGAGGGAGTCATGGGAGAACCTGGGTGCAGCCATGCACCTCTGTGCAGTGCTCGTCAGCATTTGCAGCACCTCAATGCTGTAGAACACTGACAACACAACTGTTAAAAATCAATTTGGACATGGCCCCTTTAAGGAAGCTGGTTGATGATGCGTTATCAAATGACATCATCAGACCCGCTTCCTTTTAATTAGCCGGGAACCTCGCTGGGCAGGCTTAAGAAGCCCAATCAACATAAAATTACTTGGAGAGTGCGGGCTGGAGCAGGCAGCAGGCTGGGACCGCGACACCGACCCCGGCCGTCTCGGACCCGCCTCGGTCGGTGAAATCATGGCCTAAGAGTGTGAGAATGGAGTCACATGTAGGATGGACTGAGTAGAGGTGAAGGACATTAGTGAACCAGTTGGGTTTTTTTTGACAGCCTGGCAGCTTTTACAATTATTTTATCTGGTGCTAGCCCACAAATTATCAGATTTATTGAATTTTGGGATTTGAACTCACAACCTCTTGGTTACCAGTCCAGTACCATAACCACAAGGCTTCCATACCCACTGACTGCCTGTTCCTGCATGCTTAATGGGATATCTACTGTCAGTTGCACAGATATGCTTGATGACCTGGATGTGGCATCATTGTGAGTGCAGACCAGCATGATCCTTGATTAGTACATCCATTCCCTCTGTTGCAGGAACCCCCTCAACCTGTCCATTGATCTGTCTGACAGCAAAACATTGAAACGAAGAAAGATTCGGCATTCATATTGCATATGCCAAACCTCTCAGGACATCCTAAAGCACTCACACTCAAATAATTATTTTTCAAGTGTTGTTATGTAGACAAACAGAACAGCCATTTTATGCTTAGCAAGGTCCACAAACATTAATGAGACAAATGACCAGGTAATCTGTTTGTGGCGGTGTTGGTTGAGGGAAGAATGTTGATCAGCCTGTTCTCTGTTGTTTGCAGTTCCTCCCCATTTGGTATAATTTTCTCATTCATATTAATATTCTTAACTTAAGTTAGTTGATTTCTTCAGGTCTGCCATTTTCTTCCAGTTCCAGTGGGTTCTTGTACTAGAGCCTCGAGCATCTGGTCATCAAAGCACAACTTTTGCTAACTCCTACACTCCAACACCAAGTGAAATTGTTCAGGAAGTAGCTGGACATGTACTTTTTCAATGCCTTAAGTTATTTGCGTAACACTTAAAAAAGTTGCAGGACACAGTTATTGCATCTACTGTTCATTGACTGCCTTGTTATATGATTGTTACAGAGCACACCATCTTGCCTTGAAGAAAAACAGTAAATTTGTTTCATGAGTTTGCAAGTATGCTTTAGAATGTTTTTACAGCATATGCAATGGTCAGTTGTCCTTTTATGACTAGAAAAATGGTGATTTCAAGTCTACAGTTGTCTAAATGGGTTTTTCAGAAGTGTAACCATCGGTTTTTATCTGTCTTTATAGGTAGTATTTTTGCAGAAGGTTTTTGCAGGAGAAGGTACATCACACATTCCCTGAGAACTATGGTTTGGCTCAGTAATATAGATGATGTATGTTTGCGTTAATTGATCCCTCCGCATGTATCTGAACACGTCAGAGGAGACCTGCCTGCACCACCTCTGCTTCACAAGACAGGTTGCTGCAGCCTGCACAACGGCCTGAAGACAACATCTAGATTAGGGATGGTTATTTCTGTCAAAGTGAAGATTACCACAGCATGAAGCTTTTATACTATTGTATCATTTCAAGCCACCCAGGAGACACTGCACATCAGGCAGTCTGCAGTACATGCACATATCAAGCAAATGGTAAGTGGTATCACTTTCATCACTTTTCCTGTGGAAAAGTGATATCATCTGCACAGGATACACAGCTTTCACTGGGCATGGCAGGGTTCCCTCAAGTGCAAGGCATTGTAGATGGCACCATGTGGGTATCAGGGATTCTTTATATTAATCCCATGACATTCGTAAACAGAAAAATCTTGCACTCAGTTACCTCAGGTGGCATCTAATCACAGAAAGATCATTATGTACATAAGTAGCTATAATCCAGGAAGCAGCAATGATGCATTCATTGTGTGGCATTCCACAGTACCCAAATTATTTGAAGAAGGAACATTGAGTGGATGGCTCTTAACAGAACAGAGCTATCCTCTGCAACCATGGCTACTGATCACACTGAGAAACTTCAATAACAGCAGAGGAGCACCTTGGCCTGGATGCCTCAGAATTTTGTTTCTGTTCCTTGGCTCCACCTCGACCTTGAGGGACAGTATGGCATGTAGATTTGGCACAACAAAAAAGGGTTGCTAACTTAGGTTTGTATCATGGTTGCTAGGTTTCATAAAAAATGTGTAAAAATGAGCAGTGCACTTACCATTGCTTTACGCTTGGTGCCAGCAATCTTCTTGCTTATTTACAGCCAGGTACAAGGGACCTGGGTGACAGCATTGACTCAGCTGGTGACCTCTCTCCATTCAGCTGGATCCATGCACTTTTACTGGAGAGTGATCTTCAGCCACAAATAGAACCAACCTTCTTTGGTGCACCCCTTGAATCAGAACCTTCAAATCTCCAGCATCAAAAAGAGCAGTATTGCCCATACGTCACCACTGTGCCATTTTGAACAATTAGTCCACACTTCAGCTGTCACAATTTCCCTTTACATGATGAGATGAAGTCTCTGAGAGTTGCTGTTGTGCTGGATTTTGCATTCTCCATTCAAACGTGGTACAGGCAAAGCTCCCTGGGCAAGTTTTCCTTGTGCAAATAGTCTATTCAAACAAGAGAGAGGTACTCCCATCACAAAATTCATCAAAATCCACCCCTGGGCTGCTGGTGCAAGTGAACTTATGCCAGCACAACTCCATTTTCGATTGATTCACAAATTTGGTGTTATATAGCTTCCTTGATCACACTAAATTTATTAATTTAATACTTCAAGCAGACCTTAAAAAATAAATTATAAATACAGAGAAAGGTGTTAATGAGGGGCCTTAGCCTAGGACTCCTGTACAAAATGTATCACCGATGAGAGGGGCAGATGTCGGAATGGGTAAGTTAATTGGTAATTTTATGATCTTTTTCTCAATTGTTGAACTTTATTTGTTTATTATAACTTTTACCTTTAAGGGTATGTTGCTGTGGGCAAGTAACATTAGATCTCAAAGGATTTGGGGGGAAAAAATCAACAATTTGATTGATTTTTTTGGTACTGATTGCTGATTCCTTGTTGGCTGCTTTTTAGTGAATGGGTTCCACAAAAGTTGTGAAAAAATATTAATAAAGAAATGGCCTGGCAATAAAAAAGAGAAAGATGAGCTAAAGAAACAAAGTAAGAATTAAATAATCTTGGCTACAGTACTATACAAAGAACAAAGGAACAATACTGAGAAACAAATTCTTATACTTGGGTTTGAATTCGCAGAGACTAAACTATACTGAATATTTTTATTGATTGTCAGCCTGTATAGGCTAATCTAGGTTTCAGCCAATGTGAGCACACACCACAAATGTAGACTCAAATTTTGCACAATTGAAACAACCTCAACATTGGTCCGTAATTTGCTCTCAGTGGCGAAGGAATGGCGCTTGCCTTTCATGTCACTGACAGTTACCCATAGACTTTTCGCTAACTTGTCAGCAGAGATTTGCTCTAATTTCGGCATCTTTTCCAGCGCGGCGCCCTCTACAGGAGATCTGTGGCTCTTCAACTAATCAGACTGAAGAAACCTCACCGAGGCACGAAGAGTCCAAACCAGGAAGTATAAAGCAGGAAATATAAATTAGATTTAAAAGATGTACAGAAAGCAAAATAAAGATTGGAAAATACAGATGTGACTAAGGGGAGAGAGATAAAAGAGACAGACAGAAAAAGTAAAATAAAATGTTTTTTTAAATCTCCAACACTAATTTTCTTCTGAGAGAATGAGACTCCACACTTGTAAAATTAATTTTTCAGGGCCAGAGAGGTTGTTCAGCAGTAATGATCACTTATCACACCAATAAGAACTCGCTTACTCCTGAATTCACCAGCCCTAAGTTGTTCAGCTATTTTTAGTGCAGAACTAGTGGGCAAGTACAGCAAGTTTGTGCCGTTGCAGTGATTTCAGTGCCACATCTATCAGTGAGGACTGCAACAGCGCACCCTGTGGAATAGCAGGGTATCTCTGACAGCAACCTCTAGATTTCCGCGTTTAACTGTGCATGTGCATACTCCAGAAATTACTGTTAGATTTCCTCCATTATAACAGTGAGCACTGATAGCCTCACTTTTATTCTCATTGCAAGTTCCAGGTCAATATCTAAGAGGTCATATGATTGAATGGCATATTTGGATAGTCCAATGGGGAAGGGCTATGTTTCTGAGTTTAGACACGTTACCAGGGTGTAATAGAAGAAATGCTCTGTATTCCACCTCATCTGTATTAAGCCCAATCTGAAAACGTTTGACTATAAAGTGAATCTAAGAATTATAAGATACAAGTTCAATACTCATCAGTATGTGAACACTGGTATAATATCATACATTGGAATAATGTTCTAAAATTGCATAATATACAATTCTGTAGAGCAGTAGGATTACATAGGATTATGTAGGATATATGGCACAGAAACAGGTCATTCTGCCCAACCAGTCCATGCCGGTGTTTATGCTCCACTCGAGCCTCCTCCCATCTTTCCTCATCTAAATCTATCAGCATAACCCTCTATTCCCTTCTCCCTCATATGCATGTCTTGCCTCCCCTTAAATGCATCTATACTATTCACTTCAACCACTCCCTATGGTAGTGAGTTCCACATTCTCACCACTCTTTGGGTAAAGAAGTTTCTTCTGAATTCCCTATTGGATTTCTTGGTGACTATCTTATATTGATGGCCTCTAGTTATGCTCTTCCCCACAAGTGGAAACATTCTCTCTGTGTCCACTCTATCAAAAAATTTCATAATTTTAAAGACCTCTATTAGGCCACCCTATTTTCAAGAGAAAAGAGACCCAACCTCTTCACCCTTTCCTGATAGGTATACCCTCGCATTTCTGATAGGTTACTTAAAATTATGCAAGTACAATACTTTGAAAAGAAAACATGTACAATTGTTTAC
Organism: Somniosus microcephalus; assembly: GCF_052327205.1. Classification (NCBI taxonomy): domain Eukaryota; kingdom Metazoa; phylum Chordata; class Chondrichthyes; order Squaliformes; family Somniosidae; genus Somniosus; species Somniosus microcephalus. The sequence continues at coordinate 100,591,838 of NC_140998.1, read as the reverse complement.
ATTGCAAGTACAAAACTATATATCAGCATAATAATGTGAAATTTGTGTAACTGCAATACTCTACATCAGTACAAAGAAAGAAGTTGCATGTAAATAGGCTTTATCACATTTTCAGGATGTCCCAAACCACTTCACATCCAATGAATTACTTTTGAAATGTAGTCACTGCTGTTGTATAGGCAAACACAGCAGCCAATTATGTACAGTGAGATCCCAGAAACAACAAATGACCAGTTAATCTATTTTTGGTGGTGTTGGCTGAGAGAAGAATGTTGGCCAGAGCAGCTATTCTTCAAATTGTACCATGGTATATTTTATGTCCATCTGAACAGGCAGGCAGGGCTTTGGTTTAGCATTTCATTCAAAGGATGGTTTTGCACTGATGGTACTGCACTGAAGTGTCAGTCTAGCTTATGAACTTAAGTGCTGCAGTGGAGATTGAACCTACAACTTTCTGAATTGGAGGCAAGAGTGCTACCAGCTGGGTCAAACTGACACTTATGCTCTATGTATAAGTTCTAAATATTATGAAAGTACTTTCTTATATGTAAGGAACGTAATAGAAAATTAGGTTGTTGTTATTCTGCTGAAGAAGTTGAAAATAATGACACTGAATACATCTGCATTACTATAAAAACTACATTGAAACAAGTAGTGAACTTCAGTGTTCCTTTAGTCACCCACATTACGCAGAGATGGCTCAATGGAGGAGGAGTTTCTGAGGATGCAGCTAATGATGCGCGTTAACTCCTTTTAGCATTTTCCATCGTGAAGATGGTTGTAAATGTTTAATATTTATGTAAAGTATTTTATTTGCTCCTTCCAAAATTGTTTTGTTAATTAAAGTCTTAATTTTCTGATTATGAACTTTTGATCTGAAAAAGCACACCAATTTACCTGAATTTTTTAGGCCTGAATTCAGAGAAAATAAAACCTGAAAATCAGAAGGTCTATTTTTTTTTACTATGCCTTTAACAGTTACAGTATGACATTTTCAAAATCCTACCATCAGTAATAAACATTCAGAATTATAACTATTAGGTGTGCAGACACACTGATCTTATTGACTTTTTCAGTTTATCGTAGTTGATTCATGTTAATCGAGTGCCTGTTCACCACAAACAGTCATTTATCAAGAATGTTGGTGTAATGATAATTAGGTTATATTAATGGCATTGCTGTAATTTTTAGTATGCTTTTGGTTGGAGAGAAATTGCTCCAATTTAATGAAAAATATTTTATACTACTACATTATTTCACCATTCTCTTGTAGTGTTTTAGTGGATGACCAAAACATTAAAGTACCTAGCACACCAACCAAATCCAACAGAATGCAGAATGTGAGTAGTGATATTTAATATTTAAATGTGATGAAATGTATACTTGGAAATAAAAAGCGGTACTTAATTGGAACTTATAGTTTAAGTTAATCAGTTAATAAGAATGAATACAGTGTATGTGGCTGAAAGTGATTTGGGTGATGGAATTTATTTTCAATTAACAAAATTACTGATTTATATTCAAATACCACTTGTAAGGAGTGTACAATACTAAGAATATGCTGTCTCCTTTCATTGTTTAAATTAAATCAGATGTGAAAATAAATCTGCTTTGTCTGCACTGAGGTCTTCTATCCATTCCTGAAATCCTATACAATTGGAAATAGCTAATCTTTTGCATATAACTTTAATGTTTCATTATTATTCATATGTAAATTTAAATTTACTGTTTAATTGAACCATTCACATTGTATTTTAAGACCACGGAATAATATATTTAGTTAATGTTAATTATGCCTTTTACGAGTTACCTAGAGAACCAATACCAGAGTCTGCAGGCTATTCTACATATCCTGGGACTTTATCTTTGAGCATTGTGCAAACAATTTCAATTTTAATTAGTCTAGTTAACATAGAGCACAGTATCATAACATTTTTTACAGTTGGCAATAATACATCACAATTACAAGGCCAAGCATATTGTGATAAAATCATTTCTCCTAGCAAATTGATGGGTGGGGGATCATCAGGACAGATAATGGGCAACACAGCATTTAACAAATTCTGAGGTTTCAAATACTTGTCAATAATGTTAACATGTGTCTACAGATTTTTTTTTTAGCTTGTGTGCTGTGAACGATATACATACATTCCTGTGGCGCTTAGTTTAAAACAGCCCACGAGAAAAATGCGGTTGTCCTTTCAATAAACCCTTCAGTTAAAAATTTAGACTAAAACCAAGGCAAATTAAAAATACAAGTAAAACTGCCAACATGCTTTCAAAGCATGTAATTTTGCTTTTCTTCAAATGTGTATAATTAGGTAAAATGTACAGTTAGTCTTTTAACTTAAAAATCAAACATGGCTGAATACTGTTTATGAACATTGAAAGATTGTTCGTAGGAAGCTCCTTATACCTGTTGGCGCCATGCAGTTTTGAGCTGGCTGAATGTGTCAATCAGCAATTTTGTGAAAAAGTACTGTAAATGCAATCACTTGCTTTGACAGTTCTGATTGTTAACTGGTAACAAAAGTATTGCTAATTGTCCTGCATTTTAGCCGGTTGTATAGCAAAGTACGCCGAAGGGTCAATTGGCGAAGTGAAATACTTAGCATGCAAAGCGTAATACAAGATGCTGTGTAATACTTGACCTCTCAGCATAATAAATGTTTCAGTGAAATGCTGTGCATTCAACATTCACTGAATAGAGCTTCCCGGCGGAATAAAAAGAGAAAATGTTCCCTTCTTTCTTTTTCTGAGTGAAAATTATTCATTATGTAATGACCGTTGCAGCAATTAGCCAGCATTTGGTGGAATAAATGTTTAGAAATAGCAATTTCTGATTTTAGACGAGATTTTGTATGGCACCAGGAAATTACTGTAGGTGTATGACTAATTGTGCTTTGGCTTTATGCAGCAGGCTTGGCCGCTGCCACATTTAGACATTTGCTGATTTTCCTTTTATTGTTTCGACATCTTTTTTATTTTAATTTCCCTCTCAAGGACCGTCCAACTTGAACCTTGTTTTTCTTTTATTGTTGACCATTGCACTGTTATCAATAAAAAGGCTGCAGGTGACAGTATAGCAGCCCATTAAAGCTATGGAGATGTATTAAATCTTCAGCTTATGTACTGACACCAACCGAAAGAAAGGTTTGAACAAAATGCCTCCAGAACAGAATAACCTATTTGGGGCTTTTCACTATTTTTTTTCCTTTTTTAGTGCAGTCAGTGACATTTCAGTTCTGTCCAACATTCTGCATATGATGTACTAACTAGCCTTATTCAAAATCAGATTAACAAATAATTTGTACTAGTCAAAAAGTTCAGATATAATAGCAGTAACCACCTTTTGTGTTAATGAAACAGACATTGGAAAAGGTTAGAAATGGTGATTTCAGGGACATTAAAAAACATTGAAATTTTGAATTATTCAACAATGAAGTTTGATTTATTGTTTTATTTTTTGGAGTTCTATTCCAAACATCTAGTTAGTCATGCTCTGCAGTTCCTTTCCATCTATGTGTGAATTTGGAATGAAATAGATAAGATCCAAATATCTCACACACAGGATGGTGTTTAGCATTTTGCTGGATAAATAAAGAAAAGGTTTTACTCACCAACTCCCTGCATCCACTCACCACCCCACTCCCCCCCCTTCCACCGCACCCCCCCCCCCCCCCCCGCCCAAGGCATTGACTCCTTGCTGAGTAAAGTTCTACAGGCACAAGCAATTCATACAAGTGGCCATTATTCATGTGAGTCTTAGCATGAAGCATTGGCAGGCAATTTGACTTGGAGAAGCATCTCAGCTGAGCTCAATCCTGTTATTTTTCCTACAGACTACTTGGCCTAGAAATTGGGCATGAATCCAGCGGCAAATGTGAAGTGCCATGCTGAATCTGATGAGCGGGAAACCATATGCAATTGGTCCCGTTGCGTAATCCCAATGCAACTGGCGAGCTGGGGTGCCAGTCTGCCCCAAGGGGCAGTGCACCGGTCACACACAAAATGACGATCAACCACCGGGGATGCGGGCACTGAAGCAACTGAGAATCAGGAGGGAAGGAAATTGGGTGGTGGGTGAGGTGGGGTGGGGGGGGGGGGGCGGGGGTGAGCGTGGGCAGAGGCCAGGTGGCGGCTGGCAGTAGACTGCAGTTTTAGTGTGGAGCCAGAAGGAGCTTTAATTCAAATTTCTAAGGAACTTGTGTTTCTATTGCAGATAATGTATGGTTTAGTGAGGCAATTATTGAGATTATAACTGTGTCATATTAGGATGTAAAAGTGGATCCACAGTCCAAGGAAGTGACAATGATACTTTTCTATAAAGTATCAATGAGACTACATTTAGAGTACTGCATTTAGTTTTGGCCAATGTACTTTCAAACCGATATATGCAGTACTGAAAATAGTTAAAAGGACAACTATATTGGTTATGGGTCACATCACCATTTTATTATTTTCAGTGGGAAAATAACTGGGAATATTCCAAATAATTAATATTTTTAAGAATTGATTATTAAAGTGGTACAGAGAAGTTCTTTGGGTGGAGCTAGAAGACCTAGTTATATACCTACATAAGAAGCAATTTTGCATTTAGAACAGTAAACTTGTGTACTTTAATGCTTCTAGTCCACGAAGTCCTGACTATTGAGGCATTCAAAAACATAGAAGATAGGAGCAGGAGTAGGCCATTCAGCCCCTTGAGCCTGTTCCGCCATTTAATGAGATCATGGCTGATCATCCAAATTAAGTATCCTGTCCCTGCTTTCTCCCCATATCCCTTGATCCCTTTAGCCTTAAGAAATATATCTAACTCCTTCTTGAATATATTTAATGAATTGGCCTCAACTGCCTTGTGTGGTAGAGAATTCCAACGAAATGGCCATGTTCCTTATTCAACAGGCATTAGAGGGATAGGCCTATCTTTTTCTTTTCTGGCATTAAGGTAAAGCAGGAGGAATATAAAATGATAATTTGTATCCATAATAAAAATCCAAATGAAGGCTGAGTTAATTGGCCTATTTTATTATAACTTTCTTGTGCTGTTTGCCACACAAATCTCACTGAGATCTGACAGTGGTCCCATTAATTGATTTGCTTGTGATAGGAGAGTTTGCAAGTTCTGGGAAATAAATGTTCAGGTATTGTAGAATGCCATTTATTCACTGTAATGGATATTCGTTCCTTTGATGTGTCAATCCAGTTTCTGCGTTCATTTTTTTCAAAATAGGGGCCAAGGAACTTTATCATAAAAACATTGGCTGGATACAGGAAATGTTATTTTCAAAGCCAGGTGTAAGGAAACTGTACTTTTGTTGTCTTTCATAAATAATTTTGTTACCTTTGATATCCTTTTTCTGCATTTTTGTCTTTCTTTAATGAGGCCTTAAATATGTAAGATAGTAAACATAGTAATGTTTTGGGAAGGAGAAGAAATTGCTCCATCTAGCCTATTCTTCCAAACCTCCCATCAACTCCTTATCATGATTCTATGATTAATGCTTCTGATTCTTATTTACTAACAGGAAATTCCTCCAGTCCTTTAAAAAAAACTTGTCAAGGTTTCCTGTTGCAACACATATATTTTCTTTGACACCCATAACTTTAAACTGTATTCCCTAAAGCTCAAATTCTGCACTGGACAGAAATTCCTATATCTAATTTCTCCATTGCCCTGAAAATGTTAAATATCTCCATTAAGACTCCCCTCCCCCCACCACTCCCTTCCCCATCTTCATAAAAGAGAGGAAAGTCCCAGAGTGGATGATTTTTCTTCATACCCAGTCCTCTAAATTGAAAAATAAGCCTTGTAACCCGCCTCTGAATCCATCCAATAACTCAGGCCCTGAATTTCCATGGGGGTTCTCCCAGTTTCCTAATATAACTTCGATGGGGGACCAGGAGAACCCCTACAAAGTGTCAGGGCCTCTTTATTTCTTTTCTGTAATATGAAGACTAAAACTTAGCATAGTGCTCCAGATAGAGGAAGCGATATCTAGAAAATTAGAAATAAAATAGCAGGGCCATGAAATAGGGCGACTTTAATTATCCAAAGATAGACTGAGGTAAAAGTAATCTAAATAGCTAAGTAGGGAAGGGGTTTCTACAATGTTTCAACAGTTTTCTAATTCAATGGAATTTCAGTGGAAATTGGGCGGAAACCCCGGAGAAACGGCGTTAACGGCCATTTACATTATTTCGTTGGGGTTTCCGCCCATCTTCTGCAGAAGTTATGGTGAATGATCTGGAGAACCCCTATGGAAATTTGAGGCAACAACGATAGAGGCAGAGCTGGATCTAGTTCTAGAAAATATAGTGGGAAAAGTAGGTAATGTCAGGGTTAGAGGAATATCAAGTTAAAAAAATCATAAGATACTTAGGTTTGAGATAAAAAATCCTTTCCCCCTGCCATTTTATTCTATAGAATCATAGAATATCTTTAATATTTCATCTGTACAGTAATTAAAGCAAAAGCTTAAATTTCAGTAATCCTAACATCAGAAATAAGTCAAAATTGAATTTTTTATATTTGTGCTCTTATATATTCTAAATACTTTCCAGTATTGCACTCCAGTGAGTAGGTAGGCAATTGGGATGGAAGAGGGCTAGAATTGTTGCATTATGGCAGGGGAGCCGAAGGCTTTTAGCATTAGGTAATGCTACACACCATCAGGTTCTTCAACACTGTCATTTTTATTACTTTTTAAACCATGCCACATTGCCTCTAATGCACGCAGAGAGTTTGCTACATAATGGTACTAAAAGTCAAAAGTGAACTTTGAAAAGTATAGAATTATGAATGATTGGAGTGAGTAATAAGGCTATAATTTAATAGTTCATATAATGCGATGAGAGTGAAGTGACTTTGCCGATGTCATAAGAGCCGCTCAATTGAACTGTTGCTTGGCAACGTGCTGTGACCATCTATTATGATTAGCAATCTACATTGTATTTTATGATGTCATCAATGCAACAGATGAAATACATTCAAAGACAAACTGACATGCAATTGCAGTACTGTAATGTGAATCATATTGCAGTTGAGAGCTTCTGTAGCAAAGCAGGCTGGCTGTTGTGCACATTATAGAGCCATAGAAAATAGTGGGTAAAATTTTCTTGCTGTGGAGTAAGTTATAATGAGAGAGATGGGATAGGGAGGTAGATATGCACACAGAGTGTAAACCAATGCATACGTTAGGAATGCTGTGGACCATTGTTTATAGATAACATTTTTTATGGAGAACAATTTAACATGTTCCTATCTTTTCTACAGACTTGCAAACATCACCTGATTACAAGAGTCAATAAAAACAGGCTCAGAAGTAATGATATGTTGTCTACATGGCACTTTCAGTATTTTTCAAGTTTATCTAATTGTGCATTTTTTTTGTTTTCTACAAAAATGCAACCATAATCGTCAAATGATAAATTATAAAAATTATGACTTTATTGGATCTTTCTATATACTGTAATTGAAGGTCTTGTGTATACTGTGTCACATGTATATAGTGGCACATTAAATCCATCTGCATCATAAATACATTAAGAAACACGCTATTAGGATTGGCTGATATAACCACTGTTAGGCTAAATACACTGCATCGCTCATGTGTAGCCCAGGAAAGCTTAAACTAAAGAGTGAGGATTCTCACCACCAGAACCAACCAATTCAACTGCTCAATTTTTTTCTGAAGGTACCAGATTGGTAACAGCATTTATGGACAAAGCCAACCATATGGCTCATTTTTTTGAAGCTGGTTTTCGGTCACTTTGTTGATTTCTGGCCTAGCTGAAAATATAAATAAGTAATATCTATAATGTAATATTTAAATTTAAATAATTCTGTAAAAAAATTATCTACAAAATCAGCCATTGCATGTTAAAAATGTCTCCAAGAAACTCCCTTCCTAACAGCACTGTGGGAGAATCTTCACCACATGGATTGCAGCGGTTCAAGAAGAAAGTTCACCACCACCTTCTCAGTGGCAACTAGGGATAGGCAATACATGCTGACCTTGCTACCGATGCCCATATAGATCAAGAATAATTTTTTTTAAATCATGCCTGTCCCTTCCTCAGCCCCCATTGTGTACTTGGGCCTTCCCCAAGTGAAGTGGTTCTACCAAGAAGTGGAATCTGAGTGGACTTGTGTCACTGTGGTGGACTACAACTCACAAAAGGCATCAATGTTAATGTGTGTGTCTATCTGGTAACCTACAACTCCCAAAATGCAGATTAACGCGGCCACTTTCTCTTCATGTCTAATGTAGTGCTGGACAGGGAAAGTGAGATGCTCCATAGCCTAAGCCGGCATGGTCCTGATATGCTTTACTCACCATCCCTCCCTGCCCACCCTGCTGTACAGTATTCCCCAATATGGATCACAATAAACAGCATAACTGTGCTCTAGATCCCAGACCATTCATAAGCAATGCCATGGGATATCAGCTAGAATAATATAAAAATAGTAGTGTATGCCTCTTTTCCTCAATCTCATTGATTGATAATGATTGTGTAACCTTTCCAACTGAGTGGCACTTTCTAGTAATCTCATTAGCACATAGTGATCACATAACTGTTATACTTGTGTCTTTTTCTATCAATCTCATTAGTTGCATCCGATTTGTATGATTGTGTTCACATTCTGTGTTTGATTGATGTGGATCTGGACAAATGCAATTCCACAGATTGTGTTCCTGATACAGTAATGGCATAAGTACTTTCACGGTTACTTCTGTTCATTACTTTTTTAGCATTGCGATTTGTCCACGTAAACAAAATTAGATCTATGATTGATCCATGGTAATTGCTGCTCATTGGTCCTTAACTATGAGACTATAACAACGAATTACATCACATTGACAAAATAACATCACTGAACAGCTTCAAATGATTTTTCTTGGGCTACAAAAATTTCATAGGAACACAAGTAGGCCATTCAGTCCTCAAACCTGTTCCATTATTCAACAATATTCCCTCGAATTTTTTTGGGGGGCTGCGCAGCCCCTTTAACTGGCTGCAAGGGCCATTCAAAATTTTGCATAAGTGCAGTTATTCCATTTAAAAGCTGATGAGCCGGCTACGCTGGGCCTCCAGAGCACTGCGCGGCTGTTATTCAATTATATCATGGCTGATCTGCATCTCAAATCCATTTGCCTGCCATGGCTTCATATCCATTGATACTCTTGCCTAACAAAGTTCTATCGATCTGTCTTGAAAATTTATATTGACACAGCATCCACAGCCTTTTGGGGGAAAGAGTTCCCGATTTCCACTATCCCTCAAGGCCAATATATCTTTCCTGAGGTTTAGTGCCCAAAACTGAACACAGTACTCCTGACTCTGTACAACAGAAGCATCACTTCTTTACTTTTGTATTCCAACCCTTTTGAGATGAAGACCAACATTTTATTAGTCTTGGTGATTACTTTTTGTACCTGTGCACTAGCTTTTAGTGATCTGTGCAAATGGACTCCCACATCTATTTACTCCTCCACAGCTCCTAGTCTCTCACCACTAAGAAAATATTTCAATTTATCTTTCTCAGTTCCAAAGTGATTGACTCAGAAATATCCATATTGAACTCCATTTGTCATAGTTTTGTCCAGCTATTAGTCTGTCTATGTCCCTATGTAACTTTCGTCTCCCATCTCCATAACCTACTGGGTCTCTTAATTTAGTGTCATCTGAGAACTTGGACATACAACTCTCTATTCCGTTAACCAAGTCATTCTTGTACATGGTGAAAAGCTGAGGCCCTGGGGAACGCCACTTGTCACACCCTGTCAATCAATGAATGATTCATTTATCACTACTCTCTGACTCCCAACTAATTAACAACCCATGTCCAAGGTTACCACCAATTCCATGCAGTTTCATTTTTGCTAATAATCTCTTATGCGGAATCTTATCAAATGTCTTCTGGAAGTCCATATAGACAACATCCATAGACACTCCCCTAATCCAATATGCTCGTGACCTCCTCAAAAAATTCAACTAGATTAGTCAGACATGACCTACCCTTCACAAATCAATACTTTATCAGAGACAGATTGACGGAGCACTTGGACAAGTATGAGCTGATCTCTTTGATCAGTCCCATTATTTTCACCAGTACCTTTCTAAAAACTTACATTAAATCCACTAAGTTCCCCACCCCCCAACTTACTTTAGATTCCCTTATACTGCTAATATTTTGTCCTCTTGCTCTACTGTGAAAATGGATAAAAAGTACTCCATTAACAAGTCTGCTATTTCCTTATTATCCATTATAGTCTTGCTTGCACCTGTCTTCAATGTATCCTCACACCCTTTACCATTCTCTAAGTATATATTTATAAAACCTTTGGCTGTTAGCTTTGATATCCCTTAAAAGTTTTTTTTATATTCCATTTTTGCACCTCTTCATATCCTTTTTATAGCTCTTCATCCACTTTTTCTTGCATTTGTGTAAGCCTTTTCCTTTAGCTTAATACTGTCTCTTACCCAATTTGTTGGCCATGGTTGTTTAATGATACAAGTGGAGCCTTTGCCTTTTAGGGGTGCATACTGGTTTTGTATTGTCCCAAATACTTCTTTGAATACTTCCCACGGTTTATCTATAGGTTTACCTGTTAACAGTTCAGCCCAGATTACTGTGGTCAATTCATTTCTCATCACTTTAAAGTTTGCCTTACTTAAATTTAAAACCTTAGTTTGAGACTCTCCATTCTCCTTCTCAAGTCTAATATCAAATGTAATCATATTATGGTCACTATTTGCAAAATGTTTCCTTAATGTCTGTCTAATTCTGCTGCAGTACTCATCACTAAATCCTGTATGGTCTTATCCCTTGTCAGTTCTAAAACATATTGTTCTAGAAAACTGTCCTGAATATATTATAGAAATTCATTTCATTACTATGTGAGCTGTTCTGCTTCTCCCAGTCTGTGAAAATCAATATCTCCCATTATAACCACATTGTTTTTGCTGCTTGCTTCCCTAATCTCTGTATCTATAAATCCCCCAACTATATCACTACTATTAGGAGGTCTGTAGACAACTTCTATCAGAGTCTTGCATCTTTTCCTGTTCCTTAACTCTCCCCAGAGTGGTTCCACTGCCTGGTCACCCTTACTGAAATCCCTCTTTTCTACTGCTAGAATTGTGATTTTTATCAATATTGCTACTCTTCCTCCTTTCCCAATTTTCTCTCCTTTCTAAAGATCCTGTAGCCTGGAATATTTAACTCCAAATCATGCCCAGCTTGTAGCCAAGTCTCTAATGGCCACAACATCAAACCCTTTGAGCTGAATTTGTGATTGTAACTCACTTGTTTTATTTCTTATGCTACATGCCAGTCCCATCCTGCCTATGTCTTGCTGGTCTTTTTTTTCACACTTTTTGACTTACTGTGTGAATTTTCCACTCCCACCCCCTTAATTCACTTCCAAATATGTTACATGTGGCATAAATAAAATAATGAATATGAAGGACAAGGTTAAATACCTACTTTTTTATTATAAAATTAATCTAGACATATGTCTGTAACACAGATAGGTAAGCAATAGAATATCAGGAAGCATATAAATATGACATACACTACATACGTGTCCCAAATGATCGCTGCAACAGTGGCTCAACTATTTAAATTGTCAGATGTGAATACGATTCTGCTCAATGTGCTTGCTCTAGCCTAAAAAATAATTCATCAAAAACAATACTAACACTCAAAGCATTAACATTCAGAACAGCGCACTGGGAGGAGAGGCGAAGCAGCTGATTAACTAGTTGTTTACTGCTCAGTATTTAAAGTATCGATCAGCACTGCTCATCTAATCACCAACAATGGGGATTCCAGCACAAAACTGCTCAGTGAAACAAATTTGTATTGATCAGTACAACCAGTGGAAAATGCACTGAATTAAGATAAATGGGTTTTGATATGTGCAATTTGAAGACTATTATCTAAATCTAAACCCATGTGCAATTTGAACACAATTATCCACAAAATCTAGGCTGATACTCCCAGTGCTACACTATCAGAGGTGCTGTCTTTCAGATGAGACATTAAACCGAGGCCCCGTCTGCCCTCTCAGGTGGACGTAAAAGAGCCCATGGTACCATTTTGAAGAGCAGGGGAGTTACCCCTGGTGTCCTGGCAAATATTTATCCCTCAACCAATATCACTAAAACAGATTACCTGGTCATTATTACGATGCTGTTTGTGGGAGCTTACTGTGTGCAAATTGGCTGCTGCATTTTCTACATTACAACAGTGACTATATTTCAAAAGTACTTCATTGGCTGTAAAGTGCTTTGGGATGTCCCTAGGTCACGAAAGGCGCTATATAAATGCAAGTCTTTCTTTCTTTCATATGGTAATTACAGCAATGGTCACCGAAAGTGATTCCACTATAGTAACAATATATTTTAAGAATATTTGTCCATGAGCACTGCCACACTAGATCAACAGAGTATCAATATATTTTTGCTGGAAGTTTATTGAAGGAAATATTGGAAGTGCAGCAGATCAAACAGGCTGATTGCTTCAATAAAAGTTCATGATGGGGAAGCAACATCAGCAGATTTTGGTCAAGTTATTAGTTCAAGCCACACATTGTGAGCCTGATGCACTGTATTAGTGTAACCACTGACTGTATTACTTAGGGAATAATAAAAAGAAGTATTTATTGTTTTGTCTGCAAATGTATACAATCATAATATACTTTAGATCATATCCCCCATTCCCTGTTCACTGGTTCACATGTTCCCTTCCAATTTACCCCTTATTTTGTCTCTTTCCATCATAAAGTGGCTTATGCTGAGGTAGAAGCAGTTCTTCAATACTTCATTCAAGTGCATCTTCTGTGTGTGTGAACCTGGAGTGCAAAAGCCAGATCCTGTCATCATTTGATGTATCACACATGCACACACTCCTTCCAGTAGGGGCACTGAAAAGTGATAAAGAGTTGGATGATATACCTATCAATTCATTCCATGAAAAGCGACGAGTTAAGATAGTAACTATAGGTTTTTATTGGCTAAATAACAGAGCCCACCCTTGTGGGCGATCGGTTCCAACAAGGGAGAATACTAGCCAAGCGGTCACCTTTATACCTGGGCAAGCAGGCGGAGTCAGCTGAGGTAAGCCCAGGTATAGCAGTGTGCGTGGCAAGAGGTAACATTGTGTAGCGATAGCAACAGTGTAAACAGTGATAACAACAGTGTAACAATAGTGAACGGTTGTGAACGGTAACAGTGGTTTACCACATTCACCCCTTGTTTAAAATTGAGTCCGGCGGGGTGAAGTGTACTACCAGTTCGTGTATGTCAGTCTCTCAGGAGGCCTCGTAAGCCTTTCTGATCGGCGCAGCGGCGGCGGCGGTGGTGCAGTATCCGATGGTAATGCTGGTGTCTGCGTGGTCGACGAAGGCTCCTGGGGTTCCGGCATGCCGTCTACAGGAGCTGGATTTGGGGGAGTGGTGGGGGGTAACGGTGGTATCTCGGGGGTGCCCGAGGGTGCGAGGTCTCGCAAGGAGACAGACAGTGTCCTCCCGCCCGTCTGGGTATGCCACATAGGCGTACTGGGGGTTGGCGTGCAGGAGGTCCACCCTCTCGACCAGGGGGTCCATTTTATGGGCCCTCACGTGCTTCCACAGCAAGACGGGCCCCGGAGAAGTCAGCCATGTTGGTAGCGAGGTTCCCGTAGTCGACTTCCTGGGGGAAACAAACATTCGTTCATGGGGGGGGTGGCGTTAATGGCAGTGCAAAGCAGTGACCGGATGGAATGGAGTGCTGCCGGGAGGACTTCCTGCCAGCGAGAGATTGGGAGGCCCTTAGACTTTAGGGCTAAGAGAACGGCCTTCCAAACTGTCGCGTTTTCTCTTTCCACCTGGCCGTTCCCCCGGGGGTTGTAGCTGGTGGTCCTGCTCGCAGCAATACCTCTCGCGAGCAGGAACTGGCGAAGTTCCTCGCTCATGAAGGATGCGCCCCGGTCGCTATATATATAGTTCGGGAACCCGAACAAGGCGAACAGGTCGTTCAGGCATTTGATGACCGTGGTACTGGTCATGTCTGGGCAGGGGATGGCAAAGGGGAAACGGGAGTACTCGTCAATAATGTTGAGGAAGTACACATTACAGTCAGAGGACGGGAGGGGCCCCTTAAAAATCGATGCTCAAGCGCTCGAAGGGGCGGGTGGCCTTGATCAGGCTTGCTCTGTCCAGCCTATAGAAATGCGGTTTGCATTCGGCACAGGTTTGGCAGTTCCTGGTCATGGTCCTGACCTCCTCGATGGAGTAGGGCAGGTTATGGGCCTTAATGAAGTGGTAAAGTCTGGTGACCCCGGAGTGGCAGAGGTCGTTGTGGAGGGTCCGTAGTCTATCAACTTGCGCGTTTGCGCAAGTACTTCGTGATAGAGCATCCGGGGGGTCGTTGAGTTTACCAGGCCGGTACAAGATATCGTAATCGTAGGTGGAGAGCTCAATTCTCCACCTCAAGATCTTGTCGTTCTTGATTTTGCCCTTCAGCTTGTTATTAAACATAAAAGCAACCGAACGCTGGTCGGTGAGGAGGGTAAATCGTTTGCCTGCCAGGTAATGCCTCCAGCGTCGTACCGCCTCCACAATCGCCTGGGCCTCCTTCTCGACAGACGAGTGTCGGATCTCAGGGCCCTGGAGGGTCCTCGAGAAGAAGGCCACAGGTCTCCCCGCCTGGTTAAGGGTTGCCGCTAGGGCGAAGTCGGAGGCATCGCTCTCCACTTGGAAAGGGATGGACTCATCCACAGCGTGCATTGTGGCCTTCGCAATGTCTCCTTTTATGAGGGAGAAGGCTGTGCCTGCTTCTGTCAGAGGGAAGGAGGTGGACTTCATGAGGGGTCTGGCTTTGTCCGCATAATTCGGCACCCATTGGGCATAGTAAGCGAAGAGCCCCAGGGTTCTCTTCAGCGCCTTTGGACAGTGGGGGAGGGGAAGCTCCATGAGGGGGCGCATTCTTTCGGGGTCGGGGCCGATGACTCCGTTCTCTAGTACGCAGCCGAGGATGGCCAGGCGCGAGGTATTAAACACACATTTATCCTTATTGTAAGTGAGATTCAGCCATTGGGCCGTACGGAGGAATTTCTCCAGATTAACATCATGGTCCTGCTGGTCGCGGCCGCAGATGGTGACGTTATCTAGATAAGGGAACGTGGCCTGAAGCGCGTTCTGGTCGACCATCCGGTCCATCTCCCTTTGGAAGACCGAGACTCCGTTGGTGACGCCGAAGGGAACCCTAAGGAAGTGGTAGAGGCGGCCGTTCGCCTCGAAGGCGGTATACTGGCGGTCCTCAGGGCAGATAGGGAGTTGGTGATAGGCTGACTTGAGGTCGATGGTGGAGAATACCCGGTACTGTGCAATCTGGTTGACCATATCAGATATGCGGGGAAGGGGGTATGCGTCCAGCTGGGTGTACCGGTTTATGGTTTGGCTGTAGTCGATGACCAGGCGGTGTTTATCGCCGGTCTTAACGACTACGACCTGGGCACGCCAGGGGCTGGTGCTCCCCTCGATGATGCCCTCCTTCAGGAGTCGCTGCACCTCAGAGCTAATAAAAGCTCTGTCCCCGGCGCTGTACCGCCTGCTCTTGGTAGCAACGGGTTTACAGTCACGAGTGAGGTTAGCGAACAAGGAGGGGGGCGGGACTTTGAGGGTGGAGAGGCCGCAGGTGGTACGCGGTGGGCGGTTTAAAATTTGCTGGTTGTAGACTGTGAGTGGGGGGAGGGGTCCACCGTAAGCCAAAGTGACACTTTGAAGGTGGCATTGGAAATCCAGCCCTAGTAGGATGGCAGCGCAGAGCTGGGGCAGGACGAAAAGTTTAAAATTTTTATATTCCGTGCCCCTAACCAACAGGGTCACTACACAGTAGCCGCTAATGTCTGTTGAATGGGACTTCGCCACCATCGAGATCCGATGGCGCGCTGGCCAGACAGTGAGGGAGTAGTAGCTCACCGTATCTGGATGAATAAAACTCTCCGTGCTTCCGCTGTCGAACAGGCAGGATGTGGCGTGGCCGTTTACTTCGATGTCCATCATGGACTTGGACAGATGATGCGGGAGAGCTTGGTCAAGCGTGACGGAGGCCAGTGTATGGCTGAGCGAGCTGCTGTAGTCTGCAGGCGAGGCGGTGGTCGGTTCTGGAGACAGAACGGCGGCCGAGTGCGGCGAACAAAATGGCGGCGCCCATGACGCGGGTCCCCACGAAGTTGGACAAAATGGCGGAGAAAATAGCCGCCCTCACAACTCACATGAGGCACTGCTGGCGTCTGTGGCCTTGATCAAAGATGGCTGCCCCCACGACCCACCTGAGGCACTGCTGGCGTCTGTGGCCTTGATCAAAGATGGCTGCCCCCACGACCCACCTGAGGCAATGCTGGCATCTGTGGCTTTCCCCCTGCAGGCGTTTACAAAGTGGCCTTTCTTTTTACAGCCGGAGCAGGTCGCATTCCTTGCAGGGCAGCGCGCCCTTTGATGTCTCGCCTGGCCACAGAAGAAGCAGCTGGCGGCCCGATCGCGGAGGTCCGCTGCCACAGCGGGTCCCAGTCCCGATCGATTCCGGGACACCGACGCCGTGGTGGGTCCCAGGGGTGGCAGTGCGAGGGGAATTGCGGCCGGAGTCGGGCCCGAGTCCCAGGGTCGCGCAGCACAGTACCTGGAGTACGCCTCGAGGTCCCGATGGGCCACTTCCAGAGAGCGAGCGAGGGCTGCAGTTGTATTCAAGTCGAGGTCCTTTGATTCGAGCAGTCTTTGCCGTGAGTAGTCGGACCGAAGGCCTTTCACGAAGGCATCGCGGATATTCCCTTCAGTATTTTCTGCAGCCGTTACAGCTTTAAAGTCACAGTCCCTGCTGAGTGTTTGTAGCGCCCGTAAAAATTCATCTACAGACTCTCCTGGCTGTTGTGAGCGGGATCTTATGAGATGTCTGGCATACATAGAATTTACAGGGCTCCGGTACTGCTCTTTCAGCAGGTTGAGGGCGTCCTCGTATGTAGCAAGGTCCCGGATGAATGCAAATACTTTAGGGCTCACCTGGGCGGTCAGAACTCTTAGTTTGGATCCCGGAGGCACGCCGGATTCTCCCAGGTAGGATTCGAAACAGCTCAGCCAGTGTTCGAAGTCGAGGGCTGAGTTCACTGCCTGTGGGTTTAGATCCAGGTATGGCGGTCGGAGGGCTCGCAGCCAGGCCGGCTGCTGTGGCTGTTGTAGCTGGCCGTTTGGCTGGTCGTTTGGCTGCTCCAATCCACTCATTTCAAAATTTAGCCAATAAAATTGATATACCTATCAATTCATTCCATGAAAAGCGATGAGTTAAGATAGTAACTATAGGTTTTTATTGGCTAAATAACAGAGCCCACCCTCGTGGGCGATCGGTTCCAACAAGGGAGAATACTAGCCAAGCGGTCACCTTTATACCTGGGCAAGCAGGCGGAGCCATGGGCGGAGTCAGCTGAGGTAAGCCCAGGTATAGCAGTGTGCGTGGCAAGAGGTAACATTGTGTAGCGATAGCAACAGTGTAAACAGTGATAACAACAGTGTAACAATAGTGAACGGTTGTGAACGGTAACAGTGGTTTACCACATTGGAATCTGGCTTATCTTAAAGTGCATCAAATCTCAGACCCAGGAAAAATACTGTTGAGGAAACTCAGGTGTGTGTTTCAAGACCACTCACAATCTTGGGCTGTTCAGGGTAAATTCCATGATGTTTGCTATCTTGTGAGAGTTTAGTATCTAAAAGCAATGACCTCAACTTTTGTCTGTTAATTTCACCAATATGCTACGCAGGTCTGTAGTGAGTCTGGCCCCCATATTTGCTAGGGTGGGATTTCCAAGTGAGGGGGAGGATCGCGTGGAATGAGAAACAGGTTTGCTTGGAGGGCCGGGGAGAGGCACTCCTGCTCCTCCTGGCCTACAAGCAGTGCTGGTAAAGCACTTACCTCTTCCACGCAGCAGTCCTCGCTTCCCTTTAGCTGCTGGCCCAGGAAACCTGGCCAGCATTAAAGCTGGAACAGAGATAAAACCTGAGGCACGCAATCTCATTAAAATATTTAAATGAGCGACCCACTTCCTGGGGACATAAAACGGGTGATAGCCAATCCGCTGGTGCCGGTTTTACACCCTCACCGAAGTTGAAAGTTCTGCCCATACTTTCCTTCTAGCAGAGGTCACTGGATAGTGATCAAAAGTGGGAAACTTGGCAAATTTCTCCTTTGCCAAGTTTAAGTGTGCTGCAGCCAAATGATGGGCTCACATTGCTACCGTGTTGTGATCAGTAAACTCAGTGTAGATCAGGGATTGAATTTGGGATCTTCCTGGTCAGTTATTATAATTTCAAAATATGTTGTTTCAAAGCATTCTGATAAGACATCAACTGGAGTTCTAATTAATGATGCTTTGGAAGAATACTTATATCAATACACAAGCCAGACACGATTTTAATTCTAAAATCAATATTCTGACTACGTGTACCTTGGAAGACATTTAAAGTGTTATGATGGGAAATCATCATGTTGATACAGCTTTTATAGTGACCAAACATTCAATTTTAAATATTTAAGTCCCCAACTTCAAATGTTTTTATTGATGGTGGTAAAAGTTTGAAAATAGCTGAATATACACAATGGGAAGCTAATGTTTACAAAAGGAGGTGACCTTGAGCCTCTTCTATTAGAAGCTACGGATTCTATTTATGAAATAGCTTATGTGAGTACAATAAATTACTATACGTTATTTGACATGCTTCTACCACATTGCCAACATTTGTATGTTAAAACTTTTTTTTAAACAAAGATAAATTTGTACTGAATATGTGGCTTTTTATGTTAGAATACTTTTATGAGATCCTGTACTATGGAGCACTGCAGCACAACTGAGATATTCATGGTGTTACTGTAAATAATACAATGACAAAAGAAAAGGCACCAGGAAAAAGCCACCAATACGGGTCACACAGTGCTCTAATTAACCTTTATCTTACCATGAGCAAGTTTACATTGCATGCAGCAGTCCTCCTGGGCTTGATACAGGTGTTGCCAAAGATTAACCTGGTTGCATCTGTCATGCACCCATGTTAATCTTCAGGCTTTCAGTAAATGATAAAGTGGCATTAGGGGAGCTGGTTTTGTGCCAAAGAAAGCCCAATTTTTGAATTTGCTGTCTCTTCCAAAATAGAGAGGAAGAAGAAAATGGGTAAATACAGTATTTTTTTTTCTTTTTAGAGGAAAAAGGTGTTGGAATAGATAGATTAAGTTAGATGGAAAATTTGAAGTAAAGTTTTAAAATAAGAAAGAAAATTAGAATGGGGAAAGAATGGAAGGAAAGAAAAGATCAGAGTTAGCAGAAGTAAAGCATATTCATTTAAAATTGTGTTGTGCATATTTTATTTATGAACATACGAATATTTATATACATAGGATATACAGCACAGAAACAGGTCATTTGGCCCAACCAGTCCATGCCGGCATTTATGCTCCACATGAGCCTCCTCCCTTCTTTCCTTATCTAAATCTATCAGCGTAACCCTCTATTCCCTTCTCCCTCATATGGTTGTCCAGCCTCCGCTTAAATGCATCTATACTATTTGCTTCAACCACTCCCTGTGGTAGCGAGTTCCACATTCTCACCAATCTTTGGGTAAAGAAGTTTCTTCTGAATTCCCTATTGGATTTCTTGGTGACTATCTTATATTGATGGCCTCTAGTTATGCTCTTCCCCACAAGTGGAAACATTCTCTCTGTATCCACTCTATCAAAAAATTTCATAATTCTAAAGATCTCTATTAGGTCACCCCTCAGCCTTCCTTTTTCAAGAGAAAAGAGACCCAAACTGTTCATCTTTTCCTGATAGGTATACCCTCGCATTTCTGGTATCATCCTTGTAAATCTTCTCTGCACCCTCTCCAGTGCCTCTATATCCTTTTTATAATATGGCGATCGCAACTGTACGCAGTACTGTAAGTGTGCTCTAACCAAGGTTCGACACAGGTTTAGCATAACTTCCCTGTTTTTCAATTCTATCCCTCTAGAAATAACCCCTAGTGCTTGGTTTGCCTTTTTTATGGCCTTGCTAACCTGTGTCACAACTTTTAGTGATTTGTGTATTTGTACTCCTAGATCCCCTTGTTCCTCTACCCCACCTAGACTCGCACCCTCCAAGTGATAAGTGACCTCCCTATTCTTCCTACCAAAATGCAATACCGCATATTTATCTTTGTTGAAATTAATTTGCCAATTATATGCCCATTCTGCAGGTTTATTAATGTCCTCCTGTAACTTGTTGCAGTCCTCCTCAGTATTGACTATCCCCCCCCCAATTTGGTGTCATCCGCAAATTTTGAAATTGTGTTTTTGATTCCTAAGTCTAAATCGTTAATGTAAATTTGTATATACTTATATAGTAATAAAACTATACCTGGCATTTGAGTCATTTTATTGCGGTCATATTAATGTTTGTTTCAGCATTTTACAAGTGTATGAGATGAAAACTTTAAAAGACTAGCTGTCCCATGGAGACAGTAATTTCCTTTGGCCTGGCTGCAGAAAGGTTCATATTCATGGATCAGTTTGATAATTGTTACTCACTACAAACTTGATGTTATATAGACAGGATAAATGTATTTAATATCACAATGGAGCATTTAAGGTTGACATTCAATTTACATAAATATTACAAATAAAACGAAACCATAGCTGTAGGGAATAATAAACCACATATCTGCAGTCCTCTTATATTAGTTACATAACCAAATTTAGTTAGTTGTGAAATGAAAACAACTGCCCTAGATGTAATGATAGAAAATAGCATACATCTTGTAAACTTCTTTTGTACTACTTCATCTGCATACATCTATTATTTTTTTCAGACTCGGTGTTGGTTAAAAGTCTTCTGTAACTATAACATACTGTCAATATTATGTTTGTCAACCTTATTCTTGACAGTTTTATTCAATGCTGGTATCTAATTTTTTTCTAGTTAATGAGGTTGTTCAATATACTCTGTCTTCATAGAATTTAATTCAGGTCAACAGTCTTTATACAGATGTATCATTGTCAAATAATAAATGTGCACTTAAGAATAAGCTTTCACTTAACGAATACTATAAATAAAAAACATTATTGTGACCTGTTATTTTTCAAGGCAGCTAATAAGTAGATGCCCAGCTGTCAGTTTCATGTCAAGTCTCTAAACAACTGTATGTGAAACAAGACAAGGAATATTTGACAAATCTGGAATTCTATACCACTGGTGTTCCACTGATTTTATGTATGAAAGCAATGACTGGTGTGTATTACATGCCCCATGAGCAGACTTATTGGATTTTTTCTGGTCAATTAAACTGACTAAATCCACTGAAACATGCAAAACAATTCCTGTTCTGTTCATACCCTGTGTGAAGAAGCTAATTGTAAAATCTGTGAACTTAGCATGCCTTTTAATTTTCAAGTGTGAATAGTCATGGTGAACTTCAATGCAATTTAATCGGTATTTTTCATGCAATGTAGGGTCTTATGTGTTTTGTATACTTTTGGTTTTAGGTTTTTGAGAAACTAGTTAAGTGGTCATATTTTGAATATAAACAGTTCAGTGTGATTTGATGCCTCTCATAGGGGTTACTAATTTTAAAATCCATATAATTTTGTATTAAAATATACTACCAAAGGAATTTTTAATTGAGAACTTTATTTTCCTGAGTCTGTCTAAGCATCAGAGGTGATAAAGCTTCGAATATTGGTTAGCTGTAGGTGACTGGAATAAAAGATAAACATGTTGAATTTGCACCACTTCTTTAAGTCTACACTACCAAGGATAACTTCACTTTGCGTCTCTCAAATATGAACCTCCTGTCAGTGACAAATGGCTATTTGCCCTCTAATAAAATATGCCATTATGTTTTATTCAAGTCACACAAAAGAATAGCTGAAAAATTGCCCCACTGATAGCCAATAATTGTACCACTTGCGCTACTGCCAGCGATGGAGAAATCTGCTCATAAGAAAAAGCAGGTGGTGGGGCATCATGCTAATAGCCAATGTGTGCCACAATAATTAGCCGTAGCATTTGCTAAAATTAACAATTAGCTAACATGCAATTCAATGCTCACAGACTACAGTTTACTTCATCTAATCATTGTATTTTGGTAGTAATTGTTCTGCACATTTTCATTCAGATATTTTCTGCACAGCTCCAAAGATGAAGTAATAATTTCATGCATTCAACAGGCAGTTTAATCAAAACATACTGTTTTTACAAATTTTTGCATTATGGTATGTTTCTTTGAGATTTAAATACCCAATTCCAGAATATTAAACCCAAATTACAAAGATTATTAAATATAGTTTTTAAGATTAACATTTTACCGATATATATATTAATTTGATTATTCTTTGAGCACACCTTTTTCTGCTGGTGTTTTGTGACATTTTCCTGGAATGTATATCAACAAATTATGCCACCTTTAAAAAAAAAAAATGCTTACTAATACCATGTCGTACTGACACCCCATGTGAAAAGCTAAGTTTGCTGTCCTGTGCTGGTCTTGTACAGGCCATAACCTGTGACTCTTGCTATTCTAACCCTTTTCAGTGATCTTCCTTTCAACATGCCATGGAATACACAGCTCACACCAGTGGGGAACTTTCCTAGCAAAGGGCCACCCACTTGCATATTATTCGTCCCTGCCCTGCAACATGACACAGGAACAAAGTAGACATTAACCGCTACATTAAACCCAGGAGGAAAGTAATCAGTAACCTGTTATTCCCTTAATAAAGGGAAACACATGCAGTGTGAAATACAGAAGACTAATCAATAGTACACTGGACAATGCAATGTGCCAAACAAATTGCAAATCAATTAGAATCCTTGTTTTCTTTGAAAATGTTCACTATATATAAAGCAATTACTTGTTCATTAGACCTAATTTAACAGCATGACTACCCTAGCAACAACTGGCAGCGTCTGGCTATCAAACTGCACAAGGAAAAAGAGTGACAGTTTATTTCTTTCTGTTGTCAACTCCCAACAAGAAAAGAAAAATGGAGATTTTACCATAGGATGAGATGATTTTAAGATTGCTGTGCAAAGATCTTCAAATGTTTTCAATAATGTAATCACATATTCACAGTTAAAAAAAATAACACCTCCCGTGCTATCTTCCACAACTTCAATACTATATCATTGCTTTTTCAAACAACATTTGCTGTCAACAAAATTGATCTATCTAGTTGGAGCTGATTCCATCGCAAATATAAAAACTTCAGAAATACTTGGCATTGAACTTTTGGTGTACAAAAATATCCCATAGCACTTATCTCAAAAAAGAGAGTTGTAGCCAATATTTCCCCAAGCAAACTCTCTCCCAAATACTGTGCTTCCCTGGGGCCCTAATGTGGATGGATGTGTAATCTGATTGGGTAACCCTAATTAAATAACACATTTTCCATATTGGACTTTTAAATTATCTTGCACATATATATTCATAAATTTCTAGATTAGAGTGTGAATATTTTAAATTTAGAAATAGGCTCATAGAAAGTAATCTAAGAATTCTGAAAAGCAGATTTTTGCTATTTCATAAACTGTATCTGCAGCAAACATTGGTGATAGTGAAGACCTTTCATCTAATTTAGGAGAGGAATGCTAAAAACAAAAATCCATTTCTTAGTAGAAGCATTGTGAGCTCATTCACAGATACTTTTGAAAAACTATAACATGAAAAGGATCCACTCCCTTTTGTTGTTAAGTCTTGCCAAAACATGAATAGAGAAGTCCTTTTGTGAAGTCTGACTCGATGATTCTCATTCATCAGCTCTACAGAGAGTTTTATTAACATAGTAATTTGTACCAGCAAAACAGAAAGTGACAGTAAATTAACTATAGCATTTATATTGAAGTAAACCCATTGGTTTCATAGAATATTAAAGCATTTTTGTTTTCATCTTTTTATTTTGAATACAAATACAAGCAATTTGCAGGCCATTCTTGCCTGTGTATGCGGCCTGTAGACTAAGCATTCAGCTCCAGTTGCTATAGTACTTTCAAGAACCACTCTGTTCTTGCCATAAATTATCCTTAAGTGAAATAGCTCAAAGGGATATCTGGAGCAACTGTAGCAAATAATGAATTTCTAAGGCATCGCAGGAGCAAACACTTATCTTATTTACACTCCTCGCACACCAATTGCTCAGTGACCTTCCTTTTAGACTCCGATGAGCATAAGCCTGTGAATTTTTTCTTGCCTCTCACTTTTAGGCATGCAGCATGTGAGGCACATGATCTAATAAACATTGGCAGTGCCAAATGAAATGATATAGAAGAGCTTATCTTCTTTTTAGTCTATGGTGTAAGAGACTCTTGTCGCTCGTTAATATCTCCATGAAGAATGTGATCAACCATGCAATCAAGTAGCGAACAATTTGTTGACTAATTAAACTAACACAACAAGCACTCTAGCACCTACAAGTGACAAGTTTAGCAGAAGCAAGTGGAAACTCTGAATTGAGTCCTTTTTTTTAGAATATCATGCCAAATCTAATTCTGACTGAGTATCATTCAATTGTACTTGACTTCCACTATGTGGTGACATGCTTACAATAATTCATCATGTGTGACAATACCTTAATATCAAGGAAAGTTTAAAGGATTTATAAATAAAAGCATTTCATTCAAAAGGGAAATCCAATCATCACATAAGAGCTATGTGAATTGTTTAGAGGACTAATGATTGCAATTCATGCAATTCTGTAATTGAGTCAAATTGAAGCAGTGGTCAAACTGATATAGTACTTCTCACTATTGTCAGAGTTTTATTCCAGTTTTAACCATTTTTGAAACTGAATAGAAAATATGCTCTAGTTAAAAATCTAATAAGTTGCAAATTATTTTGTAAGTTTTAGAAATTCTTGCCAAAAAAAGAATGTCTGCACTTTTTTTCTGCTACAAATAATTTATCAAACACAGTTGTTTTTTTACTGGCAGCTGGTATAGATTATAACTGGTATAAACTGAAAATGTAATGGAAATTGCAAAGTTTCTCCAAAATAAAGAAATTAGTTACCCAAAATCTGTAACTTCAATTGAATTAAACGAAGGTCAACTTTTTTGGGAAAGGACAACACTATTGGAAGAAGAAAAGTTTGGTTACAATTATTTTGCCACTTTTCAGCATGAAACTGACAGCAAATTTCCACTTCAGGTCCCTATCTGCCTCCAGAACACAACAATGCGAGACCCCATTGGGGAAGCTGTATCATATCGCTTGGGCTTGACATCATTTGTGGTATAACTCCAGTGCAGATGAAGCTGGGTTTAAAAAGTGCTCAGGTGTCTGTAGGACCACTTGACACATTAGAAACTTAAGCAGCCTTTTCTTTTAATGTTTTGGGAACATGGACACTTGTTTTACACAAGCTTGGTGCAGAACCATGGATGTGCATGTAAGCATGCACAAACAGAGCTCTCTAATGGCAGCCAGACAATATAAAGGGGTCTTGCTAGTTGAGTCATTAGTACCAAAATACAACTGCAACCAAAAAATTAATCAACCTCATAAAATACAGATTTATTATATTACTTCATGTACACTTCCAAAATATTATAGAAAACAAAAATCCCAGTTTGTTACTGTTTTCAATGTTTGTCATTTTATGTTGCTCCAAGTATCATCTTGGGCTGGAGCAAGTACGTGACTATCACTTTAGCATTGCTGGCAAACGGCCCCCTTATGCATTATAACATGCTGTATTTTGGCAGGAAATCAATAAAGTGAAAATCTGTTCTAATCATCCATACATTTACCATCACAATCAACAATCAAATCCAAGACCTGCTTCTTTATCCACAGGCTCCAGCCTCCCAATTTCCTGCTGTGAAAGGCAGAGTAAATTAGAACCCTCAGCTCCTGTTAGCTGGGCTTAATGGGCATGATTTGTGAACCATTAAATGAGGTTATGTAAATTGATCCTGAGTAGAATGCTAGCACACAGGTGACAGGTGCAGTAAATCAACTGATGAGTCCATAACAGATCTGCACAAATCAGAAATCTGTGACATTTAGGTCGAGGAGAAAAATTGCTGTCAACAAGGAAGTGATTTCTGCAGTGGTCCAGGCTTGTCAGCAATTATGCTCCTCTTCTTGATGGTTTAAAACTGTACAAATTGTAATGGAAGATAAACAAGTACTTTACCAGTTAATGATAACACTATAGAACCCAAATGTCTAAAGCAGTTAACTGCCACCTTACCGACTTAGTTATTTTAAGAACTTTGCTGTAGTAATCATTGTGATAAACCTAAACATGTTATGTAAAGTATATCCTGTTATTCTGTATATGACAAACTACTTTAGGTACAGTAGTGATTTTTTTTATAAAGGCAAAACATTTTAAACTTATTATATTTTCTGTTATGAAATACAAAATGGATGCAAATACTTTGTTATGTTTCCTATCAAGTATTGTCTAAATCCTGATGGAAGACCATCTTTCTTTAAGCTTAGCTAAAGAAACTAGAACCTCACTTTTTTCTTCTGTCAATGTTTCTACTAATAGTTCTGTAAAGACTAAGATTTCTTTTTCTTGTGTTGGAGGTAAACATTCAGAAATTTTTTGGTGCTGAACAATTAAGAATCCACTGAGAAGAGAGTCTGCCAGCATCATGTTTTAATGGGAGATTGGGAAGACCTTGCCTCCATCAAGTAGTGTGCCCTTCATTTAAAAAAAACTTTTGATAAAGTTGGGCAAACTGATAGCTGTAGTGGTTGCTTGTGAACCTGAGTTATAGGACTGGCTGTCAATCCAACTTGCTTGTTTGTACCCCTTAGCAGATTATTCTGGCAGCAGACAATGTCCCTTTTGAAAAGGCCCAATAAGACAAATGATTTTTGTTTCTGATTGATTAAATATCTGATCAAATTACAATTAAAAAAAAAAAAAAAAAAAACCTGTTGCAAGGTTGAGTTTCTGATGTACCTTAGACAAACACCCTGTGAGCCTCCTCTCAATCATCAGCAAACTGATGGAAGAAGTCATCAATAGTGCCAACAAGTGGCATCTACTTGCCAATGACCTGCTCACCAATCCTCAGTATGTGTTTTGCTAGAACCACTTAGCACCACACCTCATCACTGCCTTGATTCGGATATTGACACAAGCGCTGAATGCCAAAGGAGAGATGAGAGCAGCTTCCTTCAATATCAAGACAACATTCAACTGAGTATAGCACAAAGGAGCCCTAGCAAAACTGAGGTCAGTGAGGGTCAAAGGGAAAAAGAATCCTGTGGCTGGAGTCATACCTGACACACAGGTTGTGGTTATCAGAGGCTAATCACAGCCCCAGAACATTGCTGCAGGAGTTCCTCAGGACAGCGTTCTCAGATCAAACAACTTCAGCAACTTCATCAATAGCCTTCCCTCCATCACAAGGTCAGCAACAAACCCATTCATTGATGATTCTACAACGTTCAGCTCCATTCACAACTTCTTCAGTAATGAAGCAGCTTATGCCAGTCTACAGCAGGATCAAGGCTTGGGCTGATATGGAAGATAACATTCATGCCATATAATTGCCAGGTAATGATCATCACCAACAAGAAAAAGCCTGATTGCCTTCCCTAACCTTTAACACCGCCACCATTGCTATGTTCCCTACCATCAACATCCTATGGGTTACCATTGACTAGAAGTTTAACTAGACAACAACAACAACTTGCATTTATTTAGTGCTTTTAGCACAGTAAAATGTTCCAAGGTGCTTCACAGGAGTGTTATCAAGCAAATTTGACACTAAGCCACATAAGGAGATATTAGGACAGATGACCACAAACTTGGTCAGAGAGGTAGGTTTTAAGGAGTGTCTTAAAGGAGGAGTGTGAAGTAGAGAGGCAGAAAGGCTTAAGAAGGGAATTCCAGAGGCTAGTGCCCAGGCAGCTGAAGGCACGGCCACCAATGAGGAAGCGATTAAAATTGGGGATGTGCTAGTGGCCAGAATTGAAGGAGTGCAGCGATCTCAGAGGTTTGTAGGGCTGCAGGAGGTTACAGCGATAAGGAGGTTTGAGGCCATGGAGGGACTCACTATATCAACACTGTGGCTAGAAGTGCAAGATAGAGGCTGCGTACTATTTGATGACTGATGCACCTCCTGACCCCTCAAAGCTTCTCCACAATCTATAAGGCTCAAGGCATTGGAGAAGATGCAAAAAAGATTCACAAGAATGATACCAGAACTGAGGGGATATACTTAGCAACTTATCAGGAAATGCTGAACAGGCTGGGGCTCTTTTCTCTAGAAGAGGGAAGGCTGAGGGGTGACTTGATAGAGGTCTTTAAGATAATGAAAGGGTTTGATAGAGTAGACGTGGAGAAAATGTTTCCACTAGTGGGGAGTCCTAAACTAGAGGTCATTTACATAAGATAGTTAGCAATAAATCCAAAAGGGAATTCAGGAGAAACTTATTTACCCAAACAATGGTAAAAATGTGGAATGTGCTACCACAAGGAGTAGTTGAGGTAAATAGCATAGATGCATTTAAGGGGAAGCTAGATAAGCACACGGGGGAGAAAGGAATAGAAGGAAATGCTGATAGGGTTAGATTAAGTAGGGTGGGAGGCAATGTTCCCCCTAAGGTGCACGGCCACGCTCCGACCGCTCACCAGCTGCTACCGCCAGAAGAGTTACTGCGCAGTGTGGCCACGTTGCAAATTTAAAGGGCCTGCACAGGGGGGGAAAATTAGAGGGAACATTGGTGGGAGGAGGCTCGTGTGGAGCATAAACACCAGCATAGGCCAGTTGGGCTGTGCACGCAATGTAACTCGATGTAAGTCAGTAGTCTGTTGGAATACTCACCACTTGCCTGGATGGTTGAGGCTGCAACAACACTCAAGAAGCTCAACCTTATCCAGGACAAAGCAGTCTGCTTAATGAATGTCTCTGCTTGGCCACCAATGCCCTTAGCTGCCAGAAATCTCGGAGAATAGCTCATCCAAGAATACTTCAACTGAACCATCCCACCCCCAATACACCAACAGTCCCACAGTCCTTATTGCCACCGTTCTTACAATCACCATCCCATTGCCTTCCTTCAATCCAGCCTTATGGGTCTAGCCCTCACTTGAATATATTAACACCAAATCCAGGATAAAAATTTACTCCAACAAATCCATTCTATATTTGTGTAATAGTTAACAGGAATAATTATAAATCACCCTTGTGCAACCCCTTAGTGTCTGTTCTATGTGCTCGATTACTTACCTAGTACTCCTATGAGGTGTATCGCCAGCAGCTACAGCTTGGAAGGTAGGAGGCTGCTGATCTTCCATTGAGGACACTTCAGGCCATTTGGCCCAACTGGTTCCTCAAGCAGCTCTGAGCCTTGAGGACCCGGCTATAGACTGCAGCATCTCGGCATGGGCTGGGTCAATCTGACCTGGCTGGCTGTGTGGCACTGACAAGAACACTGGTGGAGGGAGTGGCAGAAATGATGGTATGCTGTCATCCTGAGAGAGAACAGCAGGTGCCTTTCCCATGGAGTCAATGCCACTCTCCTGGGACTGCAGCCCAGCAATCCTATGGCCGTGGTGAGAACAGAGTGCAGGAGTGATGGGACACTCTGGAAGCCCCTGTCAATGCTGGCCTTCAGATCCAAGATGGCAGCAGTCTGAGCTTCCATGGCAGCTGTCAGCAGAGGCTTCATCATGGTGGGTGATGGTGTCATGTTCATGGAGCTGACCAGTTGTTCCATATTGGACAGAATGGTCTCCATACTCTGTGCAAAGCTCCAACACAAGTTGGAGCTGGATCTCTCCATGCTGTTGGCCATTGTGCGCAAGCTCACTGGCAGGCTACCCAGTACACCTATCATTTCCTGGTGTATACCCATCAGGCTTCTTTGGTAGCCTGGGCCCTCCAAGGCTGCATCTGAAACCTCTGCAACAGACCTGGAATGTGATCTCGCCCCCTTGCAAGTTAGCACCTGTGGCATCCTATCCCTCTGCTCTAGTTCCTGCACACTTGTGCCCAGTGATTCATCATAGGGATTCTATTGTAAGGGGAATAGATAGGCGTTTCTGCGGCCACAAATGAGACTCCAGGATGGTATGTTGCCTCTCTGGTGCAAGGGTCAAGGATGTCTCGGAGTGGCTGCAGGGCATTCTGGAGGGGGAGGGTGAACAGCCAGCTGTTGTGCTGCATATAGGTATCAACGATATAGGTAAAAAACGGGATGAGGTCTTAAAAGCTGAATATAGGGAGTTAGGAGGTAAATTAAAAAATAGGGCCTCAAAGGTAGTAATCTCAGGATTGCTACCAGTGCCACGTGCTAGTCAGAGTAGAAATAGAAGGATATTTCAGATGAATACATGACTAGAGGAATGGTGCAAGGGGGAGTGATTCAAATTCCTGGGACATTGGAACCAGTTCTGGGGGAGGTGGGACCAGTACAAACTGGACGGTTTGCACCTGGGCAGGACTGGGACCGATGTCCTAGGGCGAGTATTTGCTAGTGCTGTTGGGGAGGGTTTAAACTAAAATGGCAGGGGGTTGGGATCCTGTGCATGGAGACAAAGGAAAGGGAAGCAAGGATAGAAACAAAAGATAGGAAGAAGAAAAACAAAAGTGGAAGGCAGAGAAATCAAGGGTGTAAATCAAACAGGGCCACAGTAAATAATAATTCTAAAAGGACTAAGAGTGTTAAAAAAAGAAGCCTGGAGGCTTTGTGTCTTAATGCGAGGAGCATTCGTAATAAGGTGGATGAATTAGCTGTGCAAATCGATGTAAACGGATATGATATAATTGGGATTACGGAGACATGGCTCCAGGGTGACCAAGGCTGGGAATTCAACATCCAGGGGTGTTCAATATTCAGGAAGGACAGGCAAAAAGGAAAAGGAGGTGGGGTAGCATTGCTGGTTAAAGAGGAGATTAACACAATAGTAAGGAAGGATATTAGCTCTGATGATGTGGAATCTGTATGGGTAGAGCTGAGAAATACCAAGGAGCAGAAAACCCTAGTGGGAGTTGTATACAGACCCCCAAACAGTAATGCAGAGGTTGGGGATGGCATTAAACAGGAAATTAGAGACGCGTGCAATAAGGGCACAGCAGTTGTCATGGGTGACTTTAATCTACATATACATTGGGCTAACCAAATTAGTAACAATACTGTGGAGGAGGAATTCCTAGAGTGTATACGGGATAGTTTCCTGGATCATTTATGTTGAGGAACCAACTAGAGACCAGGCCATCTTAGACTGGGTAATATGTAATGAGAAAGGATTGATTAGCAATCTTGTTGTGTGAGGCCCATTGGGGAGGAGTGACCATAACATGATAGAATTCTTCATTAAGATGGAGAGTGAAGTAGTTGTCTCAGAGACTAGGGTCCTGAATTTAAATAAAGGAAAATACTACGGCATGAGGTGCGAGTTGGCTAGGATGTATTGGGGAATGTTACTTAAAGGGTTGACGGTGGATAGGCAATGGCAAACATTTAAAGATTGCATGGATGAACTACAGAATTTGTTCATCTCTGTCTGGCATAAAAATATAACAAAAAAGTTGGCACAACCATGGCTAGCAAGGGAAATTAGCGATAGCATAAGATCCAAGGAGAGGACATACAAATTGGCCAGAAAAAGCAGCAAATCTGAGGATTGGAAACAGTTTAGGATTCAGCAAAGGAGGACAAAAGGACTAATTAAGAGGGAGAAAATAGAGTATGAGAGTAAGCTTTCAGGGAATATAAAAACTGACTGTAAAAGCTTTTATAGATATGTGAAGAGAAAAAGATTGGTGAAGTCAAGCATAGGTCCCTTGCAGTCAGAATCAGGGGAATTTATAATGGGGAACAAAGAAATGGCTGACCAATTAAATACATACTTTGGTTTTGCCTTCACAAAGGAGGACACAAATAACCTCCCAGAGATGTCGGGAAACATAGGGTCTAATGAGAAGGAGGAACTGAATGAAATCAGTATTTGTAGGGAAATGGTGTTAGGGGAATTGACGGGATTGAAGGCCGAGAAATCCCCAGGGCCTGATAATCTACATCCTAGGGTACTTAAGGAAGTGGCCCTAGAAATAGTAGATGCATTGCTGGTCATCTTCCAAAATTCTATAGACTCTGGCACAGTTTCCATGGATTAGAGGGTAGCTAATGTAACCCCACTATTTAAAAAAGGTGGTAGAGAGAAAACGGGGAATTATAGACTGGTAAGCCTGATATCGGGAGTGGGGAAAATGCTAGAGTCCATTATAAAAGATGTAATAGCAGAGCACTTGGAAAACAATTACAGGATCGAACAAAGTCGATAAGGTCCCGCATAAGAGATTAGCGTGTAAAGTTAAAGCACATGAGGTTGGAGTTAAGGTACTGATTTGGATGGAGAACTGGTTGGCAGACAGAAAACAAAGAGTTGGAATAAACGGGTCTTTTTCTGAGTGACAGGCAGCGACTAGCAAGGATCGGTCCTTGGACCCCAGCTATTCACAATATATATTAATGATCTAGACGAGGGAACTAGATGTAATATCTCCAAGTTTGCAGATGACACAAAGCTGGGTGCGCATATGTGCTGTGAGGAGGATGCTGAGAAACTCCAGTATGATTTGGACAGGTTGGGTGATTGGGCAGATGCATGGCAGATGCAGTATAATATGGATAAATGCGAGGTTATCCACTTTGGTGGCAAAAACAGGAAGGCAGATTATTATCTGAATGGCAATAGATTGGGAGAAGGGGAAGTGCAACGAGACCTGGGTGGCCTTGTGCACCAGTCGCTGAAGGTAAGCATGCAGGCGCAGCAGGCGGTTAAGAAGGCAAATGGTATGTTGGCCTTCTTAGCGAGAGGATTCGAGTACAGGAGCAAGGATGTCTTGCTGCAGTTGGACATGGCCTTGGTGAGACCACACCTTGAGTATTGTGTGCAGTTTTGGTCGCTTTACCTGAGGAAGGATGTTCTTGCCATGGAGGGAGTGCAGCGAAGATTCACCAGACTGATACCTGGGATGGCAGGAATGACGTATGAGGAGAGATTGGGTCTGTTAAATCCGGGTATCTTTAGGTAGAGTGTCCTTCAATAAATCGACAGAGACTGCAGAGGAACAATCAACAGGTGTTTACTGGATGAGGGTTGCTCTAAACTAACAGTGCAGATCCCTACTCAGGGTTTATATACAGGTGTGGTCACTGCAGGTACTACAGTATACAGGAGCTGTAAAAAGTAGTTCTCCCCTTAAAGGTACATACACTACAATTCCTCCCCTTTTAGATTAACAGTACCATAACATTCATTTAACAATTAACACTTTTAACATGCAACATTAACTGAAAATAGTCCATTTATAAATTCAGTCTTTGGGGCGGCTTCCTGATCCTTTCTGGATAGCGCCTTTCCTGAGTGTCTTGCTCTTGGTGCGGAGGCGATTCTGCCCCCCTGTCGTCGATTGGTTCATCAGCTTCCGATGCTACTGTTTCTGGGGTAGATGCTACCTGTATGTCGGGTTCATCACCAGGTACGCGAGACATGGGGTTGACTCGTTCCTGTGACGCTAGGAACTGGTCGACATGGCGTCTCACAATGTTCTCCCCAACATCCACTGTGTACATTAATGGCCCCTGCCGTGTGCATATCGTTCCTGGTTGCCATTTCTCTGTTCGGTAGTCGCGGGCCAAGACTGGTTGCCCTACATTGAAGCTCCTTGTCGGCTTCTCATTGATGTGCTGGAATTGCTTATTCTCAACATTTCTTCATACATTTGGTCTGAGCAAATCCAGATGAGATCTCAACCTTCGGTTAAAGAACATCATGGCCGGGGTCTGGTTGGTAACTGCATGTGTCGCATTTCTGTAGGCTAACAGGAAATTGTCCACCTTATGCTGCAGTGGAATGTTGTCATCGCACATGGCCCTTACTGCCTTTTTAAAGGTTTGTACGAACCTCTCAGCCAATCCATTTGTGGCTGGATGATACGGGACGGATGTGTAATGCCTTACCCCATTCCTTCTCATAAATTTCTGAAACTCTTCGGACACAAACTGTGGTCTGTTATCAGAGCAAATCTGCTCTGGCAAGCCGTTCCTGGCAAATATGGTCCGTAGGACTGCAATCGTTTTCTCCGTGGTGGTGGAGGACATTTTGATCACCTCAGGCCATTTCGAGTGTGCATCCACGGCTATTAAGAACATTGAGTCCATGAATGGACGAGCAAAATCAATATGCACCCATTGCCATGGAGAGGAGGGCCACTCCCGTGGGTGAAGAGGGGCATGTGGTGGTGCATTTTGGACCTTCTGGCATCCTGAGCAGCTCTTTGTCAGGTCCTCGATTTGCTGATCGATCCCCGGCCACCACACATAAGCCCTAGCAAGGCTTTTAATTTTCACCCCTCCCAGATGGCCTTCGTGAAGCTCATTGAGCACTCTCTCCCTTAACTTGGGTGGAATTACCACTCGGGATCCACACATCAAGGTCCCCTGGCATACTGACAGCTGTTCTTTTCTGGATGAGAATGCTGGCAACAGTGAGTCGCCATGTGTTGGCCATCCCTTCAGCGTCAAATCATATACCCGAGACAGTGTCAGGTCATTTCGGGTCTCCTTCACTATATCCGCGTTAGTTACTGGCAAGCGTTCAATTATAGGCGAATAAAATATTTCGACAGTGTCCACTGCTGGTGCTTCCTCCACAGTAGGCAGTGGCAGGCGTGATAGCCCATCAGCGTTTCCATGCTGTTTCGTGCCCTTATACTCTATTTCATATTGGTTCGCCCCTAGAAAAAGGGACCATCTTTGTAGCCGTTGTGCAGTCATCACCGGAACACCCTTCTTTGGATTAAAGATGGAGGCAAGTGGTTGGTGGTCAGTCAGCAAGGTGAACTTCTGCCCATGCAGATAGTTGTTGAACTTTTTCACTCCCCACACTAGGCTGAGGGCCTCCCTGTAAATCTGGGCGTAGTTACGCTCGGCTGAGGTTAGTGACCGAGATGCAAAGGCTACTGGCCTCTGCAAGCCGTCCGGGAATTTGTGCGACAGCACCGCTCCAATACCATAGGGTGATGCATCACACGCCAACCAAATTGGTAGTGCTGGGTTGAAATGAGCCAACACCTCTTTTGATGTGATCAATTCTTTGCACTTCTGGAAAGCTCGTTTACATTCATCATTCCACTTCCATGGCACCCCCGTTTGCAGTAGGGTGTTCAGTGGGTGTAGTACTGTAGACAAATTCGGCAAGAACTTATGGTAGTAGTTCACCAGCCCGAGGAACGACGTCAGTTGTGACACATTTTCCGGTGCTGGAGCCTTGACAACTGCCTCAATCTTTTCAGGGGACTTATGTAAGCCCTCTTCATCAATAACATGGCCACAATACGAGATCTGCTTCTGGAAAAACTCGCATTAGTGGCGATTAGCTCGGAGCCCATATTCCTTCAATCTAGTGAGCACCTGCTCCAGGTTGGCGAGGTGATCACTGTCATTTTCGCCCGTGACCAGGATGTTGTCCAAATAACACTGGGTCCCTGGAATCCCTTGCAGGACTTGATCCATTGCCCTTTGCCAAATAGCCGGAGCTGATGCTACCCCGAACGCCAGCCAGTTGTATTGGTAGAGACCTTTGTGAGTGTTGATCGTGAGGTACTGTTTCGAGGCTTCTTCTACCTCCATTTGCAGGTACGCCTGGGCCAGATCAATCTTAGTGAAGCGTTTCCCTCCAGATAGCGAGGCGAAAATATCGTCAATCCGCGGAAGCGGATATTGTACCGTGTGAAGGACTGGGTTCACTGTCACCTTAAAGTCCCCACAGATGCGAACCTTCTTTGGTTCCCCAGGCGTATTACTCAATGACCTCTTCATTACAGGAACGATGGGTGTAGCCCACTCACTCCAGTCCACTTTGGACAGTACTCCAGAACGTTCCAAACCTTCCAGCTCTGCTTCCACGGCTGGGCGGATTGCATAAGGCGCTGGTCTGGCCTTAAAAACTTTGGGCTTGCATTTTCCTCTATTTTGATCGTCGCTGTTATGCCTTTTAGTGTTCCGAGTCCCTCCTGGAACACTTCTTGTGCGTCAGTTAGCATTTTTGACAGTCGTCCAGGTGTGACGTCGTCATCCTTTTTGGCATCTACCATCAGTGCTTGTATGGCATGCCAATCTAACTGTATCTTCCGGATCCATTCACATCCTAGTGGTGGTGGTCCTCCATCTGGCAATACATATAGGTCCATTTTTGGTGTTTCCTTGCCGTTGTATATCACGTTCACCCTTATTTTTCCTTTGGGGTAGACTTTTTGCCCCGTGTACATCTTCAAGACAATCTCTGTATCTCTCAAGGGTATATGTGAGAATAGCCACTTGTAGTCCCTTCGGTTTATGACTGTTAGGGCTGATCCTGTGTCCAATTCCATTTTCACTTGGACTCCGTCTATCTTGAGCGTGACCCAGATAGTTTGGTGATCCTCCATTTTGATTACATTATGTAGTTTCAGACAACCCAGCTCCTTTCTTCCGGAGTCTGTATCACTTTTCTGTTCGTCTGAACTACTCTCCGTCACCTTATGTACCTTTTTGTACTTCTCCTGTGGAGATTTCTTGCTGCTGGTTTTCTTTCCCGACCTGCAGACTCTTGCTATGTGTCCTACTTTTCCACACTTTCTGCACACTTGGTCCTTGAACCAACAATCCTTATGGTCGTGTGTTGTTCTGCCACAGCGATAACACTTCACTGCTCCATATGACATTTCATTTGTGCCGTATTCTTGCGGTCTCCATTGTATCTCTGCAGCGCCCCGTGCGGCTGCTTCGTGTGATACTGCCATGCTGAAAGCCTTGTCCAGCGTAAGATCCTTTTCTGATAGAAGCCGTTTCTGGGTTCCTTCACTTTGAAGCCCACACACAAACTTGTCCCTTAAAGTATCTGCTAGTCCCGTTCCAAACTGGCAGTGTTTCGATAGCTTGCGCAGTTCCGTTAAATACTCAGCATTACTTTCGTCTTTATGCTGGTTCCTTTTGTGAAACTTAAATCTTTTTGCTATCAGCAGCGGTGTGGGGTTTAAGTGGTCCTGTAGGATTGCCACTATGCTTTCAAAATCCTTTTCCACTGGCTTCTCTGGGGTTACTAGGTTTCACAGTAAGCCATATGTTTTTGCACCCATGGAATTCAACAATACCAGTGCTTTCCTGGCATCTGGCACTTCATTCGCCTTGCAGTACACTTCTATGCGTTCTACATATGTCGCCCAATCTTCGACTTCATTGTCGAACGCTGTGACACTGCCACTCTTTGGCATCCCTGGGTGTGGTTAGACTGGCTAAAAATGGCATCTCCCGCGCTCTCCCTTCTTCTCCGCTGCGGCCCAAATGGCGTCTCCCATGCTTTCCTTTCTTCCCCCGCGGACGCTGCTCAGCCCTTGAACACCGGCCGCGCTCTGCGCGTTTTCCTGCGCGCCTCTCTCATTGACGCCGCTCGGTCCAGAACCCCGGCTGCGCCCTGTGCGCTTTGCCCTCTCTCTTTTTTTTTCCGTCGACGCCGCTTGGTCTTCAACCCCGGCTGCGCCCTGTGCGGTTTACCCTCTCTCGTTGATGCTGCTCGGTCTTCAACCCCGGCTGTGCCCTGTGCGCTTTACCCACTCTCTTACCCGTCGACGCTGCTCGGCCTTTTTCTGTGTCGTCGGTCGGCTCCCGCCGCCGCTGTCCGGAAAGGGTCTGCGCCGTACCTGCTGCCAGCCCGCTGCACTGGATCGTCGCGACTGCAGAACCAAGAACAGCTCTCCACAGCCTCCTCTGCGATGAGTTGCAGGTAGGTTTGAATCCCATCCTCGTCGCCACTGTTAAATCCGGGTATCTTTAGCTAATGTGTCCTTCAAAAAATCGACAGAGACTGCAGAGGAACAATCAACAGGTGTTTACTGGATGAGGGTTGCTCTAAACTAACAGTACAGATCCCTACTCAGGGTTTATATACAGGTGTGGTCACTGCTGGCACTACAGTATACAGGAGCTGTAAAAAGTAGTTCTCCCCTTAAAGGTACATACACTACAGTGTCGACTGGGCTTATATTCACTGGAGTTTAGAAGAATGAGAGGGGATCTCATTGAAACTTATAAAATTCTGACAGGACTGGACAGACTAGATGCAGGAAGGATGTTCCCGATGGTGGTTGAGTCCAGAACCAGGGGTCACAGTCTAAATATAAGGGGTAAGCCATTTAGGACAGAGATGAGGAGGAATTTCTTCACCCAGTGAGTGGTGAACCTGTGGAATTCTCTACCACAAAAGGCAGTTGAGGCCAATTCATTAAATATATTCAAGAAGGAATTAGATATATTTCTTCAGGCTAAAGGGATCACAGGATATGAGGAGAAAGCAGGGACAGGGTACTGAATTTGGATGATCAGCCATGACCTCATTAAATGGTGGAGCAGGCTCGAGGGGCCGAATGGCCTACTCCTGCTCCTATCTTCTATGTATTTATGTGAAGACCCTTCCTCTAGTCTAACCTCTAATGTATGCCTGGTGCCAGTCTCTAAGCTGGTGCTTGCTGAGGTGACTTTGCATCTTCAGGAAGGCCGGCCTCCTCTTCCTGAAGTGGCACTGGGGCCTCAACATTTTCAGCATCTGAACTGAAAGAGAGGGACAAGGGTTAGCTTTTAGTGTGAATGGAGAGCAGAGAGATGAGTTGCTGTTGAACACAGCTGCAGTTTGTCATGCAGAGTATGTAGGGTGAGATAGAAGTAAGAAGGGAAAAAGTGGATAAAGTGTGAAGAAACTCTGCGCAACATCTCCTCCAGTGAGTAATGAAGGTTCAAGTATAAGGAGGGAGTAATTGAGCTGAGAGATAATATTCTTACCTTGACAACTCTGGTGAGGTCATTGTTTTTTTCCACAATGCAGCCATGTGCTGGGAGCTAAGCTCCTCACAATGACCTTCTCAGCGATCTTTTTCCACTACCAGTGGAGGTGTTGCCTGGAGAACTTTCTGGTCTTTGGTCGGGGGGAGGGGGGTGGAGCAGGATCTCCCTCCTCCTGTCCATCGCCTGGCCCAGAGCCTCCAATGTTGCATCTGAGAAACTGGGTGTGCTCTCTGGATCTCTTGCAGCCATTACTCCATTTACAAAGTTTCCCTGCTGTTTGCATCCAGAATGTACCTCCCCTTTAAGAGGTGCTGCTGTCTTTAAGTGGCGCCAGTGAAGTCCAATAAACCACTCCCACCCCACCCCATTCCCCACAAAGCACACGCAGCCAATAAGCAGCGTGGGTAGTGCTGGCTGCATGCCTGACTTATAATGGGCTGCCAACGTGAATTTCACATTGTCCCTGTGCCCACATAAACAACACCAAAAACAACAATTTCCATTTATATAGTGACTTTAAAGTAGCAAAACATCCCAGACTGCTTAACAAGAGTGTTATCAATAAAAACATTTTTGACACCAAGACACAGAAGTAGATATTAGAGCAGATGACCAAAAGCTAGGTCAAAGAGGTAGGTGTCAACAAGCATCTTAAAGGAGGAAAGAGAGGTAGAGAGGCGGAGAGGTTTCGGTAGGGAATTCCAGAGCTTAGAGCCTAGGCAGCTGTAAGCATGGCCGCCAATGGTGGAGCGATTAAAATAGGCGATGCACAAGAGGCCAAAATTGGAGGAGTGCAGAGATCTCGAAGGCTTGTAGGGCTGGAGGAGGTTCCAGAGATAGGGAGGGATTTGAAAACAAGGATGAGGATTTTAAAATTGCAGCCCACACCCCGCACTCTGCGGCCCGTTTTCAGGTACAATAGAATACCTAGGCCAATATCTACAGTATTTACATACTTGAAGTTTGTCATCTTTTCCATTGACATTAGTAAATTACCAGCACCTGATATGCAGCTGTGTGTTAACCACTTTTTTAGAACACTCAACAAGTGTCACAGAAATTGATTGAGATTGTTCAGGAAGACAAAAAACATTTGTTCTGCCAGAAATGTAATATTTTAGAGAAACTGTGACTTTCAAATTAACAGAACAGTTTTAATTATTCTAACGATCTTATCTAAATACAGTTGAATTGACTGTACTCTTAAATACAAAATAAGGATAACAAAAATATTAAGTCTTTGTTCCAGCAAGGATAAAAAATATAAAAAGGAAATTATATAAAAAGTAACCTCCGAGAAGCTACAAATTATATTTGTACAATGAGTTTGCTCTTTTGAGACAGAATGTTGAGACACAGTGAAGGGAGTTTTCGTCTTCAGGTGGCTGTGCTGTGCCTCATCTAACAGTGTCTGATGCTGACACTGGTTTTGCCTCTTTCCATTTTCAGGGTCAGTGCCACAATGGGGACAGTGCTGCAGCACCAAAAGACCTCCACCACATTATTTAAACGGGCAGAAGATGTCAGAAGATCTGAGACTGAGGCCTGCAATGGTATGTGCTGGGGTCCATTTGAAGAGACGGGAGGCCCTTACTAGGCCCTCTCCCTCCGTCGGGAGACTTTGGAGCCATTACTGCTGCTGCCTTGGGCCAACCGGCAACTTTTGCCAGGCGGTAAGAGGGGCAGATAGGAGGAAAATGCACCAGTAATCCAAGTACCATCTCCCCACTGGCTTTTGCATATGGTGGGCAGGGAAAGGGCAGCCAACGATGATCCTAGCAGAGGCGGGGGAAGAATATCCAGACTGGGGTAAGGAGGCAGCAGTAACCTTGCCAAGCTATTTTTCTGCCATTTCTGCCACTATCTAGCCCAATTTGGTGTGGGATAGCAGAGGAAAATCCAGCCCTGAGTTTCGCAAATCAGACGACTTCCTTTCCCCTGTATTATCATTCCTTGCTTTGATTAGCAAAAAAATTCAAAATTTAGCACATAATACAAATTCTAGGCATTTGATGAACTTTAGCAGGTGTTTTTAAAAGTTTACGGGTGCATTTACACTACAACTTCAGCATTGGTGCGAAGCAAATCCACTTTATACTGACACTACAGTTATAGTATAGATACAGCCTGAATCAAATGTCAGGGTCCCATTTGACATTGGAATCAGTTTGTACATTCGCACCTGATTTACACTCCAAGTTTAATGTCAGTACAAAGCAGTTTCAGCTTAGCACCAACACTAAATTTCTGTAGTGTGAATGCACCATAGATGTATTTGAAAAGTTAAAGCCAGTTTGAATGGAGGTTGTAGTGATTTGTATCATGCTGTCTGGTCAGCCTAGATCTGGGTAAACATTGACTTTTGACTAAACCAATATTTACAGAGCAGAGAGTTTGATCTTATTTACTGTATCATGTTTGTGTCTTAGTGAAGTCAATATTTTACTGCTCAGAAACATTTTATTTAACCACAAGCAATAGCGTGGGGCTTTTTCCTGTTTTGATTAATTTCTTTAAATTTGACTTTATAGCCCCGATTTTAACACCCTACTCCTGAAGAGAGTAGGGCCTGTGCAGTGTTAAAATATCAGCAGCATGGCACTTACTGGAGCCATGCTGCACACGCGTCCCACGCCATTTTAACAGGTGTGTTTCGGACAGCGTGTGAGGCCCTCGCCCCAAGCAAGTGGGAGCCAAAAGTTCCCAGTCTTCCAAGATACCATTGTGTTATTTATCATTTATCTGATTTGTATTCGTATTATCTGACCAATAATAATCAGCTAGATACAGAGTAAAGCACCCTCTACTCTGCTCCAACAGTGTGCCATAAGAATAATATTTTCTACTGCATAAGTAATACATTTTTTCCATTTCCCAAACCAGCCATCCTGTGGCCACTTAGCGCAACTGGGGAAAATTTGTGTTATGTGTTAGCTTGGATCAGTTGGTAGTACTCTCACTTTTGAGTCAGAAGGTTGTGAGTTTGAGCCCCACACCAGGACATGAATGCATCATCTCGGCTGACACTCAAGTGCAATACTGAGAGAGTACTGCATTATCAGAGGTATTGTTCTTTAGATAAGATGTTAACTGAGGTCCAGTTTGCCTGTTCTGCTTGACATCCCTTGGCACTATTTAAAATGAATCCAACAAATAACTTGATAGCAATAGTTCAATTATAGCTATCAGTATCTGCGGACTGCGTCATGGAGCTGGCAGATTGGAGCTGATGCCTGGGATGGCAGGAATGACGTATGAGGAGAGATTGGGTCGATTGGGCTTATACTCACTGGAGTTTAGAAGATTGAGAGGGGATCTCATCGAAACCTATAAAATTCTGTCAGGCCTGGACAGACTAGGTGCAGGAAGGATGTTTCCGATGGCTGGGGAGTCCAGAACCAGGGGTCACAGTCTAAGGATAAGGGGTAAGCCATTTAGGACAGAGATGAGGAGGAATTTCTTCACCCAGAGAGTGGTGAACCTGTGGAATTCTCTGCCACAGTTCATTAAATATATTCAAGAAGGAGTTGGATATATTTCTTAAGGCTAAAGGGATCAAGGGGTATGGGGAGAAAGCAGGGACTGGGTACTGAATTTGGATGATCAGCCATGATCTCATTGAATGGCGGAGCAGGCTCGAGGGGCCGAATGGCCTACTCCTGCTCCTATCTTCTATGTTTCTATGTTTCTATACCACCGACTGTACAGTTCTATGGGTTGCACTGAGATCAGCGACAAAGGTTACAAGTTTGCGCCATGTATGGCTAATTTTTAATATTAGCAATTAATGGGGCAGGAGTATCTGCTTTCTCATATATTAAAAACATTCACAAATACGTTTCTGAAATGCACAGGAAGTCCAATATTTAAAATGCAACTGGATTTAAACTCTAAAATAAAAAATATATACTTATAAGATGAAAATGGTGTGCCTCAAAGTATAGCATTCTGTGGATAAATAGACTAAAACTAAAGGGAAGTATATGATAAAGTTAGGGTGATCAATAGTAAAGATAATCATGAGGAATATAGAAAGTGTAGTAGGAAGGTGAACAGGGAGATTAGAAAGG
Organism: Somniosus microcephalus; assembly: GCF_052327205.1. Classification (NCBI taxonomy): domain Eukaryota; kingdom Metazoa; phylum Chordata; class Chondrichthyes; order Squaliformes; family Somniosidae; genus Somniosus; species Somniosus microcephalus. Next base: position 100,548,907 of record NC_140998.1, on the reverse strand, counting down.
CTAAAAGTGAATATGAAAAAAGACTAGCCGATAATATAAAAGGAAATATTAAGGGCTTTTATAAGCATATGAAACGTAAAACATTAGTTAAACAAATGGTAGGACTACTCAGAGATGATGATATAGCAGAGATATGAAATACATTTCTGGGCCGAAATTTTCACATTGCAGAGCGTGTGGGTTTGGGAGTGGGTCTGCAGTTAAAAGCGCTGAAATTGACAACGCGTCGGGAACCCGCCGTCATCCAGCCGACTTCCACATTTAACTGGGGTGCGTTTCGAAGCACGCCACGGACCTGCTTCGGAGAGGCGGGCAACCTTATTGAAGTACTTAACTGCTCATTGAGAGACCCTTAAGAGCCTTTTTAACATGAGCTTTCATCTTTAACTGGTTGTGCACAGGATTCACAGACCTCGGGAAGCTCGCCTGTGAAGGAAGGCGGGAGCCCTGGCCATTGTGCTAGTTCATTACGTGACAGTTGGCAAAAGCACATAAATACCTACACCTTACACCTGCTTCCTTGCCTAAAGGAAAGGCTCTTTCTAACACCATTTTGTGCAGAGATTTTGCTTTCAGGAGTTTGCAGGTGATTTCTGCAACCTCGGAAGCCATTCTCACCACATTGCAAGTCACTCTCACTACATTGGAGGATTCTGCCTCTGATCTCCACTTTACCTGGCATCTATCAGATCAGCATGGGTGCCACTTATGCTGTTTCACGTTGGACCTCAGAATCAGACCAAGATGAGTCCCAGCACCAACAATGCCAGCCACACCAGCAGCAACAGCCACAACACTGCAGCACGGTGGCATAGTGGTTAGCACTGTTGCCTCACAGCGCCAGGGACCCGGGTTCGAGTCCGGCCTCGGGTGACTGTCTGTGTGGAGTTTGCACATTCTCCCTGTGTTTGCATGGGTTTCCTTCGGGTGCTCCGGTTTCCTCCCACAGTCCAAAGATGTGCGGGTTAGGATGATTGGCTATGATAAATTGACCCTTAGTGTTAGGGGGATAGGGTGGGATATGTGTTGGTGTAGGGGTTACGGGGATCGGGTGGGATATGTGTCGGTGCAGGCTCGATGGGCCGAAATGGCCTCTATCTGCATTGTGGGGTTTCTGTGATTCTGTGAACACCAGCAGTAGTAGCAACACCAGCAGCCTTCTCACCGACTTGATGCTGCACAGGAGAGAGATCAGCGCAGGGCTGCACCGCGCCGGAGGCGATACCCCCCAACACATGGTATACAGGCAAAGGATGAGCTTCCTGGACATGACTGAACAGCAGTGCCTCAGGAGGCTCAGGCTATTGTGCCAGGTCATGGCAGATATTTGTAGCTTGCTGGAAGAAAGCAAGATTTGGAGGAGGGGACCGAGTGTAACATATCAAAGTTTGCAGATGATACTAAGATGGGAGGGAAAGTAGTGAGTGAGGAGGACATAAAAAACCTGCAAGGGGACATCGACAGGCTAAGTAAGTGGGCAGAGATTTGGCAGATGGAATACAATACTGGAAAGTGTGAGGTTATGCACTTTGGCAGGAAAAATGGTAGAGAAAGTTATCATCTTAATGGCAAGAAACTGGAAAGTACCGAAGTACAAAGGGATCTGGGGGTCCTGGTGCACGAAACTCAAAAGGTTAGTATGCAGGTGCAGCAAGTGATTAAGAAGGCCAATGGAATGTTGGCTTTCATTGCTAGGGGGATAGAATATAAAAATAGGGAGGTATTGCTTCAGTTGTACAAGGTATTGGTGAGACCGCACCTTGAATACTGTGTCCAGTTTTGGTGTCCATACTTAAGAAAGGACATACTTGCTCTTGAGTCAGTACAAAGAAGGTTCACTCGGTTAATCCCGGGGATGAGGGGATGGACATATGAGGAGAGGTTGAGTAGATTGGGACTCTACTCATTGGAGTTCAGAAGAATGAGAGGCAATCTTATTGAAACATATAAGATTGTGAAGGGGTTGGATCGGGTGGATGCGGGGAAGATGTTCCCGATGATGGGTGAAACTAGAACTAGGGGGCATAGTCTTAGAATAAGGGGCTGCTCTTTCAAAACTGAGATGAGGAGGAATTACTTCACTCAGAGGGTGGTAGGTCCATGGAATATGCTGCCCCAAAAAGCTGTAGAAGCTACATCATTACATAAATTTAAAACACAAATAGACAGTTTCCTAGAAGTAAAGGGAATTAAGGGTTATGGGGAGCGGGCAGGAATTTGGACATGAGTCTAGATTCGGATCGGTCATGGCCCTGTGGGTAGCGGAGTGGGCCCAGGGGCCGTGTAGCCTGATCCTGCTCCTATTTCGTGTGTCTAATTCTGTTAGATTCAGGAGATGGTTCTGTGATAGTGGATTGGCGGTTAGGATCAGATCAGCCATGATCTTATTGAATGGCGGAGCAGGCTCAAGGGGCCGATTGGCCTACTCCTGCTCCTATTTCTTATGTTCCTTATGTTCTTATGTTCTAAGAAGACCTGCTGCCCAGAGAACCTGGTGGACACGCCTTACCAGTGACTGTCAAAGTCATCACAACCCTCAACTTCATCACCTCAGGCTCCTTCCAGGGATCTGCAGCAGACATTTGCAGGATCTTGCAGTCAGCCTCCCGCAAATGCATCACCCAGGTAATCGATGCCATGTTTCACAAGTCAGCCACTTATGTGAACTTTGCCACTGATGAAACCAATATTACTGAGCGGGCTTGTGGCTCTGGCTGGCTTCCCACAGGTGCAGGGCGTCATCGCCTGCACACATGTGGCCATCAAGGCACCCCCAGATCACCCAGGAGAGTTCGTAAACCAGAAGGGCTTCCACTTCATCAGGATGCAGCTTGTCTGCAACCACAAAAAGATCATCATCATGCATGTGTGTGCCAGATTTCCATGGAGCTGTCATGACTCTATTGTCCTGCGCCAGTCCACTCTCCCTCAACTCTGTGCACCTCTGAACAGACTTACCGGCTGGCTGCTTGGAGACAAGAGCTATCCACTGAAGATGTGGCTGTAGACATCCATGAGGAGGCCAAGCAATGAGGCTGAGGAGCGCTATAATGAAAGCCACATGCTGACCAGATGTGTCATAGAGCAAGCAATTGGCATGCTAAAGATGTGCTTCAGATGCCTCGACAGATCTGGAGGAGCCCTTCAGTACACATCAGCCAGGATCTTCAGAATCATCGTCATATGCTGCACTCTGCACAAGATATCACAACAGCGAGGATTGGAGCTGCAGGAGGAGCAAGGTGCAGAACGCACTGCCTCTTCAGAGGAGGAGGAGGTGGAACAGGTGGAACATGAGGAGGAGGAGGAACCTGAGGTGGAGATGGCACCAGCAGAGGCGCACATTGCTGCCTGGGAGGCCCAGAATGGCCCAATTTAATTTAGCAGCACCAGTACACCCATCTGTCTCCCAGATGCTGTATCAACTCCCCACCACCCCACCCCCCTCACTGCCACCAACACCACAAAGCAGTCCTAAAATGACCAAACCATTCCTGCCAAACACACACCATTGCTCGAGGTAAAGTAATGTCTCACCATTCACTCCAAGTGACAAGGCCACTTCCCAGGTAGCAGGCAAAAATGAGCAAGACGGGAAAGTGGTGCAAAGAAATAAATTTATGTGCATCATAAATAGAATTGAAACTTAACACTAACCTTTTGGCAAACACCCTTGTGTATCTACGATTATGTCTTATTTCTTTCCCGCGTGCTTCTATGAGGTGCAACCCCTGTGGCTTCGGTAGAGGCAGGCTGCTCACTTCCCTGCTGCGCCTGCTTCAACACTTTTGGCGGATGACCTCTGGGTTTTGGAGTGTGTGAGGGCCCCACCAAAAACTGCTCCTCCTGCAACTGTGCAGGGGTAGGCTCGGCCATTGGGATCCGAGGCAGCATGCGGGGCTCTGACTGGGGGGGGGCGGAGGCAATGGGGGAGAAATGGGAGTGCTTTGAGCCGAGCCCCCACTTCCATGTTTGCTCTCGCCATCATTCCTCTCATGGGCCTCCCGTACTTCCCTGCTGGAGAGCACCCTGCTGTACATCAATGGGGCAATAACCGTTCAAGTCTGCATTGCTATCTCTTCTAGAGATGAGGTCAATAAGCGTCTGCAATCTATTGTTCACAACAAGCATGTTCTCGTTTGACTGGCGCATTAACTGCTCTATGCAGGTGTCCATCCTTTCCACAGAAGAGCACATCGTCGCCATCACCTGCGATATGGTGCTGCTGATACTGGAGATGGACTCCTCCATTCTCTGTACAGTCACACACATCGTGGCTGCAAAAACTGCCAGAGCCTCGCGCATTTGTTGCTGCTCCTCCAAGATCATCCTCTTTCTCGGTGGCCCCCGAGGTTCAGCATCTGCGTCCAGCTGAGCAGAGCTTGGAGCATCCTGCGCCCTCCGGCAAGTACTCTCTACTGCTGACCCTGTCAAGACCATCTGCTCGTGCTCACTTGTGATGTGTGAGATACCATGGGCTGGATTTTGCTGGCGCTCAGAGGGCGGGTTTGGAGGCGGGTCCACTGTCAAAATAGCAAAGATTGACAGCGGGTAGGAAACCTGCTGTCAACCCGCCTCCACGCGAGTCTCCCAGGTGTCGGGTCTGTCAGCGGAGAACTGACCCAACACCAAGCGACGGGGGAGATAATTGAGATCATTAAATGGCTTGTTAAGAGCCAATTTAATGGTATTTTGAGGCTTCCTTCCAATTTTACGTGCTCCCCCATGGGTTACCCGCTGCTCGGGGAACACGCCAGCTCACCCTGGCGTAAGTTGAGTCTGCTCTGATGTATCTGATAAGCTGACAGCTGCAGAAGTGATGTAAAAGATGCCAAGTTGCAGATAGTCAGTTTCAGAGCACAGAAACTGTTGGTTACTGCATTTGTAAGACATATAGAGATTTCTTTAGCTTGCAAGTGTTTAGAGGCAACTGCATGTCCAGTGCCACCTCATTAGAACAACCTCTCTCACCATTGACAGATCGCTTCTGTCATCTCACCTGCAGCTGCCATTTATTGCAGCAACATCGGTGCCCTAGAAATGATCTCACGTTGCTCCTCTGATTCCTTCCACGCTCAGCCCTAACACCAACATCACCAGGCACATCAGCAGCACCACCAACAACACCAACCTTCTCCGCCATCACCTGATGCTGCACAGGACACAGGGCATCAGCCTCTGACAACATTGCTGCCCGGGAGGCCAGCGATGGCATCACCATGGCCAGATTTACTTCACTTGATGCTGTAAACCCTGGCTGTCACATGATGCACCAGGTTGACACCATCCCACACCAGCACCATAAAGCATCCCTTTAATATCCAAGCCATTCTATGCACACTCATCACTATAGAGGGGTGGGGGGCAGGGGGAAGTTATGTCTCACCATTCACTGGAACTCAGTAAGACACTTCTCAAGGTGTGCACAGATCGGTCCAATAAGGTGCAGTGTTGAAAATATAGATTTCACTGTGTGACAACACATTACCAGAAACTTCACATGGACATTGGCTAATCCTCTCAAGTGCCTACCCTTGTGTGTTGTTAGTTGGTATGCTTGCAGTAGGATGAGGGTGAGTGTGAGGGGTGGCTAGTGAGATGGGGAAGTGATAATGTAGATAGAGAGGGTTGGGTGGAGGTGCAAGGTAAGTTAGTGTGAGTAAGGATGTGCAGGAGAAGGGTAAGGAAGGCAGAGTGATGGGGATGTGATGAGTGGCACAGCAGGGTGAGTTTGAGTGTGGCTTTGCTGTAACGTTTCATGGTCCACTGAGATTATTGAAAGGTTGGCGCCACTGCAGCCTGGGACTCCTGACGACATCCCTGCTTTTGCAATGTGTAACCAGGCTGCGTTGGTGTCTTGGGGAGGTCTTTTCCGCCCTTGATAGGGAAGAGGACCTCCCTGCATGCTGTCATTGGAGGGAGTCATTGGAGAGCCTGGGTGCAGCCATCCACCTTTGTGCAGTGCTTGTCTGCATTTGCAGCACCTCAGTGCTGTAAAACACTGACAGCACAACTGTCAAACTCAATGTGGCTGTGGTCCCTTTAAGGAAACTGGCTGATGATGCGTCATCAAATGACGTCACCAGACCCGCTTCCTGTTAATTGGCCGGGAAGCACGCAGGGCGGGCTTAACAAGGCCAAACAAGGGAAAATGCCTTTGCGTGGCTGCAGCCGGGAGCGGGACCGGAACCCAACAACCAACTATCCCGCCACCATCCCGCCACTGCAGAGAAAATCCAGCCCAAAGTGTCAACACTACTCTTTATGTCTCGCAAGACCCACTGAATTGTGTGCATCTGCGCTGGTGCTGGGTGCGCATGGGTCTGGTGACGGTGCACCCTCAGAGAATAGAGCTTTCTCTGAGGAGTCGTCTTCCTCCTCCAGCTGGACAGCAGTCCAGGGGGACACTTGATGGACCTGTGGGAAAGTAAAGACATGAATTAGACCTCTTATGATACGAATGTGGAACGTTACCATTATGCACATGAAGATATTTCATTTACTGCTATCATCAGTCACCATGAGTGACTGTTGTATGCCAGGTGGGATACTTACTTCTATCACCAGGTTGCTGGGAGGACCCCCTCTCTCCGTGTCCCACCACCAGCAGCTCTGTCATTCCACTTATTTCGAGCCCAACCTCCTCTGCTGGCGTCAAATTAATGTATGTTGGAGGGTCACCCCCGGTTCTTTCTCTTTCTCTCCTGTTCTGCGCTCTCTTCTCCTGCAAGGAGGGAAAGAAGAGAACTTTGATTGAGAGTAATGGAATAAGTGTAAGGGATGGATGGGCTTCATCTGTAGAGGGTGACTATGAGGGAGTGGTGTGCCAATGCCAAATGGTCTCCTTCTGTGGTGTCACTTCCTATGATTGCATTAGGATGAGGGTGAGTGCCAGTAGTGGATAGTCAAATGGGGATGTGAGTAGGTGCATAGACAGTGAGAGACGAATGCACTTGCAAGGCAGGTTGGTGCGAGGAGTGAATTGCAGGAGTAGGCTTGGGAAGGCAGAGTGATGGGGTTGAGGTGACAGGCACATCAGGATGTACTTGAGTGTGGCATTGTACACACCTTCCCTGACCTCATGAGATCATTAAATCTCTTGCAGCACTGTATCCAGGAGCGGCTGACAACACCCCTGCTGCTCACTTCTTGTGCGATCTCCAGCCATGCCCTCTTGTTTTCACTGACTGCACTCTTCCTGCCGCTACAAGGGAATAGGACCTCCCGCCGTGGTCTGGTTCCCTGGACCAGGACTTCCAGGGAGGCAACCGAGAAATTGGGCGCAGCCTTCTGGCGGTGTGACTCCATCCTTCCTTGCACCCTCACAAAAGTCTTCGATAGATAAGAAATGCCACCTCTCCCAACCACCTGTAAGCCTCCTCCAACAAACTTCAACTGCGATGTGTGCAAGGCTCCTTTAAATATAGAGTCATGGGGGAGAAATTCGGTATCGCCCTGTTTGGGGCGCAATTATCGGCCAGGCGCAAAGTTTAGCGCCTGCCGCTAATTATCGCCTCCAACTGCAAACTTGGCTTTTATCGCCCCTGGAAGTGATTGGAGCGCTAAATCAGACGCTGCATACCTGTCTTAAGGCGCAAAGGCCGAGAAGTGAGGCGCTAACTCAGAGCGCAGGTGATGTCAGTTAGCGATGGAACACAGACACACTGGCGCCAGACAGTTCTTAAAGGGGAGGGTCGATCTTGCTCTCCAGCCACACCCTGCTCATTGGAGCCTTGAATCTCAGCCTGGAGAGACCTGTGACTACATTTTCCAGCCAAGGATTATGGAGAGGGTGAGAGCGGGCCTTGGAGGCTCTGGTTGGCGCGGTGGAGCACAGAAGATCTATACTCTACCCTGAGAGTGGCAGGAGGCCTTTGCCGCGCAACTACAGAAGAGTGTGGAGGGAGGTGGCTCAGCACGCCTCCTCCAGGAGCATGGTGCCCAGGACCCATACTCAATGTCGCAAAAAGTTCAACGACCTCACGGGTCATCAGGGTGAGTGGCTTTTTTTCAATACCTCTCCATCCCTCCATTTCAACCTCACCCTATGGCCAGATGGCCTTAAAACCCCAATTCCCAACACTCATCCAACACCTATGGCTCTCTCATGAAACACACATGCACATTTCAAACCTTGCAGTAAGGGCTATTCAACTATGGGAGGCAAATCAGGTACGACCATGGCTGCATACATTAAGGGCTATTCAATTATGGGAGGCACATCAGGCAAGACCATGGCTGTATATTTACTCAGACGCCGTCCTTTTTCTTGCAGGCCAAGCTATCTCATAACAGGAGACAGCAGCAACGGACAGGTGGAGGGCGGCCTCAGCTGCAACCCCTCAGCAATCTTGAGGTGCGCATTCACAGGATTGTGGCAAGTCAGGTAATCGGTCCCGTCACCCCTGGAGAGGTCGACCCCATTTGGGACAGCAATGGTAAGGTCATCAGCTTTCTCTCCTCTCTCATTCCACTTGTCCCTCACAATACCAGCCTTTGACACTTTCAATCCAACTTACTAAATCGCTCCACTCCTTCCTCCCTTACTGCCCCACTGCCCTGATGCTAAAGCCACTCTTGTACCTCCCTGCTTTCAGATGGTGATTCACCAGCTGAGGAGACGGGCCCTCAAGCTGCCAATGGGAGCGAAGCTGCAGGTGAGGAGGAAGAGGAAGCTGGAGCATCAGCGCCACCCTTTCCTGAGGTAGCCCATACCCACACTGGGAACACGTCTTCCCTGGAGGGGAGCAGGGGGGAAGAGTCTGATGAGGGTGAAGCTCCAGGACCCAGTGGGCTGCAGCAACGCGATGTGGCTAGGGAAGCTTGGGGGCCTTCTCCCTGGAGGGAGAGTAGGCCAGTGAGTGCTGCTGCACTGGTCGCTGAGGAGGAGCGACTCATCGCTGAAATGAACACCCAGGCGGTGGACATGCACACTCAGCTCATGGGTGCAGTGGGAAGGTTGCCCAAATGCATTGATGCACTGGCAAGGAGTGTGGAGCACTATGCTGTAGCACAGGCGGATGCCACGCAAATGCTTAGTGCTGCAATTCAGTCACTGGCTGCCGCGATCCAAACTCAGACTGGTCTCATGCAGACTCAGATTGAGGCCACGCAAGCACTGACTGCTGCCATTGTCGCTGGTTCAGACACATTTCCCCGGGGCTCTCACCGCGCCGCAGCAGGCCAGCAATCTGTGCTCCAGCAGATTGCTCTGGATGTTGATGTGCTGCCCCGTGGGAGTGCCAGTGTGTCGGTCAAGCAGGGAGTTGCTGTCCTCTCTCAAGATGACAACATTCCTGCAGCCACCACTGTCACTTCCCCATTGCACTTGCCACTGCCTGTAGCCCAGACTCCTGCCGCCCATGCAGAGTTGGTGCAGTCTGCAGCCGGGCCCTCCAGACCCAGAGCTGGTCGAGGCCGTCCTTCAAGGGCATCTGCAGTCTCAGGTCCTGACAATCAGCAGCCTTCCAGCAGCCTTGCTGCAGCCACTGGGGCCCCATTACGGAGGAGCAGTAGGGTGGGAAGGGGGGAAGTGCGAAAGGGAAGGAGATCACCCTTGAAGGGCAAAAAGTAGGAGGTGTGACAAAATGTTGGGAATTTTTTAATTAAAGGCCGAGGTTCGTGTTCAAACTTTTGTTTAGTGTTTTGGACATTATCTCCAGGTTGTCAGAACCAGTTATATTAATTAATGATTTTTTGTGTTTGTTTCTATTAGTTTGTCATGAAGAAATGACACACACACAGTTTGTAAAATAAAAAAGTTTTTGTATTCAAAATGTACAGGTTTGGCCTTTGGAATCATTGCTGCCTTGGCCGGCTTTGGGGTTGTGGGTTGCTTTCATTCATGTTGTTCTCCATGCCAGAAGCCATTTCCTCAGTAGGGGCCTAGAAGCGGCTTGTTATCAGTCGTTGACGGATGGCCCTTGCAGTTTCAACATTGTGGGCCTCCCTCCTGCCTTGGTGCTGCTGATGATCATCCTCCTGCTCTTCTTCCTCCTCTGCCTGCTCCAAGGCCTGGTGGCATTGGCTGGGTCCTGAGGAAATATAGAAACATAGAAGATAGGAGCAGGAGTAGGCCATTCGGCCCCTCAAGCCTGCTCTGCCATTCAATGAGATCATGGCTGATCATTCAAATTCAGTACCCTGTCCCTGCTTTCTCCCCATATCCCTTGATCCTTTTAGCCTTAATAAATATATCCAATTCCTTCTTGAATATATTTAATGAATTGGCCTCTACTGCCTTCTGTGGTAGAGAATTCCACAGGTTCACCACTCTCTGGGTGAAGAAATTCCTCCTCATTTCTGTCCTAAATGGCTTACCCCTTATCCTTAGACTGTGACCCCTGGTTCTGGACTCCCTGACCATCGGGAACATCCTTCCTGCATCTAGTCTGTTCAGTCCTGTCAGAATTTTATAAGGTTCAATGAGAACCCCTCTCATTCTTCTAAACTCCAGTGAGTATAAGCCCCATCGACCCAATCTCTCTTCATACGTCATTCCTGCCATCCCAGGTATCAGCCTGGTGAATCTTCGCTGCACTCCCTCCATGGCAAGAACATCCTTCCTCAGATAAGGCGACCAAAACTGCACACAATACTTAAGGTGTGGTCTCACCAAGGCCCTGTACAACTGCAGCAAGACATCCTTGCTCCTGTACTCGAATCCTCTCGCTACGAAGGCCAACATACCATTTGCCTTCTTAACCGCCTGCTGCACCTGCATGCTTACCTTCAGCGACTGGTGCACAAGGCCACCCAGGTCTCGTTGCACTTCCCCTTCTCCCAATCTATTGCCATTCAGATAATAACCTGCCTTCCTGTTTTTGACACCAAAGTGGATAGCCTCGCATTTATCCACGTTATATTGCATCTGCCATGCTTCTGCCCAATCACCCAACCTGTCCAAATCATCCTGGAGTTTCTCTGCATCCCCCTCACAGCACACACGCCCTCCCAGCTTTGTGTCATCTGCAAACTTGGAGATATTACATCTAGTTCCCTTGTCTAGATCATTAATATATATTGTGAATAGCTGGGTCCGAGGACCGATCCCTGCGGTACCCCACTAGTCACTGCCTGCCACTCGGAGAAAGACCCGTTTATTCCAACTCTTTGCTTTCTGTCTGCCAACCAGTTCTCTATCCAAGTCAATACCTTGCCCCCAATCCCATGTGCCTTAACTTTACATGCTAATCTCTTATGCGGGACCTTATCAAAAGCCTTTTGAAGGTCCAAATACACCACATCCACTGGTTCTCCCTTATCTATTTTATCAGTTACATCCTCAAAAAATTCCAGTAGATTAGTCAAGCACGATTTACATTTTGTAAATCCATGTTGACTTTGTCCGATGCTGTCACTGTTTTCCAAGTGCTCTGCTATTACATCTTTTATAATGGACTCTAGCATTTTCCCCACTACCGATGTCAGGCTTACTGGTCTGTAATTCCCCGTTTTCTCTCTACCACCTTTTTTGAATAGTGGGGTAACATTAGCTACCCTGCAATCCATGGGAACTGTTCCAGATTCCATCGAATGTTGGAAGATGATCAGCAATGCTTCTACTATTTCTAGGGCCACTTCCTTAAGTACCCTAGGATGTAGATTATCAGGCCCTGGGGATTTATCAGCCTTCAATCCCGTCAATTTCCCTAACACCATTTCCCTACAAATACTGATTTCTTTCAGTTCCTCCCTTTCATCAGACCCTATATTCCCGACATCTCTGGGAGGTTATTTGTGTCCTCCTTTGTGAAGACAGAACCAAAATATGTATTTAATTGGTCAGCCATTTCTTTGTTCCCCATTATAAATTCCCCTGATTCTGACTGCAAGAGACCTACGCTTGACTTCACCAATCTTTTTCTCTTCACATATCTATAAAAGCTTTTACAGTCAGTTTTTATGTTCCATGCAAGCTTACTCTCATATTCTATTTTCCCCTTCTTAATTAATCCCTTTGTCCTCCTTTGTTGAATCCTAAACTGCTCCCAATCCTCAGGTTTACTGCTTTTTCTGGCCAATTTATATGTCCTCTCCTTGGATCTTATGCTACCCCTAATTTCCCTTGTTAGCCACGGTTGAGTCACCTTTTTTGTTTTATTTTTATGCCAAACTGGGATGAACAAATTCTGTAATTCATCCATGCAGTCTTTGAATGTTTGCCATTGCTTATCCACCGTCAACCCTTTGAGTGACATTCCCCAATCAATCCTACCCAACTCACGCCTCATACCATCGTAGTTTCCTTTATTTAAATTCAGGACCCTAGCCTCTGAGTCAACTACTTCACTCTCCATCTTAATGAAGAATTCTATCATATTATGATTGCGTCGACCCAAGGGGCCTTGCACAACAAGATTGCTAATTAATCCTTTCTCATTACATAATACCCAGTCTAAGATAGCCTGATCTCTGGTTGATTCCTCGACATATTGGTCCAGGAAACCATCCCGTAAACACTCCAGGAATTCCTCCTCCACAGTATTGTTACTAATTTGGTTAGCCTTATCTATATGTAGATTAAAGTCACCCATGATGACTGCAGTGCCCTTATTGCACACTTCTCTAATTTCCCTTTTAATGCCATCCCCAACCTGCGCATTACTGTTTGGAGGTCTATATACTACTCCCACTAACGTTTTCTGCCCCTTGGTATTTCTCAGTTCTACCCATACAGATTCCACATCATCAGAGCTAATATCCTTCCTTACAATTGTGTTAATCCCCTCTTTAACCAGCAATGCTACCCCACCTCCCTTTCCTTTTTGCCTATCTTTCCTGAATATTGAATACCCCTAGATGTTGAGTTCCCAGCCTTGGCCACCCTGGAGCCATGTTTCCGTAATCCCAATCAAATCGTATTCGTTTACCTCTATTTGCGCAGCTAATTTATCCACCTTATTACAAATGCTCCTCGCATTAAGACACAAAGCCTTCAGGCTTGTTTTTTTTAAAGTTCTTAGACCTATTAGAATTATTATTTACTGTGGCCATGTTTGACTTAAACCATTGATTTCTCTGACTGCCACTTTTGTTTTTCTCCTTCCTATCTTTTGCTTTTATCCTTGTTTCCGTTTCCTCTGTCTCCCTGCTCAGGTTCCCAACCCCCTACCATTTTAGTTTAAACCCTCCCCCAGTGCACTAGCAAACACTCCCCCTAGGACATCGGTCCTGGCCCTGTCCAGGTGCAAACTGTCCAGTTTGTACTGGTTCCACCTCCCCCAGAACCGGTTCCAATGTCCCAGGAATTTGAATCGCTCCCCCTTGCACCATTCCTCTAGCAACGTATTCATCTGAAATATCCTTCTATTTCTACTCTGACTAGCACGTGGCACTGGTAGCAATCCTGAGATTACTACCTTTGAGGTCCTATTTTTTAATTTACCTCCTAACTCCCTATATTCAGCTTTTAGGACCTCATCCCGTTTTTTACCTTTATCGTTGGTACCTATATGTACCACGACAACTGGCTGTTCACCCTCCCCTTCCAGAATGTTCTGCAGCCGCTCTGAGACATCCTTGACCCTTGCACCAGGGAGGCAACACACCATCCTGGAGTCTCGTTTGCGGCCGCAGAAACACCTATCTTTTCCCCTTACAATAGAATCCCCTATTACTATAGCTCTACCCCTCTTTTTCCTCCCGTCCTGTGCAGCAGAGCCACCCCTGGTGCAAGGAAGTTGGCTGCTGCTGCCTTCCTCTGATAAGCCATCCCCCTCAACAGTATTCAAAGTGGTATATCTGTTTGAGAGGGGGATGTCCACAGGGGACTCCTGCACTACCTGCCTGCGCCTACTACTCTGCCAGGTTATAATGAATGCAGCACACAACTATGAAGAGGGAGACTCACTCAGGCGAGTACTGCAGGGCTCCTCCTGAGTGGTCCAGACATCAGAACCGTTGCTTGAGCACGCCAATCGTCTGCTCAATGATCTGCCTAGTGGCAAGATGGCTCTCATTGTACCGCAGTTCAGCAGGGGTGTTGGGTTATGGAGCAGTGTCATCAGCCAGGTGCAGAGTGGATAATCCTTGTCCCCGAGGAGCCAACCACTTGGCTGATGCGGTGCCTGGAAAAGTTCTGGCACACCAGTCTGGCGCAGGATGAAAGCATCGTGGCTGCTGCCAGGATAGCGGGCATTGACAGCAAGTATCAGCTGTCTGTGGTCACAGACCAACTGGACGTTTAAGGAGTGGAACCCCTTACGGTTTCGGAAAGCCTCTGCATTCTCATGGGGTGCCCGCAATATCACATGCGGCAGTCAATGGCGCCCTGCACCATGGGGAAACCCACTATCCTCACAAAGCCCAATGCGCGTTCATGCTGTTTGGCTCAGGTCATCGGGAAAGTGATGTACTGGCGCCTTCTTTTATAGAGGGCATTTGTGACCTGATGGTTACAGCAATGGACTGCGAACTGGGAGATATTGGTGATGTCCCCAGTAGCTGCTTGAAAGGAGCTGGTGGCATAAAAATTCAGAGCCACTGCGACCTTCACTGCCACCGACAGAGACGTCCTGGTCCTCAGTTGAGGCTGCAGATCTGGCTGCAGCAGATGGCAGAGCTCAGTGACCACCTCTTTGCTGAAGTGCAGCCTGCGCAAACACTGCTCCTCAGACAAATTAATGTAGGAGAATTGTTCCCGGAATACCCTGGGAGGGTAAGGTCTCCTGTGCAGAGGCCTGATAGCCCTCCTCCATCTGGCCATGATTGCCACTCTCTCTCTCCGTCCGAACGCAGGACGCCCCGAATCAGTGCAGCTCCCATAGTCTCTTGGCAATCAAAGTAATAAAGGTCAAATCCAAAAGTACCTGCAAGGTGATGCTCAGTAGCCAAAACTACTGCACACAGTGTTGACTCTATGCAGAAGTCTCTCTATCTCTCTCTCAGTCAGAATGAGTGGTGCAAAAATGTCTACCACAGAAAAAGCCAGGAAGAAGGTGCCTTTAAATAGTGCCCCCCCCCCCCCAGCCCCTCACCGACTGGGAAACGTTCCAGTCTCCCTGTCGTTGCTTGCGCCTGTCAGAATGGAGGGGGGCGCCACTCAATATCCGGTCCGGGGTGCCACCAGGGCGTTGCATGCTCGACTGACATCATGATCTGTGGGCGCAGCAGATTGGGGCGGTAAACTTTTGTGCCGCCACAAAAACTAGTAAATTTCGGTGGCAGCGCAAACATCGCCACCTGGGCGCTAGTTGCTTTGCACCCCATTAGCGCCCTGGGCGCTAATGGGAGGCGCAAACCAACTGAATTTTTCCCCCATAGAGTCATAGGGGGAGAAATTGGGTATAGCCCCGCTCGGGGCGCTAGAATTGGCGATGCGCAAATTTTATCGCCAGGCACAACTTATCGCCACCTCCAGCGATATTGGGTTGCTGCGCCCCTGAGGGTGATTGCGGCGTTAAATCAGGCGCTGCACGGGACTCCTAAGGTGCTAACCTGCCGGCGCTACTCAATATCTGGGCGGACGGGCGCAGCGCAGGTGCTGTCAACAATCGATGGCCACGAGACATGCAGGCGCCAGCCAGCTCTTAAAGGGGCGGGTCATTTAGGTTCAGCAGCCAGACTCATCGCCCTGTAGGCCTCAATTTCAGCGCTGTGCAAACTGAGGCATTGCAAACTTTGACAAGATGGAGAGGGTGAGGCAGAGAGCGGAGCGCTTTTCCCAAAGGGCATTGGATGCTTTGGTTGACGCAGTGGAGCGCCGGTGAGCAGTGCTGTACCCTGACAATGGCAAGAGGCCTCCTCAGAACGAGTACCGCAGAGCTTGGAGGGACGTTTGTCAAAAAGTCAACTCCAGCAGCGTGGCGCCCAGGACTCCTGTGCAATGCAGGAAGAAGTTCAATGATCTCACTCGGGTCGTTAGGGTGAGTGGCTTGTTGGCAATCTTCTTCATCCCTCCATCTGCACCTGACTTTATGGCCAGAGAGTGTGCGATGCCCCAATGGCCATCTGTCAGCCAGGACCCATGGCCCTTTCTGGGAACGCACACGCACATTCAATTCAGGGCATAATGTAAGGGCTGATCCACCATGGGGGGGCATGAAATGACAACTCAGGGCATACTGTAAGGGCTGATCCACCATGGGGGGGCATGAGATGACAACTCAGGGCATACTGTAAGGGCTGATCCACCATGGGGGGGCATGAGATGACAACTCAGGGCATACTGTAAGGGCTGATCCACCATGGGGGGGCATGAGATGACAACTCAGGGCATACTGTAAGGGCTGATCCACCATGGGGGGGCATGAGATGACAACTCAGAGCATACTGTAAGGGCTGATCCACCATGGGGGGGCATGAGATGACAACTCAGGGCATACTGTAAGGGCTGATCCACCATGGGGGGGCATGAGATGACAACTCAGGGCCTACTGTAAGGGCTGATCCACCATGGGGGGGCATGAAATGACAACTCAGGGCAGCATGTTTCAGAACTTCCTGTCCTTTCTCCTGCAGGGCAAGCTGGCCAGGAACCGGAGGGAACAGAATTGTACTGGCGGGGGCCCTCCTCAGCTGCAGGAACTGACGGACCTGGAGGAAAGAGTCCACCAGATTGCTGGAGGCCGGATGATAGGTCCTGTCACCACTGGAGCTGCCGACCCCATTGTGCACAGCGATGGTAAGGTCATCACCTTTTTGAACTCTCTCCTTCCACTTGTTCCCCCCACCAGCATGCTTTTTCAGCCTGGACCCATGTCAGAGCATTGCAGCACTCTTGCATCCCTTGCTACCACCCTGGCCTTTCGCTAAATCCACTCTTCAACCTCCCTGCTTTCAGATGCTGCATCACCAGCTCAGGAGCCGGGCCATCTAGCTGCCAGGGACATTGACTCCGGAGGCGACGACCAGGAGGAAGCCGGGCCATCCGTCCCACCCTCAGGCGAGCCAGCCCATCTGCAGACTGGGGATAGTGCTTTCCTGGAAGGGAGCGGGGGGATGGATCTGGGGAGGAACCAGTTGCAGGAACCAGCGGCCTCCAGCAGCGCAAGGGGGGGAGGGAAGTTCGGGAGCCATCTCCCCGGAGGGCGAGTCAGGCCACGATGACTGCTGCACAGAGCGCAGAAGAGGTGCGTTCCCTCACCGAAATGAGCGCCCAGGCTCGACTCAGGCACACTGAGCTGATGGCTGCAGTTGGAAGGATGCCTGAAGCCGTCGAGACACTGGCAAGGAGTGTGCAAGAGTTCGGGGCAGCACAGGGAAGGATTGTGCAGGACTTCAGGGCAGCACAGGAAAAGACTGCCCAGGGTGTCGCGACATCATTGGAAAGGACTGTCCAGGGCGTCACGACATCACTGGAAAGGACTGTCCAGGGTTTCACCGATGCACTGGCACCTGCCACGCAGTCCCTCGCTGGCCTCATGCAGAGGCAGATTGAGGCCACACAAGCACTGACTGCTGCCACCCTCCATGGTTTAGGCAGGATTACCCGGGGCCCTTGCAGCACCACATCAGGCCAGCAATCTGTGGACCAGCCGATGGGTCCGCATGCTGCGGTGCTGCCCCGTCAGAGTGCCAGTGTGTCGGCTGACCACGGAGCTGGTGTCCGCTCTCGGGATGTCAGCATTCCTGATGCCAACGCTGGCACGTCTCCACTGCAGCTGCCATCACCTACATGACAGATTGCTTCCACCCATGCCCAATTGGAGCAGTCAGCATCCGGCCCCTCCAAGCCCAGAGTGCGTCCAGGCCGTCCCTCAGGGGCATCAGCGCGTTCGGACAGTCAGCAGGCATCCCCCAGCCTTCATGCAGCCACTGGGGTCCCATTACGGAGGAGCTGCAGGGAGGGAAGGGGCCGTTCTCGCAAGAGAAGTAGATCTCCATCAAAGGGGAAAGAGTAGAAGGAGCTGCAGAAATGTCCTATTTCTAGAAATCAAGGCCGTGGATGGTAGTCTGAATGTTAGTCATGTTTTGGATAGTCTCCCGGGTGTGCGAGGCACGTGTTCTGAATGTTATTCATGTTTTGGATAGTCTCCCGGGTGTGCGAGCCACTTATGTGTTAGTTTGTTAGTTAAGCTTTCAGTTGCCATTGCTTTGTCATGTTGGAAGAAAGCACAGTTTTCAAAATAAACAAAGAATTTTAATGTCATTGGCCATGTCTGCTATTTACAATCATTGTGGCCTTCATAGGCTTTGGCTTATCCGAATGGTTCCATTCATGGTCTTCCAATGGCACCAAGCAGTCCGTGAGAGGGGCCTAGAACCGACTCCTTATCAGCCTCAGACAGACGGCCCTTCCACTTTCTCGGACTCTCCCGTCTTTGTCCTCCTCCTCCTCCTCCTGCTCCTCCTCCTCCTCCTCCTCCTCTGCTGGTCCTTCAATGTCTGCTGGCATTGGCTGGGTGCGCAGGGTGGCGAGGTTATGGAGCATGCAGCAGACAACGACAAAGTGGGAGACTCTCTGGTGAGTACTGCAAGGCTCCTCCCGAATGGTCCAAACAGCGGAACCGCTGCTTGAGCACGCCGATTGTGTGCTCCACAATGTTCCTAGTTGCCTGATGGCTGACGTTGTAGTGCTCTTCTGCAGGGGTGCTGGGCGTACGGAGCGGGGTCATCAGCCATGGGCACAGTGGATTGCCCTTGTCGCCAAGAAGCCAGCCTTCTGGGTGAGCCGGGGCCTCGAAAAGGTCAGCGACTGAAGTCTGGCGCAGGATGAAAGCGTCGTGGCTGCTGCCTGGGAACTGTGCATTGACCGCCAGGATCAGCTGTCGGTGGTCACAGACCAGCTACACATTCAAGGAGTGGAACCCCTTGCGGTTGCGGAACTCCTCAGGATTCTGTACAGGCACCCGCAAAGCCACATGCGTGCAGTCAATGGCGCCCTGCACCATGGGGAAGTCCGCTATTGCCGCGAAGCCCTCTGCGCGCTCCCGCTGCTTCTCCGGTGTCACATTGAAGGAGATGTACTGACGCCGCCTTTTAAACAGGGCATCTGTAACCTGCTAGATACAGCTATGCACCGCAAACTGGGATATGTTGGCAATGTCCCCAGTTGCTGACAGGAAGGAGCCGGTCGCATAGAAATTCAATGCCACTGTTATCTTCACAGCCACCGACAGAGAGGTCCTGCACCTTATCTGCGGCTGCAGATCTTCCTGAAGCAGGTGGCACAGCTCAGTCACCACCTCCTTTCAGAATCTCAGCCTCCTAATGCACTGCTCCTCCGACATGTTGAGGTAAGAGAACTGCTGCCTGAATACCCTGGCAGCGTAAGGTCTGGTGTGGTGATGTCTGTTGGCCCTCCTCCGTCTGGCCATTCCCGGCCCTCTCTCCCTCCGTCCCTGTGCCCTTTCAAGATGGTCGAGCAGCAGGACGTTCCCCTCCAAAGCAGCCCCCATAATAATAGGTCAGCAGAAATTAAAAAGGGTGTAAGCGCTCACCAGCAGCAGGGTGATGGTATTAAGGCTGAAGGTCCTCTGGCAGCGCTGGGTCAACAGTGAAATGGCTCAGAGTTCAACTGTTCCAATCTATGTAAATCACAAATAAGTTGTGCTCCCAAAATGGCTGCCGTTTTTATACCAGTGCAGTGCCCTTTAAATAGTGCCCCCCTAAGCCCGAGAGCCACTGGGGAACGTTCCTGGAAGCTGTCCTTATTAGCGCCGGGCGGAACAGAGGGAGGCACCACTGAATTTCCGGTCCAGGGCGCCAAGAAGGCGTTGCACACTGAAATGACGTCATTATCTGCCTGCGCCCGGGTGCGGGCGCTAAGACTTAGCGCCGGCGCTAAAATACCACTCAATATGGCGAGAGGCGCTGGGTTCACTGCGCCTGCCCGAAATTTGGGTAACGCCCCAATTCTCGGCCTCTTTAGGCGCTAATCGCTGGTGCTAGCAACCGAATTTCTCTCCCATAGAGTCATAACGGCACAGAAGAAGGCCATTTGGCCCATCGAGTCCGCGCCGGCTCTCTGTAGAGCAATCCAGTCAGTCCCATTTCCCCTGCTCTATCCCCACAGCCCTGCAAGTTTATTTCCCTCAAGTGCCTATCTAATTTCATTTTGAAATCATTAATCGTCTCTGCTTCCATCACCCTCGTCGGCAACGAGTTACAGGTCATTACCACTCATTGTGTAAAAAAGCTCTTTCTCACGTTCCCCCCTGTATCTCTTGCCCAAAATCTTAAATCTGTGTCCCCTTGTCCTTGTAGCATCAGCTAATGGGAACAGCCTTTCTCTGCTTACCTTATCCAAACCCGTCATAATCTTGTACACCTCGATCAAATCTCCCCTCAACCTTCTTTGCTCCAAGGAGAACAACCTCAGCTTCTCCAACTTAACCTTGTAGCTAAAATCCCTCATCCTTGGAACCATTCTGGTAAATCTCCTCTGCACCCTCTCAAGGACCTACACATCCTTCCTAAAATGCGGTGACCAGAACTGGACGCAATACTCTAGTTGTGGCCTAACCAGTACTTTATAACTTCCCTGCTTTTGTACTCAATACCTCTATTTATGAAGCCCAAGATCCCATATGCTTTGCTAACTACTCTCTCAATATGACCTGCCACCTTCAAAGATCTATGCACGTGAACCCCCAGGTCCCTCTATCCCTCCACACTCTTTAGAACTGTACCATGAAGTCTATATTGCCTCTCCCTATCCCTTCTGCCAAAATGCATCATCTCACACTTCTCTGTATTAAATTCCATCTGCCATTTATCTGCCCATTCTGCTAGCCTATCTATGTCCTGTTGTAGTTGATTGGTATCCTCCTCACTGTTTGCCACATCTCCAAGTTTGGTATCATTGGAAAAATTTTGAAATTTTACTCTGTATTCCAATATCCAAGTCATTTATATATATTAACAAAAGCAGTGGTCCTAGCATTGACCACTGTCTACCATCCTCCAGTCTGAAAAACAACCATTTACCATGCCCCCAAACTGGCCTTTTAATCTGTTTCATTTCCTGTGTTTTTTCAGTCCTGACGAAGGGTTTCGACCTGAAACATTGACTTTATTTCTCTCTCCACGGATGTTGCCTGGCCTGCTGAGTTTTTCCAGCGTTTTCTGTTGTTATTTCGGATTTCCAGCATCTGCAGTATTTTGCTATCATATTTACCATGACTCGCTGTTTCCTGTCCTTAAGTCAATTTCTTATCCAAGCTGACACTGACCCTTCTATTTCATGAGCCTCAATTTGTTAACCAGCCTTTTATGTGGTACTTTGTCAAACGCTTTCTTAAAATCCATATAGACAACATCCACTGCATTCCCTTCATCAACCTTCTCTGTTACTGCATCAAAAAATTCAATTAGATTAGTCAAAGTGCCTTTTACAAATCCGTGCTGGCTCTCCTTAATTAACTTAAATCTCTCCAAGTGCCCGTTAATTTTTTCCCTGATTAATGTTTCAAAAACCTTACCCACCACTGATGTTAAACTGCCTGGCCTGTAGTTACTAGGATTGTCCTTATGCCCTTTCTTGAACAAGGGTGTCACATTTGCCACTTTCCAATCCTCTGGCACCTCCCCCATATCTAGGGAAGGTTGGAAGATTATGGCAAGCCCTTCCGCGCTCTCCACCCCCACTTCCCTTAGTAACCTGGGATGCATGCCATCCGGACCAGGCAACTTGTCCACTTTAAGCATATTCAGCCTTTCCAGTACATCCTGCCTATCAATTTTCACCCCATCCATTACCTCTACCCTCTCCACTTCTACTGATATTTTGTCAGCACCCTCTTCCTTAGTAAACACCGATACAAATTTCATTCACTTTTGCTTTTATTCCACTTTAGATTGTTCCTTGCTCTTCTCCATTACTAATCTAAACCTTACAATACGATGATTACTCTTACCCAAATGTTCTCCCACAGACACTTGGTCCACGGCCCACCTCATTCCCCAGCATCAGATCCAGCAATGCCTCCTTCCTCGTTGGGCCGAGAACATACTGGTCATATCTGACTGAAAGCAAGTCATTGGTGACGTCATCAGAACCACTCCATTTAATGGCCGGGAAACTGCATGACTCTTTCAATTGATCCAATTCAGTTAAATGCGCAGTGCAGAACGCGCTGTTGAAAACATCAGGATGACGACCCATTACGTGGTACGCATGCACACATCCCGACTCTAAGGTGAAATTTCCGGCCTTTATATCAGTTTTTACAAATGGTGGTGGAAGTGATAATGTAGGTGTACTAGAGGAGGATATGGACCAATTGTTGCAGAAAACTGTAGAAAAGGAATTAATTCTGACTAAAAATTAGCATAACTTGAGGTGGATGAGTCACCAATGTTATGTTCATTAATAACTAGTCATTTTCATTATGAACAGCTAGCTTGAGCTAGTCACTTTATTCATGCCATGTGGACTTCTACAGCATCCATCTTGACTACTGCCTTGTGGGTAGCCTAGTGCATCGTGGGTAGTCCCACTCTTATATACATACAGCTCCTACATACAGCAATATACAGCTCCACCTAGTGTACCATTCTAGAATGACAGGTTACTGATCATAACAAGCCCCTTTCTTTGAGGTTAAACATAATCAATATCAATCAATATCAATCAACTTTCAAGAAACACGATAAAGATGATATCAGTAACACTTTTGTTAGTGCTCTATAAACATAAACATTTTCACAACAGTCAACACATTTTCAAAGCTTTACTTTATACTCAAAGATTAAGTCTATCAGGCTTTTTTACTTCACGTGTGGATCTTCTCAGCACAGGTAAGTCTGATGTGTTTTCATGAGAGCCTGTATGTGTGTTTGTGTTAGATTGTTCTGGCGGTGATTGACAAGATGCAGTTGCGGCATTGTCATCGATTTGCTCTTGGATAGTTTCTTGTGTTTTTAGGAGGGAACGGCGGTTCCTCCTGAGAATCTGTCCTTCCTCAGTTCTAACAGTGTATGACCTTGGTCCTACTTCCTCAAGAACTGTAGCTTTCCTGTTACATGCATCTGGATCCTCAATCCTGACAACATCATCCCTTGTCAATGGTTTTAGGGTTTTGGATGACTTGTCATAGTATGATTTCTGTTTCAGCTTTAACAGTTGAAGTCTCTGTCTTAGTTCCTTACTCTGCTTTTCTTTTGCACAGCAGGGTAGCGTGGTGCGCAACTTGCGACCCATTAGGAGTTCAGCAGGTGAAGAACCAGAGTCTAAAGGGGAGGCTCGGTAGCTCAGCAGGGCGAGATAAGGATCAGACTTGCTTTCTGTCACTTTCTTCAGTAGCTGTTTGAGAACTTGAACACCTTTTTCTGCCTTACCATTCGACTGAGCATACAGAGGACTGGATGTGATGTGTTGAAAGTCATAATGTGCTGCAAACTGTTGCCACTCCTTACAGTTGAAGCACGGACCATTGTCGCTAACGGCAATCCTGGGAATTCCATGTCTGGCGAAGATGGATTTAGCATGCATTATGACACTGCTTGCTGTGGTGCTTGAGAGCAGCGCCATCTCAGGATAGTTAGAATAGTAGTCAATCACTATTAGATAGTCTTTACCATTCAAATGAAAAAGGTCCATACCAACCTTTTGCCATGGTGTTGTTGGTAAGTCAGCTACTATCATTGGTTCCTTTGTTTGTTTGTTTTGGTGTTTCTGACATGTCTCACATTTGCCTATTATGTTCTCAATGTCCTTATTTATGCCAGGCCAATAAACAGTCTCTCTTGCTCTCCTTTTGCATTTTTCAATTCCGAGGTGTCCCTCATGAATCCTTTTGAGCATGTCTTGACGTAGAGCCTGTGGAATTACTATTCTGTTCTGTTTTAGTAATAGTCCACTTGTGACACTCAACTCTGACCTTATGTGATAGTACTTTGGACAGGAACCTTTTGGCCAACACTGTATCTTTTACTGTTTCTTCTGCTATTTGCTTTGATTTTGTGTCTGACACGGGCAGCGCAGCAGTGACCATACTCACATGAACATCCACGTCTTCTTCAGTAGAGCTCACATGACTCATTGTGGGTGCTCGGGATAGTGCATCTGCTAACACAATGGCCCTGAAATTAGGATCGGGAGCTTGCCACGCGTGCAAGCCCCTGATCTGCACTCACCCTGCGCGCTGACATCTGAAGCCCGGGCCTGCTTGCATTCCCTGTCACTGGCCCGGTTCAGATGTCGGCGCGATGTGCTTACCTGATCCAGCGGCGTACTTAGTGCGATGTGCCGGCTGGGATCAGGTGAGCACTCTGCAGCCAATCAGTGGAGGGGAAACTCATTCATGAGTTTGATAGTAAAGACTGTCAAACTCATGATAAGTACGGCGCCCAAAATACTAGTTTAACTTTAATTAAAATTTAAAAAAACATCCCAATAATTAAATAAACTATAAATAACTTTAAAAAACTATTTAAAACAATTAATAAAATTTTTGAAAATTTTTTTTTTTACGAATTCGGGTCTAAAAATAAACTTACCTTACTGTACAGTCCTTAAAAACAATGAAGCTGTGGAAAAAATGTAATAATTTTAAATAATAGACCACTTACCTTCAAGAATCCACTACTTACACCTCCTTTTTTCATTTCCAAAAAGTCCAGGCCCTTGCACACGCGCAAACCTGTCAAAACGAAGGAAGTTCAACGCATGCGCACAGAGTCCTGCATGCACGCGTTGGACCTCTTAACCCCTTAGTTCGATGGAGAGGAAATGTCAGTTTCCCACGCATGTGCTGTGCATGCTGGAATCCGGCAATTCCTCCGGCCACACGCGTGAGTACACCGTCCGTACTCACGCGTTGGGAACGGAATTACTGGCCCTATGTGTTTGCCTGGTGTGTAGATCAGTTCAAAGTCATATCTTTGCAGCTTCATCATGAGTCATTGAATCCTTGGAGACATCTCATTCAGGTTCTTTTTTATGATGGCAACCAATGGGCAGTGGTCTGTCTCAACTGTGAAGGTGGGAAGTCCATATATGTAGCCATGGAACTTTTCGAGTCCAACTACCAAGCCCAGACATTCCTTTTCAATTTGGGCATATCGACACCCAGAATCAGTCATAGACCTGGAGGCATAGGCAACAGGCTTCCAATCTTCACCCTCTGCTTGTAGCAAGACCGCGCCTAGGCCATCTTTTGATGCGTCCGTTGACACTTTGATTCTCTTTGTTGGGTCAAAGAAGGTGAGTACAGGTGTGGTTGTCAGCACTGTTTTGAGGTTCATCCACTCTTGTTCATGTCTTTCTGTCCATGCGAACTCATTTGTTTTACATAGCAGGTCTCGCAGACAGGCTGTCTTGGATGACAAGTTAGGAATGAACTTTCCAATGAAGTTTATCATCCTCATGATGCGTAGCACTCCTTTTTTGTCAGTGGGTCGGGGCATGTTGAGTATGGCGTTTATTTTTTCCATATCTGGCTCTATTCCTTTACCAGATAGATTATCTCCTAGGAAAGTGACTTCCTGGATGCCAAACTGACACTTGGCTTTGTTGAGCTTCAGTCCATTCTGGCGTATGCTCTGTAGCACTTTAGTCAGTCTCTCATTGTGTTCTTTCAGTGTGGAACCCCAGATGATGATGTCATCAACATAGACCCGAACTCCTTCCAGACCTTCAATTATGTGTTCCATCGCTCTATGAAAGATTTCAGATGCAGATATTATCCCGAAAGGCATTCTGAGGAAACAGTACCTGCCAAATGGTGTGTTGAAGGTACAGTATTTGGTGCTTTCTTCATCCAGTTTTAGTTGCCAAAATCCTTGTGAGGCATCGAGCTTTGTGAAGTATCTGGCACCTGACATTTCACTGGTGATTTCTTCTTGCTTGGGAATCTGGTAGTGTTCACGTTTTATGTTTGCATTTAAGTCCTTTGGATCCATGCATATTCTTAGATCATTGTTCTTTTTCTTTACACATACCATGGAGTTAACCCAGTCTGTTGGCTCTTCGACTTTCCTGATGACTCCTAGTGTGGTCATTCTGTCCAGTTCTTTCTTGAGCTGGTCATGCAGGGGTGCTGGAACTCTCCGTGGAGTATGTACCACTGGCTGAGCATTCTCCTTCAGCTGGATCTTGTAAGTGAATGGTAGAACTCCAAATCCTTTGAACACATCCTGGAAATTACTCACTACAGAATCCACCGAGTCATCTGGTCTGCTTATGGCACAGTTTATACGGTAGACTCTCTTGACCAGTTCTAAGTCCTCACAAGCTTTGTCACCTAGTAGTGAATCAAGTCCTTCAGCCACAACAGAAAACATGAGATGATGCACTTTGTCTTTGACTGTCACTTTAAGTCTGCATACACCTAAGCTATCTATTTTCTGTCCATTATAGTTCTTCAGTAGTACTGACTTTTTCTGTATTTTGGGCTTTTCTTTCATATTTTTAATGTCACTCATACTGATTAAGTTTGCTTTTGCCCCAGTGTCTAGTTTCAATGTAACTAATGCTCCATTTACCTGCAGTGACATTATCCATTTGTCCTCTTTTACTGCATTAATTTTATGTTCAGCATTGTCCATTCCTGAGGGCTGCACATTTTCTGTATTCTTTTTGATATTGTCACATGAAACCATTCCTACAGAAAATGTCTCACTTAAATCAGTGTCCTCAATCACATTAACTCGTTGCCCTTTCTTAGTTTTTACTTTTGAAAAGCATTGTTTGGCAAAGTGATTCTTTCCATGACATTTTGTGCACATTTTTCCAAACACAGGGCATTAGCGTGACTGGTGTTTGTAACCACAGCGTTTACAATTAAAAATTCCTTCCTCCGATTGCTTTTCATTTCTGTTCTGCCCACGTTTCTTCCCCTTGTAGGACACAGCACCGACAGCAGCACTATCACTTACTACAATCGCATTATTATTAATTTCACTGAAAGTCTTCACGTGCTTTTGAGCTAGCTCACTGGCTTGGCATATTTTCATAGCATTTTCCAATGTTAGTTCAGTTTCTCTCAACAGACGTTCCCTGACCTTTTTATCATGAATACCAAACACAATCTGGTCACGAATCATGGATAATTTCAGTTCAGAGAAATTACATGTCTGTGCTTTCAGTTTCAGATCGGTCATAAAGCTATCAAAAGTTTCATTTTGCTGCTGTGTCCGTGAACAGAACACGTACCTCTCATAGGTTTCGTTCTTTTTGGGAGAACAATGTGTATCAAAATTTCTTTAGCACATCGTCCAATTTTTTTCTGTCCTGCTCTTGATCAAATACAAACATATTAAATACCTCTATCGCCTGCGGGCCTGCAACCGTAAGCAGCAACGCTATTTTCCTTGCGTCTGGCTTCGTACCGAATCCGATGGCAGCAAAGTAGAGTTCGAATTGTTGTTTGAAAGTCCACCAATTGCAGTCGACATTCCCCGTGAGTTTCAAACCCTCCAGTGTCTGCAAAGTCTCCATGTCGCGTTTCACAATTTTCAGCAGATTTTACCAATCCTGGTACCATGTTATGTTCATTAATAACTAGTCGTTTTCATTATGAACAGCTAGCTTGAGCTAGTCACTTTATTCATGCCATGTGGACTTCTACAGCATCCATCTTGACTACTGCCTTGTGGGTAGCCTAGTGCATCGTGGGTAGTCCCACTCTTATATACATACAGCTCCTACATACAGCAACATACAGCTCCACCTAGTGTACCATTCTAGAATGACAGGTTACTGATCATTACAACCAAGCTCTTCTAGTGGCATATATCCTAGCCCATGGAAAGATAGCAGAGGTTCTGAGCACAAATTTTTAATCCTTAAATATACAAATTGTACCAGGGGACTGGGGAGTAGCTAGTGTCATGCGCTTGTTCAAGAAGGGAGAGAAGAATAAACCAGGTATAAACCAACATCTGCAGTATTTTGCTATCTAACTATAGACTAGCTAGCCTAATGTTAGTTGTGGAATCCTAATCAAGGTCCAAGTAGTAAGCATTTAAAAATGCATGGGTTCATCCAGAACAGCCAGCATGGATCTGTTAAAGGCAAGTCATGTTTGATATGTTTAAAAGAGTTTTTGTAGAAGTGGCCATTTGGATAGCTAAAGGGAATGCAGTATATGTAAGTCTATATGGATTTTCAGAAGGTGTTCAATAAAGTGTGTCACAAGAGGCTTGTTAGAAATATTCAGATGAATGGTATAAGAGGAAAATGTTGTAGCATGAATACAACGTTAATTGATGGATTGGAAACAAAGCTAGGGTAAATTGGTGTTGCTCAGACTGGAGAAAGGTTAGAAGTTGTGTAATCCAAGGTCAGTGGTGGGTCCATTTCTGTTTCAGTATATAGAGATGATGATTTGGATGTGGGTATAGGGTATACAATCTCAAAATTTCCTGACAACACAAAAGTAGGAGGTTTGGAAAAAAGTGAGAAGGAGTGTAAAAGATAGCAGAGGTTCTCTAAGAGAGTTAGGAAGACATAGACAGGTTAGCCGAATGGGCAGACAGTTGGCAAGTGTAATTTAATATGAATAATTGTTAATACATTCTGGTTCAAAAAACAAAGAATGAGAATATACAATTAATGAAGAGTATGGATGAACAGAAAGACCTAGGGGTGCAAATATATAATTCCCTCAAAGTGCAATTGCAGATGGATAAAGCCGTAAAAAAGGGCAATCAATTTTTTAAAATAATGGCACAGAGTTCAAGAGTAAAGAAGTAATGGTGAATTAAGTATAAAAATATAATATTGCACTTGTTATGAAGTGTTGGCGAGGCTACTACTCCACAGACTAGCCCCCATCATTAAGCCAACCATTCCTTCTTTACTCAAGACCGCCATAGCATTTGTGGACCTGTCAGCAGCGTATGACACAGTATGGAAGCATGGACTGCTTTTCCAACTCTCCACCATTTTACCCTGCAGAACAATGATCCATCTTCTCAACTCCATGCTTAGCAACTGACGCTTCCGTGTGTACACTGGCATCCAGAAGAGCAGATAAAGGACATTGAACAACAGACTCCCATAGGGTTCTGTCCTGGCCCCCATGTTATTCAATGTTTACACCAATGACCTGCCCAAAATAGAGTCCCGCACGTTCGTATGACATTGCTTTGGCCACGCAAAACATGAATCTGTCCATCACCGAGGAGACCCTGACCAGTGATTTACAGAGGATGGAGACCTGCATCCGCCGATGGCGACTTTGGCCAAACCCACAAACATCGACATTCCGCCTCAACACCCATCAAGTAAACCAAGCCTTGAAAGTCTCCTTTTGCGATGCAGAGGTAAACCATGCCAAAAAAAACTCCTATTTAGGAGTCATGCTCGATCGTACCCTGTCATATAGACAGCATCTCCAGAATCTTGGGAAGAAACTAAACAGTAGGGTCAACTTGATCCAGAAACTCGCCAGATCCACATGGGGAGCAGACGCTCAAACCTTCCGTATGGCAGCACTCACCCTGGTGTACTCTACAGCAGAGTACTGCTCTCCGGCATAGCTATCAAGTCCGCATGTCAAATCCGTTGATGCCCAGCTGAATTCTACTGTGAGAATGAACACTGGTACGCTTTTATCGACACCAACACCTTGGCTGCCCGTGCTTGCAAACATCGCACCACCACACCTACGCTGCGAATATGCAGTCTCCAGAGAATACAACCGTTACACCAGCAAAGACATGCCGATCCAGACCAACTTAAACAACCTACCATCAACCCGTCTCAAATCTAGAAAGCCATTTTGGACCGTCGCTGAAGCCCTTCAGTGATCTCCCCTCAGCCTTGATGACCAATGACGAAATGTTTGGAAGAACTGTGAAATATGGAATGGATACCTTATAGAGGACCCCACAGTACAACCTGAAGGATCAAACCTTCTTCACAAACAGTGGGCAACCATCAAATGCCTCAGAACCGGTCATGGTAGCTGCTGCCACCTTCTCGATAGATGGAAGATTAAATTATCCCCATCATGCGACTGTGGAGCTCCTATTCAGATGCTGGAGTGC
Organism: Somniosus microcephalus; assembly: GCF_052327205.1. Classification (NCBI taxonomy): domain Eukaryota; kingdom Metazoa; phylum Chordata; class Chondrichthyes; order Squaliformes; family Somniosidae; genus Somniosus; species Somniosus microcephalus. The sequence goes on along the minus strand of NC_140998.1, from coordinate 100,519,027 downwards.
ATCATTGAGCACTGCTCTCAGAGGAAATTCGCAGACAGCCTACAGGAAATCCACACTGTTACACCAGAAGCTTTGGCCTGGATATATGACTTAGATATTGACATTTGATTTGCTTTGCTACTATCATATGAAAGAAGAGAAGGTGAATTAATATACAACATTGATTAGACCACAGAGTACTGTGTATAGTTCCGGGCACCCCATTATAAAAAGGGCATTAAAGTCATTGGGAGTGTATAATTTAGATTCACCAGCATGATACCAGGGATGGAAAAATATGAAGAGAGACTTGAGATACTTGAGATACTGGGACTATTTCCACTGAAGCAGAGAAGGCTAAGTGGAAATTTAAATGGAGGTTTTAAAAATTCTGATAGGAGTGAATAAGGAAAGCCTATTTCCTTTTGGTTGAGGAGTTAGTGGCAAGGGGGTCATCAGTTTAAAATGACCACTAAGGGACTGAGGAGAGAGGTTAAGAGAAATGTCTTTATGCAGCAGGTTGTTTTGCAACGGGGAGTGGTTGAGGCAGAGACCATTGTGGCTTCTAAGGGAAAATTGGATAAATATTTGAAGCAGAGCCATGGGAGGAGAGAAGATCAGTGGGGTTAATTTTAGGTTGCTCTCACAAAGAGCTGACACAGCTATGATGGGCTGAATAGCCTGTTTCTCTACTGTAAGCTTCTATGGATCACATCACTTGGCTTTAGTTAAAGTTATTTGCTACTTCTGTACCTGCATACCTCAAACTGTTTAGAATTGATGTGAAAGTGGCAGCATGACTGCAGTCTAAAGGTCAGAATATTTTAGTAAAAAATGGAACAGCTCAAGCAATCATAGCAGTTCCTTCAGAGCAGATATAAATTATCCTTGACCTATATGGCAAAGCCTGTCAATGAAATAAGTACAGTTCAAGTGTTAAACACTTCCTTATTGTAAGAAAATGATATGATTTTTCAGATATTAACACACTGCATGAAATAGAATAACTATTAAATATGCTTAGCAAGCTACAGCAATTCCTAATCCTCTTGAACACTCTAATAAGCTTCAAGTTGTTCTATGTTTTCAATTTAAAACTCCAAATGCATTACATCAGCACAGCATTATGACACTATTATGTGAGGCTCCAGCTATAGAATAATGTTTAGAATTTCTTTGATGTCTGCATATGTAGATTTTATTTCTGAATTTTGTGCATTTCACTCCAATATATCAAACAATATCTTTAAGGCTAAGTGCTCTCTCGTAATTTAACACTAAACTATTTTATTAAGCACTGCTACTGATCAATTTGCTATACAACTCTACTGATTAAGGATCTGCAATGGCTGGTAATGCACAAAGTGCAACAATGCTACAGTATTAAGAAGCTTTTTGAGCCATGTTTTCTCCCGTCCTATTCATTCCTGTTGGGGTATGGTTCATGGTCATTGTGTAACCTCCAGTACGTTGCCCAAGTGGTGTCGATGGGCTATTTGGTCATGGTGATGAGTAGCATCACAATTGAGACTAATCCAGTCATCACTTGACACCTAGCAGAGATCATTAGATAGAAATTGAGGCCGCGATTTTGCCGGCGCTCAGAGGGCAGGTTTTGAGGCGGGTCGGGATTTAAAATCCACTGCCATCCCGCCTCCATGCAACTTTGCAAAGTCTGCGAGTCCCGATCAGACCCGACACCAAACAGCGGGAGAGGCACTTAAGGCAGCTAACAGCTTGTAAACTGCCTAGATAATCCCTTTTTCTACTGGCTCTTCCCATTTTAATACATTTTCAGCGTGTTGCCCGTCATGCGACAAACACGCCAGCTGATTGTGCCGGGTTCAGCAACTTGTTGAATTGTTGACAGCTGCTCCTGCAGCATAAAAGCAGATGTGCAACATGGCTGACCTTCAGATGCCATAGCTTTGTGCTTTGAGGTTTTGGGACACATTTTGCAGGTCTATTGAGCTTGTAAGTGTTTAAGCTGAGATCCATATGCACTGTGACCACCTTGGAATACCCTCTGGCCACATTAGCTGAGTGCTTATAACATCTCTTCCTCAACTGAGATAAATACCAGCGGGATGGGAACCATTTATACCCACTCATCCTGGTCCTCAGAATCAGAGGAAGAGCAGCCACGGCAGCAGCAGAACCAGGTACAACAGCAGGAGCGCCAACCTCCTTCTCAGCCACCTGATGATGCACAGGACAGAGGGCGTCAGCGCAGGGCTGCACCTCGCCGCAGGAGATACCCCCAACACAGGGTTTACAGGCCGAGGATGAGCTTCCTCAACATGATCTAGACAAGGGAACTACATGTAATATCTCCAAATTTGCAGATGATACAAAGCTGAGTGGACGTGTGTGCTGTGAGGAGGATGCCAAAAAACTACAGGATGATTTGGACAGGTTGGGTGATTTGGCAGAAGCATGGCAGATGCAATATAACATGGATAAATGTGAGGTTATCCACTTTGGTGTCAAAAACAGGAAGGCAGATTATTATCTGAATGGCAATAGATTGGGAGAAGGGGAAGTGCAACGAGACCTGGGTGTCCTTGTGCACCAGTCGCTGAAGGTAAGCATGCAGGTGCAGCAGGCGGTTAAGAAGGCAAATGGTATGTTGGCCTTCATAGCGAGAGGGTTTGAGTACAGGAACAAGAACATAAGAACATAAGAAATAGGAGCAGGAGTAGGCCATACGGCCCCTCGGGCCTGCTCCGCCATTCAATAACATCATGGCTGATCTGAATCTAGACTCACGCCCACTTCCCTGCCCTCTCCCCGTAACCCCTAATTCCCTTATCTGCTAGGAAAATGTCTATCTCCATTTTAAATGTATTTAATGTTGCAGCTTCCACAGCTCTCTGGGGTAGCAAATTCCATAGATTTACTACCCTCTGAGTGAAGAAGTTTCTCCTCATCTCAGTTTTGAACGTTTCAATGAGATCCCCTCTCATTCTTCTAAACTCAAGCGAGTACAAGCCCAATCGACCCAATCTCTCCTCACACGTCATTCCTGTCATCCCAGGTATCAGCCTGGTGAATCTTCGCTGAACTCCTTCCATGGCAAGAATATCCTTCCTCAGATAAGGCGATCTCATTGAAACTTTCAAAACTGAGACAAGGATGTCTTGCTACAGTTGTACAGGGCCTTGGTGAGACCACATCTTGAGTATTGTGTGCAGTTTTGGTCGCCTTGTCTGAGGAAGGATATTCTTGTCATGGAAGGAGTTCAGCGAAGATTCACCAGGCTGATACCTGGGATGGCAGGAATGACGTATGAGGAGAGATTGGGTCGATTGGGCTTGTACTCGCTTGAGTTTAGAAGAATGAGAGGGGATCTAATTGAAACTTATAAAATTCTGGCAGGACTGGACAGACTAGATGCAGGGAGGATGTTCCCGATGGTTGGGGAATCCAGAACCAGGGGTCACAGTCTAAGGATAAGGGGTAGGCCTTTTAGGACAGAAATGAGGAGGAATTTCTTCACCCAGAGAGTGGTGAACCTGTGGAATTCTCTACCACAGAAGGCAGTAGAGGCCAATTCATTAAATATATTCAAGAACGAGTTGGATATATTTCTTAAGGCTAAAGGGATCAAGGGGTATGGGGAGAAAGCAGGAACCGGGTACTGAACTTGGGTGATCAGCCATGATCGCATTGAATGGCGGAGCAGGCTCGAGGGGCGGAATGGCCTACTCCTGCTCCTATCTTCTATGTTTCTATGTTTCTATGAGTGAGCAGCGGTGCCAAAGGAGGCTGAGACTTTCGCGAGAGGTAGTCGCTGATATCTGCACAATGCTGCACCAAGACCTGGAGCCCAGAGGAACGGGTGGCCACTCCTTACCAGTGGCTGTTAAAGTCACCACCGGCCTCAACTTCTTTGCTTCAAGGTCCTTCCAGGGATCAGCAGCCGACATCAGCGGCATTTCCCAGCCGGTCGGACACACTTGCATCACGCAGGTTACCGATGCCCTTTTTGCAAAGGCGCACATTTACATCCACTTCTCCACAGATGAAGCAAGTGTAACTGCGCATGCAGTTGGCTTTGCAAATACGGCAGGCTTCCCAAGGGTGCGGGGCATCATAGACTGCACACATGTGGCCATTAGGGCACCCAATCACAACCCAGCTATATTTGTCAACCGCAAGGGCTTCCACTCCCTTAATGTCCAGCTGGTGTGTAACCACAGGAAGAACATTATGCATGTTTGCGCCAAGTTCCCTGGCAGTTGCCATGACTCCTTCATCCTGTGGCAGTCTACTGTGCCCCAGCTCGTCAATCCACCAACCTAACTTTCCAGCTGGCTCCTTGGAGACAAGGGCTATCCCCTGAAAAAATGGCTAATGACACCAATGAGGGGGCCATCAAACGATGCTGAGGAGTGGTACAATGTGACCCACATTTCCACCAGAAGCATAATAGAGCAAACCATCAGCTTGCTCAAAATGCGGTTCAGATGCCTTGACAGATCTGGTGGAGCTCTACAGTATGCACCAGCTAGGGTCTCCAGAATCATCGTGGTCTGCTCTGCCCTGCACAACATCGCACAGCAGCGCGGCTTAGCACTGCCTGAGGAACAAGTGGCTCAGCACACAGCCTCCTCGGAAGAGGTAGAGAAGGAGGCAGCAGATGAGGGACGTCTGGTAGGGGCGGATGTGCCAATTCAACCAGCACTTGAACACATTGCTGGCCGTGAGACAAGGGATGCACTCATCCATGCCAGATTCATGTAATTTTACGCATCAACCACATGTTTTGAACAATAAGGGAGTGAAGGGTTATGGGGAGCGGGCAGGGAAATGGAGCTGAGCCCAAGATCAGATCAGCCATGATCTCATTAAATGGCGGAGCAGGCTCCAGGGGCCAAATGGCCTACTGCTGCTCATATTTCTTATGTTCATATGTTCTTATGTGGCTGGCACATGGAAATGAATGCCTGGCCGACCTTCTTAACACATCTGTGGGGGTTTTGCACAGGCGTGTTCGGGTCAGTCAGCTTTGCCCCTGACTACCTTCCTTGAGCGGTTCGAATCGCTCGCCCCCTGGGTTCTGGACACCGGACTTAGGTACAGGCAGCGATACAGAGAAGACTCGAGTAGACAGGTGGTTGGATACAAACAAAACCAAGATTTTTATTGAAGAGGAAAACTTGATACAATCTTATGGAAAATTATTAGTGTACACTTTTACAGGCAAAAATTACAAGAGAGTCATAATAATACTATACTTATACAGGGAATGGGGAACACACGGCACATCGAGGGAAAACAATTATCTTAACAATCCCCTTTTCATTATCCCACCCCCTATACCTAACTAGGTTAAGCTATGAGGGGTCAGAATTCATGCTCACCAATCAAAAAGTGTTTTTTTAGATTCAAAACAACGGTTGGGTTTGGGGTTCGCTCTTGGTGCTCTTTGGAGCCTGCCGTCGTCACGTGGGCTCCGGGTGCTGCAAGGGCGTTGTCCAGGTTCGAGTACCCCAAAGTTAAAGTCTCTGCTTGGGTACTTTACCTTGCAGGGATGGTCCTTCATCGACAGCTTGAGTTTGCATGAAGCTAGTCGCAGGTCGGCTGAGGCTGAAGACCCGATGATTCGAAGCTTACCCTCAGTCGGCCTTCCCTCCGGTGGTCTTCCCTCCTCCTCCCCTCATCACGTCCCGCTTCGCCTGGCCTGAATTGCCCATGTTCGCCCGACCCGGTGTCGGGGTGAGTCCAGATAGAGTGGCAGAGGGCACGGGCAAAGGCCAGGGGGTAAGCGCAGGACGGGGGCAGAGTGGCAGCCACGAGGGCGAGGGGCCGAAGAGCCGGGGAGCGGCAGTACCGACACCAGCACAGCAGCAGAGCAGCAGGAGAGCAAAGCAGGAGTTCCTTCTTCTCCGATTGCTACCTGAGGGCCTTCAATTATACCTTCGTCGAAAAACCCTTATCTGCGCACCAAATCAGGTTAGTTCTTTGTTTTAATTTTGGTGGGCTAGTTAAAATAATGGTAGCAGTCTATACTGACGGTTTTTAGATGGCCAGTAATTGCATCTACCGGCCCGATAATTGACTCATTTTATCCTGAAAGTCCTTGATGGGCTTGTCCAGCCTCGATGGATGTGCTTAATCTGTTTCCGATTATGTATGCAGACTGTTTGATGGCTTTAACTGTAGGCCTCATTGAATTTAGATCTGTCTCCAATTCGGTCTAATACATAATTCACAGCTCTGTCTGGGTCCCAAAACACAAAGTTCTTTTCACAGGAAACCTGCAGCCTTAGTTTCGATTTCCCCCAAACTGTCTGTGCTGCAGAATCCATTTTGGAGACCCGTAGGCTTTCTGCCACAAGGCACGGACGCCATCTTGGGTACCTTTTTTAATTTCAAAATGTCCACGCAGGGTCCCTTTTATCGATAATAACCTTTGGGGAGATGCACAAATTTTGCAAATCTTACATTCCCCCCTGTGATACTAAAACCTGCTTGAAGTACAGGAAACTTTGGTTTATCCGGAGGTTGTATATCCGGAAACCTCGATCTAACGGCAGAAATCAGCAGCCGTTTTGTTATGTTTTTTTTCTTTTTTTTTCTTCTCCTAGCATTTTTTTAAACAGTCAGTCTCTGGAAAGCCTCTTTGAAGCTGTTGCTAAGCTACAGAGACGCTTCCAAGGTACGGGCCAACTGTTTACAAGCTGTTGCTAAGCAACAGTGTTTGTTGTCAGATACGGAGATGAAAACCTCCGTATCTGACAACATTAGCGCTGGTCTGTCCGGAAGTTTTCATAGATCAGCATCACGCCAGTTCCGTCAGTGCTGGATATCACGAAGTTTCCTGTATCATACTTTTCAAGGTGAGCAAAATTTTTCTGACCCTCCATAGTCCACCTTCCCCTGTAATTATCTATCCGATACACCCACGACACATGCACTTCCCATTCCGCGAAAATGTAGTGTACATCAGCATACAAGGAGTAAAATTACAGGCTTTACACACACATCCAAGCATGGAGGGGGTCCTACACCCCTGCACCACTTGGTACACATACCTTTATTAAACCGCGTCGCAAAAGAAAACAACAAAAGAAAAAACCTTTAATTGAAAATAACAAACACAAAGAAACAATAACTCTTCAATTGAAAACAGGGAGAAACTTAAACCGCGTATCTTCCTCCACCTTTACATAATGTTCTTTCCAAAAGCTCTGGTTTCGGAATTCTGACCACCGACCTTTTCCCTTACACTGAATGCAAACTAAATACAGCACTATTCCTAACTGGCAAACCACGAGAATGTGAGAAGCCAGCCTGATCCACGAAGGGACCTCTATATTATTGAAAAGGTTCCACCAGGGTGGAGTCACAATATCTAATATCTTAGTCCCTATCACTACTGTTTTCTGCTCGAGAGTGTAGAAATGTTTCTGTGAAACTATGACGGCTTTTAGAATTTTGGTCAAATGTTCAGGGAGAGGGGGAATTTCATAGCCAAAGTGTGCAATGTACTTCTGCAAGTTCGTAAAATTCTCCTTCACATTGAGGTGAACAGTGGAGGGTTCAGGGATGGGGACAATTTGCTCCTGGGCCACTCGAACTTCTGCCTTGGGTTTAAAACAGAAACTGCTGTCACTAACCGGGCACCAGCTGTGCTGTCCGTGCTGGTAGTGGGACGCGCCGGTGGTGACACAATATGTCCCACCCCCTATATATGCTACCTGCGGGGGAACATGGCCTTGTGCCATTGCCTCCATGGTGCAATTTATAGGCTTCGCGTCAGCATCTCTGAACCCACACTGCGGTCTTGAGAAGGCATTCAAGTGCTGGGGGCACAGGATTATGTGTGCTCCCCAGCTCCGGCACCCTGAGAGGTCAGTACCTGTCATAGCATGCTCCCACTTAATGATGTAAGGCAGGACTGCTGTGAACCGAATGTGTGCACCCCCTTGAATGACTCCAATGTTCTCAACCCTGTATACCGGGGCGGGTCGGGCTATCCTACCCATGACCGGCATCCTAACTACTACTCCCATGATAGTGTGGTTGGACCGCCCACAATCCACGGGGACTGGATAGGCTTCGGAGGCTAGCCGGAGTTGGCACGGGCTCAATGCGTTCTCAAAAGGGTGGAGGGCTGCAAGGTGCTTGTTGCTAATCCAGGAGGGGACCAAACCTTGTTTTAAATCCTCCAGATTACTGCGGCCCTCGCCCAGTAACCATGCCCTGTATAACATGCACACCTCATTCTGCGCAGCTTGGTCAGAAGCATTTCTGTCCTCCCTTACCATTTACCATCTTTGCGTGCTTTTCCAACTCGGCTATGATCTCTTTTAAATGGACCGTCATGGCCTGGTCCTCATGCAACTCCGAGCCCACTACCTTGTTCTCATCCAGTAATATCCTTTTTAACTGTGTTTTTAAACCGTTTATCTGGGTCTGCAGCTCTATGTCATCCAAGCTGTTGATGACAGAGGACCCAGTGTTAAACGCAGTAAAAACATCATTCCATACACCTCTTCTTTGCCTCCCTGGGTTACCCAAAAATTACCGGCGTGTGGTGTAGAGTTCGGTCTTGTCCACGTGGGCAAAATCGAACTCGTAAAATTTCTTGAACATGTCTTTTAATAGGGCCTGGTATAACTGCTCTGTTTCTTTGGGGCACCACTCCGGTAAATGTACCTCCGTGAGATTTAAAATCACGGAGGCTACCGCGTAGTGTACCCCCTGGTACAGCATCTGATCGGTGGGGACTAGTACCAATCCATTCCCTGGTCCCTTGGTGGTGATGGTGGGGCAATCCTCCCTGGATAACCTCGCCACCTGCGCCGTGGGCAGGGGCGGGTTACCAGCTCAGTGGCATTGACTGGGATCTGGGAATACGGGACCACACACACCTTCCAGCTGGCATCCCACCTTATCCCCTTCCCGGTGTCGTGCCACTGCCGGTGGAACATAATGGATATGCCTGCAGGGCAGACTGTCTCTGACCCCCACATATAGATGTAAATCCCTTGGTCTGGTTCCCAGCATACACTCAATCCTCCATGAGTCCCAGTAATTGTCCGATGGGTGTTATTACCCAAATGCTCCCATTCAACTTCGGGGTTCCTCATGTCCTTGCTCAACTTTCTGAGCCACCACCATCTGTCCAGTGGAATGTGTCCTTTTCATGTTAAACATATTCGCTTTCCAACGGTGACGCTGACCCTCGTGGAAATGACTTGCACCCGGGGGCACAGGAGGGAGGTTTCCCCGTACGTGAATCCGGTCTGTCTGGAGTACTGAGACGAATTGGACCCCAACCATCCTGGCCACCTTCCCTTGTGGAAGTAGACAGCGGTCTCCTCCGCATCCCGTTCACCGCTCCCATCGATCGCCAGGGGTGCCTTGTCTCCTGAACACCCGTAGATGTGGGAGTCTTGGACGTCGCCCCTCCTCTCCTTATTCATCCTGATTAGGGTGAATAGGACCACGATCCATTCCATCCCGAACATCTTTCTGCAAAAAGATGTAAAAAAAACATGCAGCCAGGTCCCCAAGAGATTCTCTGGCTTGGTGAGGCATGGTTGGGTCCCGCGACCTCGACCCAAATATACACTCTTAACAGACTGCTTAACTTAAAACTACCCATCACCCTATTTAACTTAAATTACAAACACCCAAATTTAAGCTAAACAATTACACCTTACTTAAACTTAAACCAACTATATACATCCGCCGCCCGTCTCCAGGCGGCCAGGCTAATCCCTGGTCAGACTGCGGCTCGCCGCTATCCCTGGCGTGACCGCACCGTCCTTCACGGTTGGTCCCTCGCAGCCCGAGGCTGCTGGCTGAGGACCTCTGTCCTTGGACCTCTCCCTGGCTCGAGGGGCGGCCCTTGGGAACTGATGGGCTGGTGGCCATGGCTTCTCGGCTGGGGCGTCCGCGGGGACCTTCTGGGGGCTTTGGCGGGTGGGGCTTTCTTGGCCGCTGGGCCTTTTACCCGAACCGCTGCTCCCCCGGGCTTGACCCCTCCCGAACCTAGGCTGGGGGCAGGTAACTTTTCGCAGCCTGCTGCTGCGAGCTGAGAGTCTCCGCCCTCAGGTCCCATGGCTGGGTCCGGGACGGGGTTTTCGACCTCGGTTCCCTTCCTCTCTACACCTTGGTTAGGGGCGGGGTTTTCGCCCTCAAGTCCCTCCCTCTTGTCTGGATCCCAGAAGAGTGGGGGCGTGTCCCAATCGATGGGCTGGATGGCCCCTCCCTTCAAGCAAGCCACAGCGCCTGCCTGTGCAGTCTGTGAACTCGCTCGTGCTGCGGGCTGAGGATCTTTCTCCTCAGACCTTACCCCAACTGGCTGTTTTCCCCTTTCAGGCTGAAACAGCTTGCACTGGTTGATATAACCAGCGGCCTGTTTTAAAACCTGTGCTGAAGGCTTGCCCGGTGCCCCGAGCGGACCTTCTAGGGGCTGTCTTTTCTCTTTTCTCACCGGGACAGTCTTACAGATGGGATCTTGGATCCGGACCCACTTTGGGTCCGGGCCCAAAACTACCCCCCGTGTGCATCCTTGTCCCAGATTGCGGCTACCGGGCCTGCTCTACAGGGATCCCAGAACTCTCCTTCCCTGGCTCCCTGTTCGGCTACCTCGTTGGTCCTTTGGTTAACCTCTCACGTGGTAGAGAGGGATCCCAAAAGCTTGGCCAAAAGTTTGGCCATTTCCCCAGCCTGTTCGTTCCCTGCGGCTCCCATTGGGCTAAATGCGACCTCGTTAGATCTGGGTGGATTGGTCGGGTCTTCCGGAGGGACCACCGTGCTGGAAGCTCCAGTGTCCACCGAATATCTCCCCTGCACCGTCTCCACCCGCATCTTAACACAGGGCCTGCTCCCCTCGTCATTTTCAAAGGGACACAGATCGACAGGCTGCGCTGGTTCTAGACAGGGCTGTGGGTTGGATGGGGCTGACGGGGTCAGAGCACCGATGGCGGCTGTTACTCTCCCTTGGCCAGTCAATATGGACCTCATGGCGTCCAAAAATGACTCGACCTCTGCGGGAGGGAGTCCTGCCCCCGCCTTTTGGGCTGGGGCTGTGGAATTCTTTCCCTTGTTATCCTTCCAAGGGTTTTTGCACTCCTTCCGCCAGTGACCATCCTTCCCACACCCATAACAATTGGTCTTTGTGTTGGGGGGGTTACTCCCTTCCTGGTGCCACTCTTTCCTACCCGGTCTGGGTTTCACCTCATGCAGCTTACCCTTGGGTGGGTGTGCATCGGCTCCCCTATCGTTTTTATAGGCCAGAGTGAGCTGTCTAATTACCATGATCTCTTTGGTCTGGGGGTCTTTGGGGTCGAACCAGGCTTCTGACTTGGCCCGGATCTGTGGCAAGCTGTTCGCCACTAGACAACGGAGCTAATGCGTCAGAATCCCGCTTCAGGAATCCCGGTCCCGCGTTCCCGGGCAGGCTTTCCAGTATACCGGCCACAACCGGTCCGCAAAAGCCTGCGGGGTCTCCCCTGAGAGCTGTACCGTCTTCTCCACGCAGGAGAAAGCACTTCCCTCATCCATCCCCATGGCCTCCAGAACCGCGTCTCTAAGCTCCTCGTACCCGCTCTGTCCCCTCTTACACTCTTCAGAGAGGGATTGGAGGAGATTACTCTCCAGGGAGAATAGCAGCATCTTGGCCCTTTCAGCGTCATCGCAGTCGTTGATGCTGGCGGCCTGCTCTATTTCCCTGAAGTGGATCAAGGGGTCTCCCTTGGCGGAAAGCTTCGGGACATGGTTGACCATAACCCTAAGCTGTTGGGTGTTAAAGGGTAATACGAACTGTTTTGGAGGGGTCCCTCATCTTCGCCATTGGAGGGTGGGCCGAACCTCCGATGCCGTGCTGGGCACATCAGCTCCGGTTCTGACTTTTCGGGCGGGGGTTGCTCTACCTCCGCCTCCACCTCTGGCTCCACCCCGCCTTGCTGCCAAACCGTGCTGAAACTTGGCGCTATAGGTGGTGGTCATGAGGTTTCCTCTCTCTCAACCGGGTCGTCCCTAGGTGTAAAGTCTGTGGGTTGTATAGCGAAGTAATACACAGACTACAAGAGTAACTTTAACAGGACTTTACTATTCGAAGGTCAGGGCAAATCTGCCCAATAAATTCTGCCACAGCACTTATATACCGGTGTGGTCACCGTTGGTATTACAGTATACAGCAGCCAGGATAAAGTAGTGCCACACCTAAAATAGTTCTCTTAAAGGTGGACGGTTACATAAAATAGTTCTCTTAAAGGTAGAACGGTTACATACACTACAATCCTCCCTTTTTAGCTTACAACATACTTATTCTCCATTAAACATACATGTCTTCAACTTCATGTAAAACAATTCACAGATATAGTCTCTGTGGAAAACAGTTCACAATTTCAGTCTCTGTGGAAAACAGTTCACAGATTTAGTCTCTGTGGAGGCGTCTCCTGTGCTTCTTAACTCAGTCCGGACAACGCCTCCGTGGTGTAGCAGTTCCCGGTGGTGTAGTCGGTTCACGTTGCTGGAGTGACTCATCCAATAGTCCTTCCCTAAACTTAACAGCTTGAACTTCCGTCACTCCTGAACCAGCATTGCTGACTTTTAAAAACCACTGGATTCCTTGGGAAGTTTTTCTACTTCCAACTGATTTGGCTCCATTCGAAGGGAGCACGTGCGTGGTCTGGTAGAGGTGATAATGGTTCAGATGGTCATTATTTTCTGCTTCGTCTTTTCCTTTTCTGCTTCTTGGAGACTCTCTGGGCTCCACTGTCAGCTGCCAGCTGCCTGCACAGTTCCTCCCGTAGTAGCGCCACCATCTCCCGATGTTCCTTAGACTTTTTGTGATTCATCAAGGTTTCTGCGCTTTGGGAGTTTTCATCACAAGCTGGGCAGAACAGGTCCTCGTAATATTCGGTGTCGCTCAACAGGTCATGGTCATATTCGGTGTCGTCCTGAGCTAAGCCAGCGGGAGGGTCTTCTATTTCCTCCCTACCCAGCTGGATGTTAGCCAACTTTTGTTCCAAATCCTGACATCTTTCCTGAAGAGACTTCTTCATGTGTTCAGCTTCATCCCGCTTTTCCTGGGCTTCCTGCAAGTCTTTTACTAATGACATCATTTGTGATTTCAATACTTCAACTTCATTCGGAGATTGATTGATCGGACTATTCAATCCCTCTACTGAAGTAGCTGTTTCAGTATTCTGTTGTTCTGCATTGCCGTGCGTCAGCGTACTTTTGGCATCCAAGGGCTGTTCTGCTGCAGACTTCTCAGTCTGGGTTGCCACCTCAGCTCTTCCAATGACTTTTGAGAGCTCCCTTCCCTTTGAAGATTGAGGCTCGTATTTAAGTTTTTCCCATTTTAGAGTTTTATCCCTCAGCATATGAATGAGTTGGCTGACTGTTAACTCTTCTGCCATCATCCCTTTTCCATTAACTACAGGGCTGTTTATAACCTTGCCCTGGAGGAGTTGGCTGACTGTTAACTCTTCTGTCCTCATCCCTTTTCCATTAGCTGCAGGGCTGTTTAGAACCTTGTCCTGGGGCTCCTTTGCTGCTTCTACTTCGCCATCATCCGCAGCCCCCATCATTCAAATTTCCACTAATGAATCGTCCGGTGATGCTGCACCCAACTTCAGTAGGAGCTCGGAAGTCATGTCGACCAACTCAGCTTTTTCTGCCTGCAACCTGCTAACAAGCGCCTTCAGTTGCGGCACATCTTGTTCCACCGGATTGGAGCACGCCCCTTCAGAAGCCGAATCAGCTTTGATTCGTTTGGCCTCCTCGTGCAGACGGTTTGTGTGCTCCTGCTCCTTTTTCTTCCCCAGCTGCTTCTGTTGTCTTTCCAGATTCTCCCATTCGGTATCATAGAACTTTTTCATTGCTTTCATCTCTTGCTCGAGACGGCAATTCAATTGTTCTAATTGCTGTCGTAATCTGAAATAAGTTTGCGTTCGAGCTCGATGTTCCTCAGTAATATATATGTCTGTAACTTGAACAGACTCAGAATTCTCTGTCAAGCTATGTTGTTGTTGTTCAGAGGAATTCTGTTCTGAAACTTTGTTCTCCTCTGGAGCATAAGCCTTTATGCCCACATTCGTTCTACCAACCTTAGTCAGCAAGTTCATTTTAGCCTTGTCTTTCATGCTTGGGCTGGTCTTATCGTCATCCATTTCAGAGTCTGAGCTGATTGTCTGCCCCGAGTCCTCACTCGTTATTGCTTTGAGGTAGTGCCATTCCATGTCTATTTTCTTGATCCACTCCCGTCCTAGAAGTGGTGGTCCTCCCTCAGGTAGTACGTATAAGTCCATTCCGGGGTGTTCTTTGCCCCTGTCTCTCACCTTAACTCTTATCTTTCCCATGGGGTATACTTTATGCCCCATGTATGTCTGCAATACGAACTTGGTATCTCTCAGTGTATATGTGAGAATAGCCGGTTGTAATCCCTTCGATTTATGACTGATAGGGCTGATCCAGTGTCCAACTCCATTTTTACTTGGACTCCGGCTATTTTTAGCATGACCCAGATAGTTTGTAGGTCAGCTTCCTTACTCACATTGTGAATTCTCAGACTACCCAGTTCCTGGCCGTTTGGGTCTGAATCCGAATTCTGTTCGTCTGAACTCTTCTCAGCCACCTTGTGTACTTTGTTGTACTTTTCCGGTGATGGCTTTTTTTGGTTGTTGGTCTTCTTTCCTGACCGGCATACTTTAGCTATGTGCCCCAGTTTGCCACATTTTTGACATTCCTGGTTTTTAAACCAGCATTGGTTCTGGTCGTGTGTTGTCTTCCCACAACGATAACATTTCGTTGTACCCGAAGTAATTTGATCCACACTGAGTACCGCTGCCTTTAGCTGCATTTCCGCAGTTCCTTTCGCTGCGGCTTCGTGTGATGCTGCAATAAGGACAGCCCTATCAAGTGTAAGGTCGTTCTCTTCGAGCAGTCGCTTTTGCGTTCCTTCCTTCGACAACCCGCACACGAACTTGTCTCGCAATGCCTCTGTCAGATTTCCTCCAAACTGGCAGTATTTCGCTAATCTACGCAGTTCGACCAAGTATTCCGCATTGCTTTCCTCTTTCCGTTGCGTTCTCGCATAAAATTTGAATCTTCCGCCAACATCAGCGGTGTGGGGTTCAAGTGATCCTTCAGAACAGCAACAATATTAGCGAAGGTCTGATCCGCCGGTTTAGCTGGTGATAGAAGATGCTTCAATAACCCGTATGTCTTCGCGCCCCTCGAGTTTAGCAAGGTTATAGCTTTATCATCATCTTCTATTTTATTGGCCTCACAATATATCTCGATACGTTCTACGTACGTGGCCCAATCTTCCACCTCGGCATCGAAGTTGTTGATGTTACCATGCTTAGGCATCTTCACTACCTCTCACTATCTTTCTGCGAAACAACAGGATTTCTCTTTCACTTTTTAACTTTTTCTTTTTTCCAAAAATGGCGGGTTCCCACGCTTGTCTTCTTCCCCGCCTACTGGCAAAATGGCGGTTTCCCGCGCTTGTCTTCTTCCCCCCTACTGGCAAAATGGCGGTTTCCCGCTCCTGACTTCTTCCTCTGGTGGGAGGGGTAAGCTTTGCCCTCGGGCGACGACCGCTGGTTTACAGGGTTTGTAGCCTGTGCGCCGGCTTCAGTTTATTCTGAAGCGCGCGCTAGAAAAGCCGATCGCGTTCCTTGTCCCCCCCCCCCTTCTTCTTTTCGGCAGGGGCAACCGGCGCTGGGGACAACCAGTTGGCGTCGGACAGATCCAGCTCCTGGTCCTTCACGGCAGCTGCTGCAAGCCGCTGGCCGGAACCTCGCTCGGTCTCTCTCTCGGGCTCTGTCTCTCCCGCTCGCGCGGCTCTCGCTCGCTCTCTCTCGGGCTCTGTCTCTCCCGCTCGCGCGGCTCTCGCTCGCTCTCTCTCGGGCTCTGTCTCTCCCGTTCGCGCGGCTCTCAATCGCGCCTCCCAGCCCTCTCGCAGCCCGGTGCTTTCCCCCCCGGCTGCGGCTGAGTTCTCCGCGATTTATTTATTTTATCTCTTCCCACGCCTTACGATCCCGGTCGCAGCGCTTCGTGGCCTCGGTCACTGTCCGACCTTTTTCACCCAATCGCTCCTCCCAGCCTCTCGCAGTCCGGTGCTTCCTCCCCGGCTGCGGCTGCGTTCTCCGCGGTTTATTTATTTTTATCTCTTCCCGCGCCTTACGATCCGGTCGCAGCGCTTCGTGGCCTCAGTCACTGTCTGGCCTTTTTCACCCCAATCGCGCCTCCCAGCTTCTCGCAGTCCGGTGCTTTCCTCACCAGCTGTGGCTGAATTCTCCGTGGCTTATTTATGTTTATATCTTCCCGCGCCTTACGATCCTGGTCGCAGCGCCTCATGGTCGCGGTATTTGTCCGGCCTTTTTCGCCGTCGCGGTCTAGTCGTCTCACGACGCTCCCCAGCCCGCTTGTACCGCGGCTTCTGCTCCACGCTGCCCCAGTCTCAGCGCCTCTGGGCCCGACTTCTGTCCGGCTCCTTTCCCCCTCGACCGTGGTCGAGTGCACCGCCCTTATCCTCCGTTTATTTGTTTCTATTTTCCCTTTACTCACAGTCACCGTGGCCGACTTGCTTCTCGTGTTGATCGGCTCACTCACCACTGTGGCAGAAGGGACAATCCGTGCCTGTTGCTGATGGAAGACTTCATGTTTGAAATCTTCCTCCTTTCTTGGTCTGCTGACTCGAGTTTTCACTCAGCAAAACGACGAGGGCGGGTGCCTCTTCTCGACGCTCGTTTACTTCTTCAGAAGTATTGTTGCCGCAGGGTAAGATCAACTCGTCGCCACTGTAAAGTCTGTGGGTTGTATAGCGAAGTAATACACAGACTACAAGAGTAACTTTAACAGGACTTTACTATTCGAAGGTCAGGGCGAATCTGCCCAATAAATTCTGCCACAGCACTTATATACCGGTGTGGTCACCGTCGGTATTACAGTATACAGCAGCCAGGATAAAGTAGTGCCACACCTAAAATAGTTCTCTTAAAGGTGGACGGTTACATAAAATAGTTCTCTTAAAGGTAGAACGGTTACATACACTACACTAGGCACTACCGGTGACACTGGAACTGCTCTCCCCTTGTTCCCCATAAAATCTGCCTGACCTGCCTTTGGACTTATGAGGCATACCATGCCTTTTGCCTTCCGGAGGGCCCGGCTCAGATTTTCTATCCTCTCTTGGCAGTGGCCGTGGTCTGCCTCCTCAAACCCCTGTTCATTAGCTAGCTTGTAAGCGGCTTTTACCTCCTGCACTTTCTCTTCCTGTTCCCTAACCTGCCTTGCCATGCGGGCATTTTTCTCCCGCAACCTTGACTCATTTCCCTTGGCCTTGGTGACTTGACACCGTAGGTATTCCAACTGGGCCTTGTGTTCTCTTACTAGAGGTACTCTTTCTTGGTTCAAAGCCTGCAGAACTACTAACAACTTTTCCCCCACGAGAGCCTTATCCTGGATCTCCAGGGCTGACTCCCTTAACTCGATTGCCTGTGCGGCAACGAGCCCGTCGAGAAGCTGGATCTGCTTTTTAAAGCACATCAGCCAAACTGCTTTCTCTAAGGACTTCTTGTGTTCCTTTCCCTCTGTCCACTTGGCTGCTGCATCTACCAGACACCCAGTGGTGATCCACTTCTTAGTGATATTCACCTTGCTAAAAACATAATCAGAAATCCTTTCCTCCATCACGGTTCGCTCATCCGAACCACTGTCTACCGTATCGCAACCTTGTTGCCGGTGTCCTGCCGCAGTCGCCATTTCTGTAGGGGGTTTTGCACAGGCGTGTTCGGGTCAGTCAGCTTTGCCTCTGACTACCTTCCTTGAGCGGTTCGAATCGCTCGCCCCCTGGGTTCTGGACACCGGACTTAGATACAGGCAGCGATACAGAGAAGACTCGAGTAGACAGGTGGTTGGATACAAACAAAACCAATATTTTTATTGAAGAGGAAAACTTGATACAATCTTATGGAAAATTATTAGTGCACACTTCTACAGGCAAAAATTACAAGAGAGTCATAATAATACTTTTTATACTTATACAGGGAATGGGGAACACACGGCACATCGAGGGAAAACAACTATCTTAACAATCGCCTTTTCCTTATCCCACCCCCTATACCTAACTAGGTTAAGCTATGAGGGGTCAGAATTCATGCTCACCAATCAAAAAGGGTTCTTTTAGACTCAAAACAGCGGCTGGGTTCGGGGTTCGCTCTTGGTGCTCTCTGGAGCCTGCTGTCGTCACGTGGGCTCCGGGTGCTGCAAGGGCGTTGTCCAGGTTCGAGTACCCCAAAGTTAAAGTCTCTGCTTGGGTACTTTACCTTGCAGGGATGGTCCTTCGTCGACAGCTTGAGTTTGCATGAAGATAGTCGCAGGTCAGCTGAGGCTGAAGGCCCGATGATTCGAAGCCTACCCTCAGTTGGCCTTCCCTCCGGTGGCCTTCCCTTCTCCTCCCCTCGTCGCGTCCCGCTTCGCCTGGCCTGAATTGCCCGTGTTCGCCCGACCCGGTGTCGGGGCGAGTCCAGATAGAGTGGCAGAGGGCATGGGCAAAGGCCAGGGGGTAAGCGCGGGATGGGGGAAGAGCGGCAGCCACGAGGGCGAGGGGCCGAAGAGCCGGGGAACGGCAGTACCGACACCAGCACAGCAGCAGAGCAGCAGGAGAGCAGAGCAGGAGTTCACCGATTGCTACCTGGGGGCCTTCAATTATACCTTCGTCGAAAAACCCTTATCTGCGCACCAAATCAGGTTAGTTCTTTGTTTTAATTTTGGCGGGCTAGTTAAAATAATGGTTGCAATCTATACTGACGATTTTTAGATGGCCGGTAATTGCATCTACCGGCCCGATAATTGACTCGTATTGTCCTGAAAGTCCTTGATGGGCTTGTCCAGCCTCGATGGATGTGCTTAATCTGTTTCCGATTATGTATGCAGACTGTTTGATGGCTTTAACTGTAGGCCTCATTGAATTTATATCTGTCTCCAATTCGGTCTAATACATAATACACAGTTCTGTCTGGGTCCCAAAACACAAAAGTTCTTTTCACAGGAAACCTGCAGCCTTAGTTTCGATTTCCTCCAAACTGTCTGTGCTGCAGAATCCATTTTGGAGATCCGTAGGCTTTCTGCCACGAGGCATGGACGCCATCTTGGGTACCCTTTTTAATTTCAAAATGTCCACGCAGGGTCCCTTTTATCGATAATAACCTTCAGGGAGATGCACAAATTTTGCAAATCTTACACATCATACAGCACGTGTACAATAAAATGTGGTTTCCCATCACTCTCACCACCATCATTATAGATGAAAGGCACCCTGACCCCTCAATGTGCAACTTCCATTTCTGAGCACACATAGGCCAAGTCTTTGAATCTTTGCCATCGCTTTTCTGTAATACATTTATAATCACGATGACAAAAATTACTTTGTAAAAGTTGAAAACACCCAAGTGACTACCCTTGTGACTATTTGTGTGTTAACTTTCTCTTACGCGTGCTTCTACATGGTGCATCCCCTGTGACTTCAGCAGATGTAGAGGCACCTTGCTTACTTCTATGCTGCGCCTGCTTAGACGCCTTTGGCGGATGTCCTCTGAGTTTGGGAGTGTGGGAGGGCTCCGCAACAATCTGCCCCTCCTGCAGCTGCGCAGGGGCTGAGACGGCCATCTTAGTTGGGTGCGGAATCTGGGGCTCTGACCGAGGTCTCCGCAGTGGCATGGTAGTGTGAGCACGTGGAGAGGAGCCCACACTTGCTTGTTGTCGACCACCAACATCCCTCTCATGGGTCACCCGCACTTCACTGCTAGCAAGTGGCTGGAGAGCACATTGCTGCACATCAGTGGGGCCATGAGGACCCATCTCTGTACTGACAGTCTTCATAACAGAGATGTCCATGTACCTCTGGTTCCTCTCCTCTAACTTCCATAGAAGATCATCTATTTAGAAGAATCACCATGCTCATTTGAGTGTGGCGATTTATGTCCTCCATGGAGGTTGCCATCTTTTCCATGGTGGCACCTACATTTGCCATTGCGTGCACCACAGCATTGCTCATGTTTGAGATGGACTCCTCCATTTTCTGCACACTCGCAGTTACTGTGGATACAAACCCTGTCAGAAACTTCTGCACTTGTTCTTGAAGTTCCATCACCACTCTCTTTCTGGATGGCCCCAGAGGCACAGGGTCCACATGCAGCTGAGCAGAGCTGGGAGTGCCCACCGACCTCTGACGAGGACTCTCCACTGCTGTACTTGTCTCCACCATCTGCTGATGCTCACTTGTGAGCTGTGATACACCAAGTGACAACACTACTCTAAGTTGCGAGGGCCCCGCCGAGGTGTGCGTTTCTGCGCTGGTTCTGGGTGCACTGAGTCCTGGTGACGCTGCTCCCTCAGAGGCTGCAGGTTCCTCTGAGGAGTCTTCCGGCTCTTCCTCCTGGACAGTGGGGAGGGGGGCTCTCAGATGGTCCTGTGGGGGAGTAAAGGCATGAGTTAGACATGTGATATTTAGGTAGCGCACACATCCTATTGTGCAGATGATCAGAAGTCAATCTGTATGAACATCAGATGCCATATCAGTCACTCATGAAATCAAAATGATAGGGTTGCAAATCTATTCTGTCATCAGCTTGCTCTACTGTGCCCATCTCTCCGTCCCCCACTTCCAGCTCCTCTGCACCTCCAACAATGTTGAGAGCAGCCTCTTCAGAGTTTGCTAAAGTCACCAGGGATGGTGTGCCTCCTCATGTCCTCCCTCTCTCCCTCTTATTGTGGGCTCTCTTTTCCTGAAATGAGGGACACAAGTGGAGTTTCAGCAAGATTGATGGAGAGAGTGTAAAGAATCCATAACATAGAAGCTTAGAGGGAGACAAAGATGGAGTGAGGTGCCAAAACCAAGGTGTCTCCCTGTGCATTGTTAGTTGTTGCCTTTGCATAATAGTGAGAGCGAGTGTGAGGGGTGCATAGTAGGATGGTGAAGTGATTCTGTACATAGAGAGAGAGGGATAGGTAAGGGTGCAAGGGAAGTAAGAGTAATTTGAGATGTGGCGGACTAGGTTGACAAAGCAGAGTGCTGGTGATGAGAAGAGATGGGGAGCAGATTGAAGGTAAGTGATGTAATACTCACTTTTGCTGAGCGTAGCAGATCATTGAACCATTTTTGGCACCCAGGTGCGTGAGCACAGCGACCTTGTGCTTATCTCCTCAGAAATTTGCAGCCAGGCTGCCTTTATCTGCTGAGGAGGCTTCCTCTGGCCATCGGGAGGGAAGAGAACCTCCCTGCGCCCTCTTACTCACTCCACACGAGCATGGAGGGAGTCATCATCAAATCGAGGAGCAGCCTTCGATCTTGCAGCAGTCATGTTCCAAAGACCCATTTTCAGGAGCAGCAGAAAGGAAATGAAATCCAATGGCTACATGGGCCCCTTAAAAGCTCCTGAATCGAAGATGTCAGCAGAGGCGAGCAGCACTCCCGAACCCACTGATTGGGCCGGGTTGTGCGCACGGCGGGCTTAATAAGCCCAGTTAAATTAAATTTGTTATTTTAGAGTGGCTGAAGCTGGCAGCGGGACCGGAAGCCACCGACCAGTCAACCCGACTCCAACCTGCCTCCTCTGGGAAAATCGCGGCCTATGAGTGGGGATACTTACTGATACTCATGCTCCCATGCCCAGGGTGTTGAAGCCCTATTGCCACTCCAGCTGAGAATAGTTAACCTGACTCAGACTAGGAATCAAATTTGCTCTGCTTTGCCAACTAAGTCATCTGGGGAGATCATTGGGTCACGATGCCAGAATCATAGTGCCCTCCAGCGCTGACCCTACTAGAGTTTGGGCATCTGTGGGAATGCACTTCATTAGCACAGGGCGTACAGGCATCTTGGCACCTGGTGCCCCATGCCCACCGAAACTCTGGTGCTCATGGGGAGGGGGCTTCCCAGACCCCCTTCAAACACCAGTAATCATCCAATCAACCCAAGCAATGGCGCCGATCTCCAAATATTTTTACGGAAAAATTCTTTATGACCTCCGGGGGTCCAGGCTACTTGACTAGCCTGGACCCAAACATGGAGGCCAAACTGCTCTATCCTGAATGATGTTGAATTTCTTGATGTTCCTGCAGTTGTAACCATCCATGTGAGTGAATATTCCATCTTTCAGTCCTCTAACTTGAACTTTGTAGATGGTGGAGAGGCTTTGCTAGGTCATGAGGTGAGCCATTGTTGCAGAGTACTTAGTCTACCTCTGTTCTTACAGCCATGGTGTTGATGTGGCTTGTCCAGTCTGCTGCTGGCCAGGGGTGACATCCAAAATGCTAATGGTTAGGAACTCGGCGGTGGTGGTACTGTTGAAGGTTAATGGAAGATGGCTGGGCTTTCTCTTGTTCAAAATGGTCATGAGCTGGTACTTTTGTGGCATGAATGTTACCTGCCACTTGTCAAGCCTGATATTATCCAGTTCCTGCTGTAGGCTAGTATGGGCTGCTTCATTAATGGAGAAACTGTGAATGGAGCTGATTACTGAGAACACTGTGTATACACTGATATGTGCAAGACACAAGGGGCTACCACAAGGGCTACTGTTAGTCTTCAAGGATACTTAATTTAAAGGGACTATGGGGGAAAAATTGGTGCATGCCAACAGAATTGCCGGTGTCACTAGCAACTTGAGTTAACGACTGCCGAAAAAGGCCGCAGCACTACCATTGAAAAATTGGCTCTGGAGGTTGGCGATGTGGAGCGCAGAGCTAACTTACCATGCAACGCCCTCTTGGTGGCATTAATGGAGGCCTCCGACCCGAAGTTCCCATCCACAGTCGGCGCTGTTGCTTCTTACAGCTTGTGGGAGCGAGGCTGTGGATTTCACAAGGCATTATGGGCAATTGAAGAGGCTATGAATCAAGGGGCAATGCATTCAAAACTAATAAAAATTAAAAACATGTGAAAAAATGCAGTTTTCAGCCCTTACTGCCTTTCAAAAATATATAAAACATTAAAATAATTCCCAAATGGCAGTCTTCAGTTCTTAAAGCTGAATTGCCATCCACACCTAAAAAAATGGGAAAAGTGCTTCAGCACTAACACAAATGGCTCAGCAAGCCAAGGGAGGGGCACCCAGGGTCTCACACGCAGCACTCCAGATTTGTGCAGGGAGTCAACATTTCAAGTGAGGTCCTCTACCCACAGGGGCCAGGAGGCCCTCCAGAAAGAACAATGTGGGACCAGATCACCGAGGCCGTCACTGCCAGCAGTATCGCCCCCACCACCTGGCTCCAGTGCCCAAAGAATCTTCATGACCTCAGACCACTGGTCAAGGTCAGTGAATGCATCTTCAAAAGCCATCTCCTACCAACTGGATCACTAGCCTCATACTTAAGAACATAAGAACATAGGAAATAGGAGCTGGAGTAGGCCATTTGGTCCTTCGAGCCTGCTCCGCCATGGCTGATCTTCTACCTCAACTCCACCTTCTTGTACTATCCCCATATCCCTTGATTCCCTTCGTTCCCAAAAATTTATCAACCTCTGTCTTAAATATACTCAACGATTGAGCATTCCTTAAGAATTTTATATGTTTCAATGAGATCACCTTTCATTCTTCTAAACTCAAAGGAATATAGGCCTAGTCTATTCAATCTCTCCTCATAGGGCAATCCCCTCATCCCAGGAACCAGTCTAGTGAATCTTCGTTGCACTCCCTCTAAGGCAAGTATGTCTTTCCTTAGGTAAGGAGACCAGAACTGTACACAGTACTCCAGGTGTGGCCTCACCAATGCCCTGTATAAATGTAGTAAGACCTCTTTACTCTTCTACTCTAATCCCTTTGTTACAAAAGCTAACATTCCATTTGCTTTCCTAATTGCTTGCTGTACCTGCATGTTAACTTTCTGTGATTCATGTACAAGGACACCCAGGTCCCTCTGAGTGCAAACATTTCCCAGTCTCTCACCATTCAAAAAATAGTCTGCTTTTTTGTTCATCCTACCAAAGTGGATAACTTCATACTTCCCCACATTGTATTCCATTTGCTATGTTCTTGTCCGCTCAGTCAACCTGTCTATATCTCCCTGCAGCCTCTTTGCGTCCTCCTCACAGTTTACTTTCCCACCTAACTTTGTATCATCTGCAAACGTGGATACGTTACACTCAGTCCCTTAATCTAAGTCATTAATATAGACACACACTGCTCAATGCACGACTCGCCCCCTATCACTCAGCTACCAACAACCTGTATCAATCACGAGGCATATCTCCCATTCCTAGCCTCACCTCACCCCCCTTGGAGGAGACAGTGCAGGCCATTCTTTGCAGGGGCATGGCTGAACCCTTGGCCAGTGGCAGGGCTGAAAGGATAAAAGATGCTGGTATCCTCACATGTTATCCTTCTCACATGCACCTTTTGCTTTCCCGCCCTCCCCTCACCACAACTGCACCCTTGTGCCTTCCTTATTTCGCATACCCAAGAAATGCAGCCTGCACAGCCAGTGGTTGACCAAGAAGAGGGAGAGGAGAGTGAAGAAGAACAAGAAGAAGATTGATTTGACACTCCCAGCCACCAGCTCCTCAAGGCCTACCAGCAAGGCCATTTGCAGTGTTCCCCACTGAAAGTCAGCAGTCTTCATGCTGCAGCTACTGGGGTAGCACTGCGTGACATCAGTAGGATAGGCAAAGGCACACACAAGACAGTCACTAACAGAATGCATAAGGGTGATGAGTTGATTTCTTGATGTCATATTGGATGGATAGGTGTATAAAGTTGGATTGGAAAGTTTGCTTTGTGGTGGCTTTTATTTAGGCATCATGGCCAAGAGGACACTGTGATGGTCAGTAACAGAGAGAAGGTAAGGCGCGGGACTAAGCTGTATTGAAAGGGAAATTGGGGTTGTGGTCACTGGGACCACAGGCAGATGATTCCATCCCGGACATCCTGGTCACAAAGGGGCTGTCTGGGTTGCATCCTTCCTTCTGCTTCCTCCTCTTCAGCTTCTTCCTCTTCTGTGTCTTCCTCTTCCCTCTGCGAGCGGATGCTGTAAATCTGAAATGACAGCATAAAATGCTGGAAATACTCAGCTGGTCAGGCAGCATCTTGACCTGAGACATGAACTCTGTTTCTCTGCCTACCGATGTTGCCAGACCTGCTGAGTATTTGCAGCATTTTCTGTCTTCTCAGAGGCCTTTCTTTACCATCCGAGGCCTTGCAAGCATCCAGCAGCACCCCCTGCACACTTAAAAAAACTTTTAACATCTATTGCAGCAAGTCACTACTTCAATAAAATCCAAAAAAAAAGCACGAAAGCTTAAATCCAAACTTACCAGAATGATGTATGTGTCCCTTTAAGAGGTGCTGACATCATCACTGTCAGTCTGCTTAGGACCAAGCACTGAATTCAGTGCTAGGGTCGAAGTTCAGAGTGGGGATGTTAAGTCGGCAGTGCACGCTGATTCACATCACCGCACCGCCATTTTTTTCGAGGGCACTGCCAGTTACCAGCAGCGCAAAGGGAGGGAGGTAAATGGCGGCCGCCGCAGGACCCGCCACCAGCTGGCGAAAGAGCGGCAGCCATCATTTTTTTGCCCTTTCATGGTGCTACAGATTGGCGGTAAGTAGATGAATTTCTAGCCCTATGTACCTCTACATCGTATCATCATGGAATGCATGCACTCATGTGAGGGAAAATGCCTATGCCTCTCAAATGCCTTTAACATTATCTTTGCTCCCTCCAAAGGAAAATTTGGCCTACAACCAACGCTACACAAATACAACCAGGGGAGGTGCAATAGTGCTGAAAATCCTGAGGATATATGAAGAAGAGAATCTGCAAATTATTTGCAGGTAGAGACACAAGCCTGTGGGAGAGGGCAAGGTTGGAAGTGAGATATCAATATAAAGTTGGGGAAAGCTGGGAAATGTTCATCATAAGTAGTCTCAGCTCCTTGAATCAATGTAGATAAAAATCGAGAGAGATGTAAAACAGGCTGTCAATTCATTATCACCCATTTTACACTATTGCACAAAGTCAAGATCTACTCCTAAGTATGACGTTCTTGGTCAGCAGACCCTGGTGAGTGTATATGAACATGCAGGGAAGTGATATCTTCTGTAATGCCTCAGTCTAAGAGCCTTCAATCTAGCCTTTCGATATCTTCATCCTCCTCCTGTTCATAGCATAATAGAGGGATTCCCAATGCAAAACAATAATTTGAGCAGAACTGAGTGAAATTAGCAGCAAAAGTACTGACTGAGCCTCCAAAGTTCTAAAGAATATGAAGGCAATGTATCATCAGCATTCAGCAACAGCAAATAAAATGTGGTTTCCACCTCAGGGATACCTTCCTGCAGCTCCGACTCACTTCTGTAGTGAGAGAGAACAACAAGAGCCTCTCCCATGGTGCCACTGCCACTTGCATGGGGCTGCACCTCAGTACTCACACTGATCTGTGGGAAAGCAGACTGTAAGAGGGCTGTGACAACATTGAAGCCACTATGATGTCAAACTGGAATCAGTTTGGGTGGAGCTAAGAAACAGCAAAGGGCGGAAATCATTGGTGGGAGTTGTGTATAGACCACCAAACAGTAGTGGTAATGTAGGGCACAGTATCAATCAAGAGATTAGAAGTGCATGTAACAAGGGCAATACGGTAATCATGGGGGAATTTAATCTACATATTGACTAGGCAAATCAAATTACCACTAATAGTGTGGAGGACGAATTCTTGGAATGCATGCGAGATGGTTTCCTGGATCAGTATGTGGAGGAACCAACCAGGGAACAGGCTATTCTGGGACTGGGACTGTGTAATGAGAAAGGGCTAATCAATAATCTTGTGGTAAAGGGGCCTTTAGGGACAAGTGACCATAATATGATTGAATTTTATATTAAGTTTGAGAGTGATGTAGTCCAATCTGAAACTAAGGTCTTCAATCTAAACAGAGGAAACTACAAGGGTATGAGGGACAAGCTGGCCATGGTAGAGTGGGAGACTACACTAAAAGGTATGAAGGTGGACATACAATGGCTAACATTCAAGGAAATAATGCATAATTTGCAACAAACATATTCCTCTAGGGCATAAAAACACAAAAGGAAAAGTGATCCAACCATGGCTAACAAAAGAAATTAAAGCTAGTATTAAGTCAAAGGAGGAAGCTTATAAAGTTGCCAGAAAAAGCGGTCAGCCTGAGGATTGGGATCTTTTTAGAAATCAGCAAAGGGGGACCAAGAAATTGATAATGAAAGGGAAAATGGAATATGAGCACAAACTAGCAAAAAATATAAAAACGGATTGTAAAAGGTATGTGAAAAGGAAAAGACAGGCAAAGGTAAATGTAGGTCCTTTACAGTCAGAGATGGGAGAATTTATAATGGGGAATGAGGAAATGGCTGAGAAATTAAATAAATACTTTGTTTCTGCCTTCACAGAAGAAGACACAAAAAACTTCCCAGAAATACGAGAAATCCAAGGGTGTGGCGAGAATGAGGAACTTAAAGAAATTATTATTAGTAAAAAAACAGTACTAGCAAAATTAATGGGGCTAAAAGTCGATAAATCTCAAGGACTGAATGACCTACATCTTAGGGTTTTGAAAGAAGTGGCCATTAGGATAGTGGACGCATTGGTTGTCATCTTCCAAAATTCTATAGATTCTGGAACGGTTCCTGCAGATTGAAGCATAGCAAATGTAATCCCGCTATTTAAGAAAGGAGGGAGAGAGAAAACGGGGAACTACAGACCTGTTAGCCTCACGTCAGTAGTTGGGAAAATGCTGCAATCTATTATAAAGGATGCAATAACTGGGCACTTAGAAACTAATAGTAAGATTGGGCAGAGTCAACATGGATTTATGAAAGGGAAGACCTATTTGACAAACCTATTGGAGTTCTTTGAGGATGTAACTAATGGAGTAGACAAAGGGGAACCGGTAGATGTGGTGTATTTGGATTTTCAGAAAGCCTTCAATAAGGTCCCACACAAGAGGTTGGTGAACAAAATTAGGGCACATGGAATTGGGAGTAATATACTAGCATGGATTGAGAATTGGTTAACAGACAGAAAACAAAGAGTAGGGATAAACGAGTCTTTTTCAGGATGGCAGGCTGTGACTAGTGGGGTACCGCAAGGATCGGTGCTTAGGCCCCAGCTATTCACAATCTATATCAATGATTTGGATGAGGGGACTAAATGTAACATTTCTAAATTTGCTGATGACACAAAGCTAGGTGGCAGTGTTAGTTGCGAAGAGGATGTGAAGAGGCCTCAAGGGGATCTCGACAGGCTCAGTGAGTGGGCGAGAACGTGGCAGATGGATTATAATGTGGATAAATGTGAAGTTATCCACTTTGGTAGAAAAAACAGAAAGGCAGAGTATTTCCTAACTGATGAAAGATTGGGGAATGCAGATGCTCAAAGGGACCTCGGTGTCCTTGTACATGAGTCACTGAAAGTGAATGTACAGGTGCAGCAAGCCATTAGGAAGGCAAATGGTATGCTGGCCTTCATTACAAGAGGATTTGAGTAGAGGAGTAAAGGAGTCTTACTCTAATTATATAGGGCCTTGGTGAGACCACACCTGGAGTATTGTGTACAATTTTGGTCTCCTTACCTAAGGAAGGATATACTTGCCATAGAGGGAGTGCAACGAAGGTTCACAAGATTGATTCCTGGGATGGCAGGACTGTCGTATGAGAAGAGATTGAGTAAACTAGGCTTGTATTCTCTTGAATTCAGAAGAATGAGAGGGGATCTCATTGAAGCATACAAAATTATTACAGGGCTTGATAGGGTGGATGCTGGGAGAATGTTTCCCTTGGCTGGGGAGTCTAGAACCAGGGGCCGCAGCCTCAGGATAAAGGGTAGGCCATTCAGGACTGAGATGAGAAGAAATTTCTTCACACAGAGGGTGGTGAATCTTTAGAATTCTCTACCCCAGAGGGCTGTGGAGGCTCAGTCATTGGGTATATTCAAAACAGAAGTATTAGATTTCTGACTAGTAAGGGCATCAAGGGATATGGTGATAGGGCCGGTGAATGGAGTTGAGGGAGAAGATCAGCCATGATCTCATTGAATGGCGGAGCAGGCTTGAAGGGCCGAATGGCCTACTCCTGCTCCTATTTCTTATGTTCTTGTCTGTGTGTTCATGCCAAATATGGGTATTTGTGGAAATAGTGATACCCAGAACCTGATTGGCAGCTTCCATTGAGGCTGTCAGAGCTGTCACCAAAGGCACCATTACTGAGGGCCCCACTGCAGTGTTCATAGAGCAGGCCACACACCCCGTGGTTGACTGCATTGCCTCAATACTATGTGCCATGACCCCAGAAAAGTTCGTAGTGGACACCTCCACACTCTGTGCATGGTGCAGCAGCTTCCTGGCACGCCTTCTAATGCACCCAGGAATTGCTGGTTAACATCTATCAGTTTTCTTGGAGCCCTGGAGTTTGCTGGCCTTCTATAGCAGAGTTTGGACTCAAGCTTGCCCTCCAGAGAGGTGCAGCCTGTGCCATACTTTCCCCTTGCCCTCACTCCTGCTCACCTGTGTGCATTGAATCACCCAGTGCAGACCTCTGAAACTCACTTCTTAAAGTACACAGAATATGGATTTCTGAGCTGGTGCTTGCAACGGTCAGAGATAGTAATGGTGCTTATTCAGGAGGACTGCTGTCCTCTTCTGCTGTAGATGGTCCTAGGACTTGTGTAGGACCTGGAAAGAGGGGAGATAGACAAGAGTTAGCAATTAGTGGCAATGGAAAGATGCAGCAGAAGAGTGGCTGCTCTATGGGTCACCAGGTTGTCATTCTGAGTGCATGAGGGAGAGAGTTCAGTGTCAAAAGAAAAGGAGAAGAAACACCCTTCAGGACTCTTCCTCCAGCCTTGCCATCTACTACACTTTGAGCTCTCCTTCTGTCCATACCATCAATTGCTGTCTCCTTCATTGGTGTGAGCTCCTGGATGGATGGTAAACCTCTTCAGGACCTAGAGAGCTCCCTCTTGTTGTGTGCCAGCTTGTCCTGCAAGAAGAGTGGGAATGTGGTAATGTGTGGGCTGTTAAGGGATGTGAAGATGTCAATGGCAGCTTAGCATAGTTTGTGCAGTGAGAGAAAGAAGTAGCAGATATGAAGAAGAGGGCCCAGTAATTGTGAGGACATTACCAGGTGCAGAGTGTGCAAGCCAAAGCATAATGAGGTACATTGATGTGTGCTGCTATTATTGCAAGAAAGAGATGAAAGATGGGGTGGCAAGGCTGCTAGTGTTGTGGCTACAATAGAGTGGTGCAGGGCTGTGTGGATTGTAAGAAAGTTGTGAATGGGAATCTAACCTTAGCAACTCAGGTCAGATCATTGAAGTTCTTCCTATATTGCTGCCAGGTCCTGGTATCAGCATTCATCTGCTCTGCTACATCTGCCCACTGTTGCTAGGCTATCTGACAGGGCACTCTGTACCGAACTACGGTGAATGACAACTCCTTCCTCTTGGTCACCTCTATGGCACTTTCCGAGAAACAAAGGCCCTAACAGCAGACATTTTGCTTGCAGCATCAACACTGTCATTGACCATTCACCAAAGGCACCTTCCCTTTAAGAGGTGTAGGCTGCCTTTAAATCACAGGAGTTCACAGCCCCAGTGGGTGAGCTGCCAAATTCTTGTGGAATGACGAGCTCTGGAAGAACATCCATTGTTTCTGTGTTCTATAAGTGATCTAAGGCACATTTGTTTGAAAGAAGGTATGGTCTGATAAAAAAGCACATAAAAATATTGCAGGGGGGGGGGGGAGTGTGTTTGAAGACCCCCCCCCCCCCCACCTATGCCCCGTCAGATATAATACTTTGAATATTCTATACTGTGATTATGAATGAATACTTGATCCCATTTAAAATCTCTTCCCTGTGTACCTTAATGAGGAGCAAGGATACTGGCAGATAATTAACCTGACAAAGACAAAGAAAGAGGTGACTGCATGAGATAAAGGTAATGAAGGCTAAACTTCATAAAAGGCCTGCATTTGCTACATTAGGTCTGCAAACCATGCATTTATTTTCATCACCTAATAAGAGACCGAGAAAAGTGAACCACAAGTTGCTGGGTCCAAACAAAAATGTCATTTATACTTTATTTCTTTTGTGGTAACATGAGTGCCTTAAATGGTAAGTTAAAGGCAGAGTGCTAAGAGCTATTAACGTGTGAAAAGAACATGTCAAAATTGACAACTGCATTTTGTGTACCTGGCTGAGTGGAAAGTTATTTTTATATAATGTAACTTGTATTGTTTCTGGGGACTAGTGAGTTCATTACATCTATCAGCTAAGGAAGGATAATGTGACTGCAAATAGTTATGACAGCAAAAGTGAAAAATAGGCTGAATGATAAGTAACAAGGGACATAAAACAATCTCTTCACAATCCAACCCATCGGTAGACTTTTCCACATCCTAGTACACTTTGGAGTAACAATGCAATAAGAGATGCCCAAACAAACCACTGCTGCACATCAGGTACGAACTTGTTGTCTTATCAGGCATAGGTCTATGGCACATAGCATGCCAAAATGCCTGAAAGGCTTTAAGCACTTGAGCCTGCACACAGACAGTGCACAAGGCTCATTACAGCCTACAATTCTAAGTTAATGAGGAGTACTCCCCCATAATGCAAACAGGCTTTAGCAGGATCCAATAGGCTTAGTACCTACATAAAACTGAGGCTTGTTCCTTTTAGTTGGGTCTTTATTGTTAAAGGTACATTACTGCTATTAATGTTATCTCTTAGCAACTGATTATTTGTGCACTGTTTTAGTCTTGTTGGACAAAGGAAGTTACTGAATCTTGTTGGAGCCTTCCTGATAGCTACTTAAAGCTGTACTGCATCTTTTGTCAGTGATTGTTTATACAGCTGTTGTTAGAGAGCTCTTTAGCTATGGGAATTCCTATGGGCAAACCTTTCTATTTGTTGGTTCTGTAGGGTTTCCAACTCTGGTTGGACCTACTCCTGGAGGTTCGGTCACATAACATTTGATCATATCACATTCACTGCAGTCTGTAAATGTTATTGCGTTTATATAATGGCTTGATATCTGTGCTTTGCTGAGGGTGCCAATGACTGCCATTAAAGGCTATAATTTTAAACGACTGGCCTGAGTATGGTTGCACTGAAATTGAAGCTCATGGATGGAAATGCATATTCTGTTAGATTGGTAACCAGAGAATCTAATATTTATCTTGCAAATTCATCGTTGCTGGTCTTGTCTTCAGAGCTGGAGACCGTTCTCCTTATCACGTGGCTCCTCCACCAAGTACGAATCATCCTGCTCCTGTTGGCTCATGGCAGTAAAGCAAGCAAGGCAGGCTGCTGCAGGCACAGTGAATTTCCTTGTGCCTAGTCCTGCTCCACTGCCATAACTTCACATCAAATGAGGCAAGCCATCCCTCCGGTGAACTTAAGGGCAGCAGGTTGTCAACCTTATGATTGTGGAAGAGGTGAGATTGCACCTTAGATGCTCTATTCAGAAATGTTCTTACACTGAGACTCGATTAGAGAGGGCTAAGCTCTCTTATCTGGAACTGGCTGAAGAAACCTGACAGCATTTATTAAGATTCCCAAAGGAAACCATCACTGATCTCTACAAATTCCTGCAGTCATAGTTGGAGACCAGTTCCAGAGACAGGTCTGTCAATGGCTGTCAAGATTACAGCATCAATCAATGCAACTTTTATTAACCTTTGTAGTGCATGAATCTGCTGCTTATTTTGCCCTGTTGCTACTCTTTAGTCAAAGTGTAAGTTCCCCAACATGGTGAATCCAGAGAAGGCAGACTGCTGCAGATTGGAGCTCAAGATCTCCATAACAAAGCATTGTCACGGTATGCTAATGAACTAACCTCATATTATTGCCATCATAACTACTTGCAGCCACATTATCCCTCCTTAGCTGAGAGGGCATGCAGTGAACTCACTGATCCCCAAAAACAATACAAGTTACATTATTTTAAAACATTTCCACTCAGCAAGGCATGCCTTTTGGGGTGGGCCAGTGCCCAGTATGCAGTAGTCCCAGTGCCATTGGCCCCTGATGTTCTTAATAACATCTAGAAATTCTGCAAAAGTTGGAGTATCAGGGAATAAAACCAACACATGTTACAGCACAGACCCTGTGGAAGGAGGTTCAGAGGTTGTGAGTGGGACCTCCACATCCCCTAGGACCCCCCCCCCCTTGCAATGTTGGGAGTTTAATGATCTCACTAGGTCAATGAAGGTAAGAGTGTTTTCAGATGAATAACAGGGCAGATAACTGAATCACAGAGAAGAAGATAGTCAAATATTTCCCATTAGGGTATAGCATACACTATGGGGAAAAAATTCAGTTGGTTTGCACCTCCCATTAGTGCCTTAAGAGGGCGCTAATGGGGCGCAAAGCAACTAGCGCTCGTGCTCGGTGATGTTTGCGCTGCTCATGACATTAATTAGACATTTTGCGACGGCGCTAAACACTATCACCACAATCTCCTGCGCGGCAGTTCGTGATGTCAGTCGAGTGCGCAATGCCCCGGTAGCGCCCCGGACCGGATATTGAGTGGCGCCCCCTGCCTTACCGCCTGCTGCTAGCAATGACAGGTTGAGGGGAGCGTTTTGCAGTCAGGAAGGGACTGGGGGAGCGCTATTTAAAGGCGACCGCTTCCTGCCTTTTTTTGTTGGTGACATTTTTGCACCACGCATTCTGAGAGAGAGAGAGACTTCTGGAGAGATTCAGCACTGTGTGAAGGAGTTTTGGGTACTGAGCAGCACTTTGCAGGTTCATTTTGATTTGCCCTTCCTTGTATCAATTTAGAAGAGACTTTGAGGGCTGCACTCTGAGCTCTTTCCCTGGGTCTGTCCATTGTTCTTTCCAGCAGACTTGATGTACAGCTCTCTCCAGGCTGAGATTCAAGGCTGCAATGAGCAGGATGTGGATGGAGAGCAAGATCAACCCTCCCCTTTAAGAACTGGCCGGCGCCATTGGGCAGGATTTTCATTGAGCCGTGTAGGCAGGCTTGGAGGCGTGTGGGGAGTTAAAATCGCAAAAACCGGCAGGCGGGACCCCCCCCCCAGCCGCCTGGTTCCCGACTCCGAGCAATTTTAACTCAGGCGTGTCTGATGGTCCCGACTCAGTCCCGCATCCAACAGGTGGCACTGGTCTTTAAGGCCCTTAATAACCACTAAATGGCCTCTATAATCCTATTTTAAAGGGCCCTTGTAAATTTAACCCTTTTCCCACGTGAAACACGCCTGGTGGGAAACATGAATGTGAAACCTGGCGGGAGCACTATAGGATTGCTGACTATCAACTGCAGGTCAACCATTAAAGAGGAGATTTAATCAGCCATCATTTGCAGGTGGCAGGACTTAGTGGTCTCAGGTCTGGGGCAACTTTTAGAAAGCTTAACCACACCTGTGGAAGGTTGGAGCCTCACAACCATCTCCAGTGTGACCTCCTGGGAAACCCCTCTCATCACCTTCACTCAGCGCTTCCTCAATGGAGGCATATACCAGAAGCATGGGAGCCATTTATTTCCTTCCCATCTGGGCATTAGAGGAGCTCGAGCACCAGCCGCGGCACCAGCAGAACCAGGAACAACAGGAGCACCAGACCTGAGGCTGCACAGGCCAGAAGGGGCCAGCACCTGGAAGCCCGTCAGTGCAGGAGATACCCCCCAAACAGGGTCTACAGACACAGGGTCAGCTACCTCAACATGTCTAAGCAGCAGTGCCAAAGGCGGCTCTGACTTTCGCGAGAGGTAGTGACTGATATCTGCGCAATGCTACAGCAAGACCTGCTGCCCAGAGGACCAGGTGGACAAGCATTACCAGTGGCCGTCAAAGTCACCACCGCACTCAACTTTTTTGCCTCAGGCTCATTCCAGGTATCAGCAGCAGACATCAGTGGCATCTCCCAGGCGGCTGCACACACTTACATCATGCAGGTAATCGATGCCCTCTTTGCCCTCGCGCACAATCACATCCATTTCAGCAAGGACCGAGCAAGTGTCACGGAGCGAGCGGTTAGATTAGCTCACCTGGCAGGCTTTCCAAGGGTGCAGGGCGTCATTAACTGCACACATGTAAGGCACCCCATCGCAATCCAGGTATTTTTGTCAACCGCAAGGGCTTCCACTCCCTTAATGTTCAGCTGGTGCGTGACCACAAGAAGGAAATTTTGCATGTTTGGATCGGGTGGATGCGGGGAAGATGTTCCCGATGATGGGTGAAACTAGAACTAGGGGGCATAGTCTTAGAATAAGGGGCTGCTCTTTCAAAACTGAGATGAGGAGGAACTACTTCACTCAGAGGGTGGTAGGTCCATGGAATATGCTGCCCCAAAAGCTGTAGAAGCTACATCATTACATAAATTTAAAACAGAAATAGACAGTTTCCTAGAAGTAAAGGGAATTAAGGGTTACGGGGAGCGGGCAGGAATTTGGACATGAGTCTAGGTTCGGATCGGTCATGGCCCTGTGGGTAGCGGAGCGGGCCCAGGGGCCGTGTAGCCTGATCCTGCTCCTATTTCGTGTGTCTAATTCTGTTAGATTCAGGAGATGGTTCTGTGATAGTGGATTGGCGGTTAGGATCAGATCAGCCATGATCTTACTGAATGGCGGAGCAGGCTCGAGCGGCCGATTGGCCTACTCCTGCTCCTATTTCTTATGTTCTTATGTACCCTGGCAGTTGCCATGACTCCTTCATACTGCGCCAGTCTAGTGTGCCTCCGCTATTCAGTCCGCCAGACCAACTGAATGGATGGCTACCTGGAGACAAGGCTATCCCCTGAGGACGTGGCTAATGACGCCGTTGAGGAGAGCTACAACTCCAGCCACATGTACACCAGAGCCATAATCAAGCAAACCATCGGTTTGCTGAAGATGCGCTTCAGATGCCTGGATAGATCAGGTGGAGCCCTGCAGTACTCAGCAGCCAGGGTCTCCAGAATCGTTGTGGTTTGCTGTGCACTTCACAACATGGCACAGCGTCGTGGCTTGCAGATTCCTGAGGACCAAGTGGCTCCTCACATATCCTCCTCAGATGAGGAGGAGGAGGGCGAAAACGAACATCCTGCAGAGGCCCATCAACCAGTGGCAACATTACGCAAGAACATTGCTACCCGTGATGCAAGGAACGCACTCATCCTGGCTAGATTTGCTTAGCCTAGTCAATCAAACACTTTTGCCTCGCAGCTTCTTACCAGAGCATTGACAATGGCCACGAATCAGAGGATTCCTAGCACTCTGACCACCATACTGATAGTTGCAAGTATTCCTAAGGCCTCAATGTGGAAGTCCCAATAGTGAAATGACAGATGCCACAACTGCAACATTTGCCATCAGAATTTTTATGTACAATTACAACGTGATGGCATTTTTACACTAAACACAGAATTCCACCCAAGTGACTACCCTTGTGACTACTTGTGCTTTATCTTCCTCTTACGCGTGCTCCTACGTAGTGCTTCCCCTGTGGCTTCAGCAGATGTGGAGTCCCCTTGCTCACTTTCCTGCTGCTCCTGTCTCGACACCTTTGGCGGGCGTCCTCTGGGGTTGTGAGCCTGTGAGGGCTCGTCAACAGTCTGCTGCTCCTGCGGCTGTGCAGGGGTTGAGACGTCTATCTCACTTGGGTGTGGACTCCGGTGGGGCTCTGACCAAGGGCTCTGCAATGGCATGGAAGTGTGAGCGCTTGGAGAGAAGCCCCCACTTCCTTGAGGTCTGCCACCAATCTCCCTCTCATGGGTCAGGTCCCCCTCAGCGCCTGCAAGTGGCTGGAGAGCACCTTGCTACACATCAGGGGGGCCATGGGGACCCATATCTGTAATGGCAGTCCTACTCAGAAGGACTTCCATGAAGGTCTGGTTTCTCTGTTCAATAGATGCCCATCGCTCCTCAAGAGATGTCATTCTATTCTGAACAATGACCATGTTTTCCATACCCTGGCGACTAAGCTCCTCCATGGCCGTAGTCATCCTCTCCTCTACCGTAGCCATCCTCTCCTCTTTGGTAGCCATCTTTTCCACGTAGGTAGCTGTGGTGTATGTAACCTGTACCACCTTAAGAGACTACCTTAAGAGGTGGACTACTTTCCCTTGGCTACTGTATATTGTAGTACCGGTGGTGACCACACCGGTATATAAACTCTGTGTAGTAATTTGCTAAGCAGTTCAGCCCTGACCTTCGATTAGTAAAGACCTGTTTAAGTTATTCTTGTTGTCTGTGTCCAGTGATTTAGAATAAGCATATCTGGGACACTCAGACTCAACAGTGGCGACGAGTCCGATCTTACCCTGCGGCAGTTTTGCATCCAAGGCAGCTTCATCCTCAGAACGGGCGTCGAGAAGAGGCATCTGCCCTCATCAGCCTGCTGAGCACCGCATCGCACGGGAGGCATCGAGAACCTGGGTTGAAATTACTGACCACGAAGTCCTCCATCAGTGACAGGCAGTGATCATCCTTCTACCACGGTGGTGGGTAAGCCGATCTAGCGACACGGGCAGAAAGTCGGCCGCGTTGTCAGTGGAGAAGGGGAGGGAAACCGGAGGAAAAAGGGCGGAGAACTCGACTGCAGCCGGTGTAAAGGGCCGGGCTGCAATCGGGGCCGAGAGGCGCAGCGACAAAAGCAGCGTCGGGGAAATTAAGAACCGCTGGGAGGCGAGAACGGCAACAGCGCGGTAATCGCCATTGTAGCCAGCGGGGGAAGAAGACCAGCGCGGGAAGCCGCCATTGTAGTCGGCGGGGGAAGAAGACAAGCGCGGGAAAAGCTGCCAAGCGCGGGAAGCCACCATTTTAGTAGGCGGGGGAAGAAGACAAGCGCGGGAAGCCGCCATTTTGGGAAAATAAAATATTTAAAGAAACTCTCAAGGATGCCTAAACACGGTAACATCACTGCTTTTGATAGCGATATTGAAGATTGGGCCACGTATGTAGAATGCATTGGAGTTTATTGTACAGCAAATGAGGTACCAGATGATAAGAAAGCAATAACCTTATTAAACTCAATGGGTGCGAAGATGTACGGGTTATTGAGGCACCTTGTAACACCAGATAAACCGGCGGATCAGACTTTCGCGAATATTGTTACTATCCTGCAAGAACATTTAAACCCCACGCCGCTGCTGATAGCGGAACGATTTCAATTTTACAGAAGAACGCAGCTGAAAGAGGAAAGCAACGCTGAATTCTTAATTGAACTGCGCAAGCTATCAAAGTACTGTCAGTTTGGTACAGGACTAGCAGACGCTCTGAGAGATAAATTCGTGTGTGGATTACTAAAAGAAGGAACTCAAAAGCGACTGCTAGAGGAAAAGAACCTTACGCTTGATAAAGCTGTCACCATTGCAGCATCGCACGAGGCCGCAGCAAGAGGCACTGCGGAAATGCAGCTAAGGTCATCGGAACTCAGCACCAATCGAATGGCATTGGGTGCAGTAAAGTGTTATCGTTGCGGAAGGACAACGCACGATCAGAACCAGTGCTGGTTCAAAAATCAGGAATGCAGAAAATGTGGCAGGCTAGGTCACATAGCTAAAGTATGCCGGTCAGGAAAGAAGACCAGCAACAAAAAGTCACCGCAGGAAAAGTGCAAAAAGGTACACAAGGTGACAGAGAACAGTTCGGATGAACAGAAGACGGATTCAGACTCCAGCAGTAAGGAACTGGGTTGTCTAAGAATACATAATGTGGGTAACACAGCAGACCACCAAACTATCTGGGTCACACTTCAGATAGCAGGAGTCCAAGTGAAGATGGAATTGGACACTGGATCGGCATTGATGGTCATGAATAAACAAGATTACAAAAGGTTATTTCCACACATTCCCCTAAGGGATACGGAGATTGTATTGAAAACATACACGGGGCAAAGAGTATACGCCATCGGAAAGATAAAGGTAAAGGTGGTCCACAAGGGTAAAGAAAGCCGAGGAATGGACTTATATGTGTTACCTGAGGGAGGTCCACCACTACTGGGACGGGAATGGATCAGGAGAATAAATATGGACTGGCATTCCTTAAAAGCACTAACTGTAGATTCCGGTAAAAAGGACGATGTCAAACCTAAACGACTGTCCAGAATATTGGACGATGCTAAAGAGGTGTTCCAGCAGGGACTGGGAACACGGAAAGGAATTACGGCAAACATCAAGGTTGAAGAACATGCAAACCCGAAATTTTTCAAAGCTAGACCGGTACCTTATGCGATACGACCTGCTGTGGAAGCTGAGCTGGAGGGACTAGAACATTCCGGAGTACTGTCAAAGCTGGACTGGAGTGAATGGGCTACGCCCATTGTTCCCGTCATGAAGCGTTCATCGAGTAACAAGCCGGGGGAACCGGGGAAGGTTCGCATCTGTGGCGATTTCAAGATCACTGTTAATCCGGTGCTTCACACGGTGCAATATCTGCTTCCACGGATTGAGGATATCTTCGCTTCGTTGTCTGGCGGGAAACACTTCACCAAGATAGACCTGGCGCAGGTGTACTTACAGATGGAAGTTGATGAAGCGTCACGCCAGTATCTCACGATCAACACACATAAGGGCTTATATCGGTATAATAGACTGGTTTTTGGAGTGGCATCGGCTCCAGCGATTTGGCAAAGGGCCATGGAGCAGGTATTCCAGGGAATTCCAGGCACACAATGCTACCTGGACGACATTCTGATTACAGGAGATGATGATGAGGAGCACCTTGCAAATTTGGAGCAGGTGCTCAACAGATTGAAAGAATATGGACTTCGAGTTAATCGCCAGAAATGTGAGTTCTTTCAGAAGCAAATCTCGTACTGTGGGGGCAGTGCGCTCACATAAGTTGCCAAATGGCTTGGAAAGACCAGTCGCGTTCGCATCCAGATCATTGACCTCCGCTGAGCGCAACTATGCTCAGATAGATAGGGAGGCTCTCAGCCTTGTGTGGGGAGTAAAAAAATTTAATCATTACCTGCAAGGGCAAAAGTTTACGCTGCTGACAGACCACCAGCCGTTGGTTTCCATTTTTAACCCTAAGAAGGGTGTTTCGGTGATGACAGCGCAGAGGCTCCAGAGATGGTCCCTTTTCCTAGGGGCACATCAATATCAGATCGAATTCAAAGGTACAAAGCAACATGGTAATGCTGATGGGCTGTCGCGCCTGCCACTACCTACAGCGGAAGAGGCACCGACAGTTGACCCTGTTGAGTTATTTCACTCGACCATCATTGAATGTTTACCAGTCACCAATGCAAGTATTGAGAGAGAAACCAGGAACGACCCGACACTGTCTCGGGTCTACGAATTGACAGTGAAGGGATGGCCAGCTCATGGTGAACCACTGTTACCAGCATTCTCAGCCAGACGAGAACAGCTGTCCGTCTGTCAAGGAACATTGATGTATGGAACAAGGGTGATTATTCCTCCTAAATTAAGGGAGAGAGTTCTAAAGGAACTGCATGAAGGTCATCTGGGGGGAGTCAGGATGAAAAGCCTTGCTAGGGCTTATGTGTGGTGGCCAGGTATCGACCAACAAATAGAGGATCTGACTAAAAGCTGCTCAGGGTGCCAAAAAGTTCAAAATGCACCTCCAATTGCACCGCTGCATCCATGGGAATGGCCTTCAACACCATGGCAACGTGTACATATTGACTTCGCAGGTCCATTCATGGACTCCATGTTTTTAATTGCGGTAGACGCACATTCTAAATGGCCAGAAGTGATTAAGGTGGCAACCACTACCTCGGAAAAGACGATCGCAGTTCTAAGAACGATATTCGCAAGAAATGGATTGCCAGAACAAATATGTTCAGACAACGGACCGCAGTTCGTGTCAGAAGAATTCCAGAAATTCATGAAGAAGAATGGGGTGAAACATTATACCTCTGCCCCATATCATCCGGCTACAAATGGGTTGGCCGAGAGATTTGTACAAACGTTCAAAAAGGCGATAAAGGCCATGAGCAAAGACCAGATTCCACTACAACACAAGGTGGACAATTTCCTAATGGCATATCGAAACGCCACTCATGCAGTGACAAATCAAAGCCCTGCCATGATGTTCTATAACAGGAGGTTGCGGTCCAGGTTGGACTTGTTAAAACCAAATGTGCGGAGGGAAGTCGAAAACAAACAGTTCCAGCATATAAATAACAAGACCACTCGGAGTTTCGAAATAGGACAACCAGTGTTAGCCCGGGACTATAAGAATGCGAAATGGCAATCTGGAACAATTCGTGCCAGACAAGGACCCCTGATGTACACGGTGGATATTGGTGAAAACGTAATACGACGTCATGCTGACCAACTTGTAGAATCGAGAACAAGGGTCGAACCCATGACTACGACAGAGACACCAGTGGAAGAAGTTAGTGAACCTGAAGCATCTACCTCAGACGCCAATGTACCTGATGATGTCCAATCCATAAGAGATCAACTAGATGAGTCACCCCAGCAACGAGAATCAGAGACCCCTGAAAGGCATTATCCAACTCGGATCAGGAGGCCTCCTCAGAGACTGAATCTTTGAACAGTTTTGCATGAAGCTGTATATATGTTATCCATGTTATGTTTAAATTGGGATGTACACTGTTAAGCTAAAAAGGGAGGAATTGTGGTGTATGTAACCTGTACCACCTTAAGAGACTACCTTAAGAGATGGACTACTTTCTCTTGGCTACTGTATATTGTAGTACCGGTGGTGACCACACCGGTATATAAACTCTGTGTAGTAATTTGCTAAGCAGTTCAGCCCTGACCTTCGATTAGTAAAGACCTGTTTAAGTTATTCTTGTTGTCTGTGTCCAGTGATTTAGAATAAACATATCTGGGACACTCAGACTCAACAGTAGCCATCCTTTCCATGGTGATGCGTTCATGCGCCAATGACTCCACAAAGGCTCTGGTCATGTTCGCTATGGAATCCTCCATTCGCTCCACACTCGCAGCGACCCTAGAGACAAAACCTGCCAGAGACTCCTGCATCTGTTCCTGGAATTCCATCACCGCTGATCTCATGGATGGACCCAGAGGCAGAGGGTCGACATGTTGCTGAGCCGAGCTGGCAGAGTCCTGCGCCCTCCGACTAGGACTCTCCACTGCTGTCCCTGTCTCCACAATCTGCTGATGCTCACTTGTGAGCTGTGATACACCAGGTGACAAAACTACTCTATGTCCTGAAGGTCACACCGAGGTGTGAGTGTCTGCGCTGGTGCTGGGTGCGCTGAATTCTGCTGACGCTGCATCCTCAGAGGTTGCAGCTTCCTCTGAGGAGTCTGGCTGCTCAGCCTCTTCTTCCTGGCTACGGGGGATGGATGCTTGTGATGGTCCTGTGGGGAGTAAAGGAAAGAGTCAGAGATGTGATGCAAAGGCTACATGCACATAGCTTTTTGCAGATGCTCATTAGTCCATCTGTTAGAGTTTCACAGTCATTATCAGCGACTCATGCAATGTCAAAGAGAGAGATTGGAAACTTTTCTGTCACCAGCTTGCTGTGTTGCACCCATCTGTCCATCTCCCATGTGCAAATCATCCTCAATTCCCATAATTTCCAGGACGGCCTCCTCCCAGGGGGTCACGTGGGCTATTGAGGCTGTCCCTCCTCCTGTCCTGGCTCGCTCTCTTTTGTTGTGACCTCTCTTTTCCTGCAATGAGGGAGACAAGTGGAGGTTGAGTGAGAATGAAGGAGTGAGTGTAGCGATTGCATAGCATAGATACTTAGAAGGAGACAAAGATGGAGTGAGGTTGCAAGACCAAGGGCCCTCCCTGTGTGTTGTCAGTTGTGTTCAAAGCATCAGAGTGATAGGGAGTGTGAGGGCTGCATGGTGGAGTAGTTATGTGAATGTGAGCATAGAGAGAGAGGGAATGGGTAAGGGTGCATGGATGTCAGTGTCAAGTGGGATGTGGAGGAAGAGATTGCTAAAGCTGAGTGCTGGTGAGGAAAGGCAATGGGGATCAGATTGAAGGTAATGGGAAATTCATACTCACTTTTCCAGTGCGTTGAAGGTCATGAAATCTTTTCCTGCACTGTATCCAGGTCCTGCGGGTGGTTCCCAAGGAGTTGACCTCCTCAGCCACCTGCATCCGCATTACCTTGGTCTGAGTGGGAGGCCTCTTCCTCCCTGATGAAGGGAAGAGCACCTCCCTGTTGGCCCTAGCCCCATCCACTAATGCCTGCAGTGCCACCTCGTCAAAGCGAGGAGCTGATCTGACCCTTCCGCTTGTCAATTTTGCTGCAGCTCCCTCACACTGCACAGTCAAGAAGCTTGGCAGTCTGCAGAAGAAGCAAGGCTTGCTGTAGACCTTAAATACAGCAGCAATGATGACGTCATCGGAGGGGACTTTCAGTCATGAAAAACCCATTTGCAAAGGCTTCCCACATGTTGGAAATCAATTGGCCAATTAAGTTAAAATTGCATCAATCTCCCACATCCATTTAGATTCGTGTGGGAAACACCAATTTCGGATACCACAACAC
Organism: Somniosus microcephalus; assembly: GCF_052327205.1. Taxonomy (NCBI): domain Eukaryota; kingdom Metazoa; phylum Chordata; class Chondrichthyes; order Squaliformes; family Somniosidae; genus Somniosus; species Somniosus microcephalus. The sequence goes on along the minus strand of NC_140998.1, from coordinate 100,475,622 downwards.
CAGCCCACACCTGAGTTAAAATCCAGCCGATTGTGTCTGTGTTCCATTGCTGACTGACATCACATGAGCTTCGCCAGCGCTCTGAGGTAGCACCTCGCTCCTTGGCCTTTGCGCCTTAAGACAGGTGTGAAGCACCTGATTGAGCGCTCCAATCACCTCCAGGGGCGATAAAAGCCAAGTTTGCCGTCGGAGGCGATAATTAGTGCCAGGCGCTAAACTTTGCGCTCGGCTGATAATGGCACCCCAAACGGGGCGATACTGAATTTTCCCCCCTATGTTCCTTATCTAGAAATGTAAAGTCATGTGACTTGCTAAGTGTCTCAGATCCTGTAATGGATGCTCGCACATTGATGTCTCATGACCCAGGTCCTTGCTGCCTTATACCCACTATTATTGTCTTCCATTCCACTAATCCTTACTGATGGTGACTACAGGTTGCAGCAGCCAATTAACACTATGCAATCCTCTTGTAAGAGAAGACAGTACACAATGCCAAGGAATGTCAGGCTACTGGGTAGGACATTCCAAAATCCAACATTTAACAGCACATGAAGAGGAAGCAATGACAATAATTGACTTCAACTCTAGCTTTGAGGTTGGGGATGGGGATATGGGAGTCTCTGTGCCTTCAATCAGTCCTTATCTTATTTAATCACATGGAATTTTCTTGGGGATTTTCCCAATTGGCTGCTGTAACTTTGGCAGAAGTTCACCGGAAGCCCCATTTATGCATCTATCTGAGGCTTCCGCCAATCTTGCACCAAATTTACAGCAGCTGATTGGGAGAACCTCTGAAGAAATTCTCAGCAAATGTTCTGCAATCTCTTCATCAGCTACCACTGATTGATTAAGATAGAATGCTGCTCAAGCACACCAAAGTTAATAGTACAGTATTTCCTCCAGAGGAAACAATTCAGAGGATTGCTGAAGAGCAAGACTTTGCAGTTTCCTGTACCTCTGGTAACACTGGTCATCATTCATCCACTCTGTCATTCATCCTCTCGCAGCCCAGAGACACATACACAAATAGAGTAGATAAGGAATTGACACATTGTGAGTCACAAAGCACAAGATCATATAAAGTTGGATTCTCATTGGAAAGCTCATTTTGCAGCCCTTAGATTTTAGCTCAGTAATTTGCCTAGAAATTGCATCGTGTAGTGGCTGCTTTCCAGCACTGTGCAAACACCTAAAACCCCAAAATGGCGGGCATGAAGCACGCACACATTTCCGGCCAGAAGTGTGCCACCCACCATATTGAGTAAGGACAAACGAGGTATCTTTACCCACTCCTGGATGGGCATTAGGTCCTTTGCGTATGCAAATAAGGGGCTGAATGCTTGCTTGAGGTCTCCGCTCCAACTTTGGTTTGTCCTGAGGCAGTCAGCACCATCACATGTAAAAATAGTTTGGGCAGTCTCAATCCAGTTGCTAATGCGAATGGGCCAACAGAATAAAATTGCCCCTAGTTTAGCACTAATTAACAATGGGGTAAATATTTATGTGGATGTTGTGGGGTGGAGGGGCGGGGTGGGGTGCAATCTGGCCACCTGCCCGATAGCACCAGATAGAGGCCTGAACCATTTTTATGGTCGGGCCTTATATTTTAATATTCAGGGTAAGCTAACCGTCGCTGACTGGCAGCCTGCCGATGGAGGGACAAAAAATCGGCTGACTGCTTTGCAGTGTCAAGCTGGTCCAGTTAAGGGGGAGGTAGCAATCTCAGGGATGGGCCACAGAGGACTGGGCATTGGATGTGTCACTTTTTGTATTAATGCTTCCCCTGGCTCCACAAAAGTAACTAAAACACCTACCTCTCTCTTTTTTGGAGCAGGCTCCAGTGGTCCCTTTAAGGGCCACTGGTTAGACTGCTCTATGTCCAGTACCAGTGGATGGAGCATGCATAGCGTACATTCCATGCAGTAGTACTTGAAAATTGCATCGGGATCCTTTGGCTTTCATAGGATTTGCATTGCGAGCACGGTGGCATAGTGGTTAGCACTGTTGCCTCACAGCGCCGGGGACCTGTGTTCGAATCCGGCCTCGGGTGACTGTGTGGAGTTTGCACGTTCTCCCCGTGTTTGTGTGGGTTTCCTCCGGGTGCTCCGGTTTCCTCCCACAGTCCAAAGATGTGCGGGTTAGGTTGATTGGCTATGATAAAAATTGACCCTTAGTGTTAGGGGGATTAAATACGTGGGGTGGGTGGGATATGTGTTGGTGTTGGTGTAGGGGTTACGGGGATCGGGTGGGATATGTGTCGGTGTAGGCTCGATGGGCCGAAATGGCCTCTATCTGCACTGTGGGGTTTCTGTGATTCTGTGATTGTATAATGAGGCTCCCGCCTTAGCTGCCTATCTCAAGTTCTCAATCATGATGGCAGTTGGCGGAACAATGGTGGGAACAGGATAGTAACTCTGCACTCTAATTTTGAGCGCACTACTGCCCCATTCCTGATGAAGTCAATGGAAAAGAAAATCAGGCAGAGCGTAAAACAGACAGCCGATGTGCTACCGCCCCCAAGATGGATTTCAGTCCTAATGTGTTTAACATAATTTTTATAACACTATAGCTGCTCTCTTCTATCAAATTAACTATTGCCTTCATAGAGCTTGTTTGCAATGATATTTTAATACATAATTATAAAACTGATAACTTCAAAATGTGGGATTTTATTTTTTTATATATATGCACATAAATTGATAAGGAACAATTCTGTGATCATTTTCTATACTATGCTGAAGCTATCAATAAATAAATTATTTGTAATAATTATGTAGTATTCAACTATATTTACAAGTACAAACTAAACATCAGCAATTGATAATTTGATCTAATTTTTCATTTTTACTATTATATTTTACATGTATACATTTTATTTTTTGTAAAGCAGTCAGTGTAAAACATCTAAACGTAACAGCACATAAACATGACATTTATTGCCAATCAGTTTTAAAAAAATCTTTTTCACTTCAAAACAGCATTTCATTTAATTCTCTAAATCCTTACATATGTTCATCAGTTATTATTCTAACATGTTTGTTTTCAGAGAGAACTCAATTATATCAATATATGCTTGTTAAGACCATATAACAAAGACACAATATACTCTTCCTACCAAGGTAATTAATGCTTCTCTGATCACATAATTGCATGAAAATAGCATTTGGATTCACAATAGGCTCCCTAATTGGATCTTAAATCTGCTAACATAGTGGGGCAAACATTCTCTTTCTGCCCTTCAAAGATTTCCTGCTGTGCACGGCATGTTCTGTCAGCAGATCCTCATAGCAGCAGATGACCTTCACTTCAACTGAGAAAATCAATTTACAGCAGTGTTAGCATTACCAAGAAAAGATGCTCTGAAAACCGTACCTGTGACGGCAAAAAGACGCATTGAAATTAACTTTTCACTGAATAAAATCAGATTCATTTACGTTATGAAGGAACCTTTTTGTTGCTGTTATCAATTAATTCCATTCCTTTTCTTCTTTCTATAAGGCTGATCCCATACTCCTGTGATCCCAGTGGGAAATGGCGCTCACAGGGAGCAGTTCATTGGCAATCACAGGTGCAGAGCCCATGTTTTTCTGCCTACCAAAACTAATGGATGGAAAATCATGGGCTTTGCACGTGATGTAATCCCTGTGAGCACCATGACCCTTAAGTCTTTATACCCTGTACCAAGGCAGTTTGGAAAGTGACATGTTTTTAGGCCTCTGCCAATGCTGCTGCTATTCTGTAGCTGTCCATTAGGAGCTGCATGAAAGTAGCCCAATGATTATTTTCCTCCCTCTTTGTGGTGAATCCCCTGGTCTCTTCACATTATCTAGACTGACACTGCAGTGTATTTCTGAAGAAATGTTGCATTATTGTACACGCCATCTTTCAAGTGAGGTGTTTAATTGAGGCCCTGTCTATCTGTTCAGGTGGACATAAAAGATCACATGGTACTTAAATAAGGTTCAAGATTAGGATTGAGAATAACATACTTAGGACAAAGACTAAGATAATAGATTGAAAAAGAGCAAATTATGAGGAAATGAGGGTGGAACTAAAGAAGGTAGACTGGGAGGAAATCTTGAAAAACAATGGGAAATCTTTAAAAGGGTTATCAATAGCGTTCAAGAGAAATGTATTGCACTGAAGGCCAAAAACAAGCAAGCTAATTATGGGGCACTGTGGATGAATAAAGAACTAAAGGGAAAATTGAATCTAAAGAAAAATACATATAAGAAGTACTTATATACTAAAGGTGAGGAGGACAAAAGGGAATCCGAAGAACTTAGGAGAGAAGTTTAAAAAAATCAGGAAGGCAAAGAGAAATTACAAAATCAAATTATCAAGGAATATAAAAATAAATAATAAAGGGCTCTATAGACACATAAATAACAAAAGGAAAATTAAAGTGTGGATAGGGCCACTAAAGGATGAGCAGGATAAACTTACCGGTAAGGACAGAGTATTGAATAATTACATTGCCTCAGTTTTTAATAAAGAAGATAATGAAATAGATACTTCACTAGAGGATGAGCTTAAAAATAATATTAATACAGTTGAGATACAAAGGGAGAAAATAATTAACAAACTAGCAAAACTAAAAGAGGATAAATCCCCAGGTCTGAATGGTATACACCCATGCATACTCAAGGAAACTAGGGAGGAGAGAACAGCCATAAAACTCGAGAGGAGAGGCTATAAAGTATGGGGGGAGCGGCTGAGAGGAAAGGCTATAATGTGTGGAAGGAGCAGCTGTGACGCGAGGTCGCTCGGTGGCACAGGGAAAAATCTGACAAAAAAATTCTGAATCTGAAAAAGTGATGTCAGAGAAGCGGTGGTGCCCGAGCAATTACAGCTAAGTGCTTAATGTATTATATAACTATGTGAACTGTTTAATTTATTTTATAATTAAGTTCAGTGTTCAATTAATTAATCAGACCTAGGAGGATAAAATTAAAATTCACTAAATAGAGCATACTAACATTAAAGGGTTCCAAGTTTTCATTAAATTAAAATCTGATGTATATAAAAATCTGATATATCTATATATATAAAGGAATCGATCTGTCTGTCTGTCCTTCTGTCTGTCTGTCCTCACGTGTGCGTCTGTCCGGCTATGCGATCGAAAGTTATAGAGCGTACCTACGCGCGCGTTACCTCCGAAGAAAGCTTACGCTTCCGGGACGCTCCTAAGCGTATTTACTTTTCGGTCAGATGAAAATTGTTCGCGCCTTATGCAAAAAACCTTCAAAATTAAACTCATTATCTGCTACTTAGCATTGATTGACTGACATCAAGGTTCCACCAATCCTGTGCCGTCACGATTGACCAATCCTACAGTACGGCCCCCTGATGGTTGGCCAATCGGTGTGTGTGTGTGGGCGGGACTAATCGTTTTCATCTCAGGGATGTGGCAGCCATTGTTTCACTGCCATTACTTCAGCTTCCAGCTCAAACTACTTTGATCATCCAGCTTTGAAAAAGTTAGTATCTCTTTTAAAAATAACATAAGATTTACCAAAAACGTTTTAGAAGTACTTTCACTTTCATCTTTCAAGGTATTAAAAGGTAGAAATGTTGCCCGGCAGCAGATTCACAAAGGGACAGAGAGACAGGGCCCAAAAGCCTGGGACTCGATTTAAAATGTTGCCCGGCACCAGATTCACAGAGGGACAGACAGACAGGGCCTGAAAGCCTGGTACTCGATTTAAAATGTTGCCCGGCAGCAGATTCACAGAGGGACACAGAGAGGCCCCAAAGCCTGGGACTCGATTTAAACCGCCCGGCCCAAAACAGCCCTGGCAAAGCCAGGCTCCCCCCAGCTAGTATAATAATAAATAAGAGTTAAGGAAATAATGAAATAAATAAGTTAATAAACAAAAAACAAGGCTAATTAGCTACAAATTAATCTGAAATCAAGCTAAATCCAAATATCTAAATATAATCTAGATCTCAAGTAATTGGATTATAAAGAGAACTGAAATTCTAATAAATAAAAGCTAGAAATGGCAGTGCAGGTTGTGTGTTGGGACCGTAATATGTGGGAGTTTGTGGACAGTGAGACTGTCCTGGATTGCCACATCTGCAGTAAATGTCTCTGGCTTGAGACACTCGGGGCTGGATTTTCATTGAGGAGTCGGGTAGGAGGCGGGACTACAACTTTCGGAGTTGTAGTCCCGCCCCCATTGAGTTCTAGCCAACCCACGCGATTTTGACTTGATTGACCTTGTTGAGCCCACCCAGCGGGCTCAGCAGGCCAATTAAGGGCCACCCGGTAACAGGTGACATCACAGATTGATATTTCATCTGTCAAGACCTTTTGACAGATGAAATATCAGTGTTCGACAGCTGTTTGAAGCTGTCAAATACTGACAATCTGTACTCTAAGTTAATTCCTTCCTGTCAGAATGATTTAGAGATCTCCCCGGAACAGAAAGCTGAATGCTGGAACTTTTGACAGATCGCGGCCATTCTGCTTTCTGTGCCGGTGAGATGAGGGACTTCTGAGACCTGAAGGAAGGAAGGAAGGCTGTAAAGGTATGTAAATGTAAGTACAACTTCTTTAAACACTTTACACACACCAAACACACTTACCTCTGCACTCATGCACCCATCACTCACCTGAACACCGGACATCTCGACCCCTCCAAGCCCTTCATCCCGACAGCCCGCCTCACTAACTTGGTGTGGTTCGGAGACGTCAGGAATCCCACATTTCAACAATGAAAATAGGGATTAGGCTAAAAACTGCCTGTTAACTACCTGTTAACAGGCAGTTAATTGGCACTAATCCCCTTCCCGCCTCGGGGAGGCGGGTCCCAGTGCGGGTCGGGTACCTGCCTCCTTTGAAACTGGCATGGAGGCGGGTTGGGGGCGGGATGGGTTTGTGCCCCCCGATTTGGGGATTTTAACCCCCCACACGCCTCCAATCCCGCCTCCATGGCCCAATGAAAATCCTGCCCTCTGGTTCAGAATCTTTGAGTTGGAGTGCATGTTAGAGACACTCCAACACATAACGATGGGGAGGAATTTTGGATAGTTTTTTTCCAGATTGCTGTCACACCTCAGAGGAAAGCACAGGTGCAGAAAGAAGAGTGACTGTGACTGGGTAAGGGAAACCAAGCAGAGATAAAGAAGGAGGTCCTGCAGATACTGGATCTGTCCTCTCCAACAGGTACAATATACTTGCTACCTCTGAGGATAATGATGCAGGCTTTGGGGTGTTCAGCCAGAATGCTAACCATGGCACAATGGAGCAGGAGGTAGTCCAAGGGGGGAAGTAGAATAGAAAGGTTGTAGTCATAGGGGATTCGATAATAGGGGGATATATAGTGTCCTCTGTAGTCGCAACCGAGAGTCCAGAAGGGTGTGGTGCCTGTCTGGTGCAAAGGTAAAGGAAAACTTGGAACAACTGGAGAGGAATTTGGAAAGGGAGGGGGAAGCTCCAGTTGTTGTGGTCCATGTTGGGACCAATGACATGGGGAAGAAAAGGGAGGAGATCCTGCTAATGGAATATCAGAAGTTAGGAAATAAATTTAAAAAACAGGACCTCCCGGGTGATAATCTCAGGATTTCTACCCAAGCCGCGTGCTAATTGGCATAGGGATAGGGAGATCAGGAAGGTGAATGCGCGCTGAAAGATTGGTACGGGAAGGAAGGGTTTCATTTCATGGGACACTGGCATCAGTACTGCAACAGGAAGGAACTGTGCCGCTGGGATGGGCTCCACCTGAACCAGAGTGGGACCAGTGTCCTCACAGAAAGGATAAATAGGGCTGTTGATAGGACTTTAAATTAGTAAGATGGGGGGAGGGATCTGGTGAAAATAATGTAAGTTTGAAGACAAAGGAAATAGGAGATGAGGGTAAAGGTCAGACCAAGGTAAGGAACAAAGGTAACATAAATGGTCAGGGAACAAATACAGTTATAAAACAGAGTGTAAAAGGACTGTTAAAAGTAAAGTCAAAGGAACAACTACTAAAGACAAATTAAACTGCCTGTACAGCAAAGTACACAGCATCCAAAATAAAATGGGGGAACTGGAGACAATAATCCGTAGCGAGGAACCAGATGTACTAGGAATAACTGAAATATGGCAACTTAATGAACAGGATTGGCAACTAAATATTGCAGGTTATAACATAATCAGAAAAAATAGGAAAGGAAGAAAGGGGTGCAGTAGCTGTACTAATTAGAGATAGCAAAATAGCAGTAGAAAAAAGGGACATAATGAAGAGAAGGTTAGAAACAGAATCCATATGGACTGAAATAAAAGATAAGAAGGGCTCAATCATGCTAATAGGGGTATATTGCAGACCACCTAATAGTGGAAAGGAGGTGGAGGAAGAAATATGTAAGCAAATATGTGAAATGAGTAAAGGATGTAGAATAATAATCATGGGAGGTTTTATCTACTCTAAATAAACTGGCAAGAGGTAGAAAAGGGGTAAAGGGAATGGAATTTTTACAATGTATGTAGGACTCCTTTCTTAACCAGCATGTAAAAAGTCCAACAAGAGAGGGAACACTGAAGGATCTAGTAATGGGAAATTAACCAGAACAGATAAGAGAAGTAAATGTAGGGGAACATCCAGGCAATAGTAATCAGAACATAATAATGAACATAAGTAAAACAAAGACCAAAGTAATAACTTGGAAAAAAGCTGATTTTAAGGGGATGAGAATGGAACTAAGGAAAATAAACTGGAAAATTTACTGACAAAGAAATAGTACAGCAGTGGGAAACATTTAAAATGGTGATCGATAGAGTCCAGGAGAAATATATCCCACTAAAAACCAAGAACAAACTAGCCAGTAATGACACACCACAGATGAATAAAGAAATAGGGCAAAATTGATACTAAAGAAAAGGCATACACTATAGACAACAAAGGAGAGGATGACAAAAGGGAATATGAAAAGGTTAGGAAAGAAGTGAAAGAAACAATTAGGAAGGTAAAGAGAAACTACAAAATTAAAAATAAATAGTAAAATATTCTACAGACACATGAATGAAAGAAAAATCAGAAATAAAAACAAAAAATGCTGGAAATACTCAGCAGGTCAGGCAGCATCTGTGGAAAGAGAATCAAAGTTAACAAAGTTTCAGGTGAATGACCTTTCATCAGAACTTGAAAAAGTTAGAGAAGCAATGGGTTTTATGCAAGCACAGAGACAGGGAAAGGGGGAGGGGAGGAAAGAACAAAAGGGAAGGTCTGTGATAAGGTGGAAGGCAGGAGAGATTCAATGACAAAAGGGATGATGGTGCACAGCAAAAGGAGATGGCAATGACAAAACTAAAGAAACAAAAGATGGGTCCAGAGGAGGTGTAAATGGGAATAGCAGAATCATTACCAATAACTGCTGTCTGAAAAAATGGGGGCAGTAGTTATGATCTGACATTGTTGAACTCAATGTTGAGTGCGGAAGGTAAAGTGAAATAACAACAGAAAATGCTGGAAACACTCAGCACGTCAGGCAGCATCCGTGGAAAGAGAAAAACAGAGTTAACGTTTCAGGTCGATAACCTTCGTCCGAACTCTGGACCAGCATCTGCAGTATTTTGCTACTATAGTAGGATGTAAAATACCTAATTGAAAGATGAGGTGCTGTTCCTTGATCTTATGTTGAGAAGTAGCAGAATAGCTAACAAGCTGGCTACAAAACAGAAAACAGAGAGCAAGGCTTAAAGGTAGTTACTCAGATTGGCAAATGGTGCAAGTGGTGTTTCACAAGGATTGGTGAAGGGACCATTGTTGTTCACTATTTACATAAACTATTTGGACTTGGGAACTGGAAGAACAATTTCAAAATTTGTGGATGACACCAAATTGGAAAGTGCAGATAATATGGGGGAGGGCTGCAACAAAATACAGGAAGACATTAATAAACTTGCAGAATGGGCATGTAATTGGCAAATGAACTTCAATATAAATAATTGTGAGGTGGTACATTTTGGTAGGAAGAATAAGGAGGCCACATACTCCTTAGAAAATAAGTGCCAAAATGGGGTAGAGAAACAGAGGGATCTGGGGGTACAGATACACAAATCACTAAAAGTAGCGATGCAGGTTAATAAGCCATAAAATAGCAAACAAAGGACTAGGGTTCATTTCTAGAAGGATAGAATTGAAAAGCAGGTAAGTTATGTTAAACTTGTATAGAACATTGGTTAGACTACACATGGAGTACTGTGAACAGTTCTGGTCTTGATATTATTAAAAGGATATAGAGGCATTGGAGAAGGTGCAAAAAAGATTCACAAGGATGATACCAGAACTGAGAGGATATACTTATTAGGGAAGGCTGAACAGGCTGGGTCTCTTTTCTCTAGAAAAGAGAAGACTGTGGGGTGACCTGATAGAGGTCTTTAAAATTATGAAAGGGTTTGATAGGGTAAACGTAGAGAAGATATTTCCACTTGTGGGCGAGACCAGAACTAGGGGTCATACATAAAAGATAGTCATTAATAAATCCAATAGAGAATTTGGGAGAAACCTCTTTACCCAGAGAGTGGTTAGAATGTGAACTCACTACCACATGGAGTGGTTGAGGCGAATAACATAGATGCATTTAAGGGGAAGCTAGATAAACACACGAGGGAGAAAGGAATAGAAGGATATGTTTATGGGGTTGCATGAAGAAGGGTGGGAGGAGGCTCATGTGGAGCTTAAACACTGGCATGGACCTGTTGGGCCGAATGGCTTGTTTCTGAGCTGTGAATAATTTATAATACGTTTTGTGATAAATCCATGTAGTGAGACAAGGAACTCGAAGAGGCGAGGTATGAGGATTAAGACGAATACTTTATTGAACGACTGCGAGACAACCAGGCAGGCCGTCTTCCAGGCATTGCACCTTTGCTGACCTTAGCAGGAAGCTAAGCCCTGACCTTAACAGGAAGCAACCCCTGACCTTAGCAGCAGCATTGGCTACAGCACCACCTGGTGGATAACCTTAATCATAAAATCCCAGATTACTATATCCCTCCCCCCTTAAGATTTCAGTATGAATTTCTTAACAAACAACCATTCCTAAGGGTCACATAAGAAGTTGCCATTCACCATGTTCCATACTTGATGAACCTAACAGGTCAGTATCAATCTCTCTGGTGGCTTGCGAGTCCTTTGTGAACGTCTGACAGTAAAGTCCCTGCTTGTTTGTGGTGAAGCCACCAGCTGCTCCTGAGCAGTGCTCGGAGTATCTGACTCTGCAACGATGGTTACCTCTTGATGAATGGGTTCCTGTGGAATTGTCTCTGTCCCTGGTGGTGGCACCACAGATGCACTTGGATAACTGGGGGCAACCCTGTCCTCAGCCATTGCATCTGGAACCTTCATTTCAATTTCCCCTTGTCTGGTAAGTATCTGATCTACATGTCTGCGTACTACCCTACCATCACCCAACATGACCTTGTATGATACAGGACCGGTCATTGAGTCTATGAAGCCAGGAATCCACTTGGGTCCATAACTGAAATTCCTGGTAAGGACCGCACCTCCTTCTCCAAAACTTCGGCTCTTTGTTCTTTTGTCATGGTTCTCTTTTTGTTTGTTTTGTCTGTTTTCAATTTTCCTTTTTAGGTCTGGGTGGACAAGGTCAAGAGTGGAGCGTAGTCTACGACCTAATAACATCTCAGCAGGAGAGAGTCCTGTGGTGGATTGAGGTGTTATTCTGTAGCTGAACAGAACCCGTGACACTTTGGCTGCTAAACTTCCTTCTGCACTTTTTTTCATCATCTCTTTAAATGTTTGTACGGCTCTCTCCGCAAGTCCATTTGAGGATGGATGATATGGGGCCGAGGTCACCTGCACTATGCCATTTTTTCTCAAGAACTATTTTGTCTCTGTACTCACAAAACAAGTGGCATTGTCACCATGATCTCCGGTAGCCCTTGATTACTGAAGCTCCGATGCAGGCAGTCTATAGTAGTAGTGGCGGAAGCAGAATTTACAAGATAAACATCCATCCATTTGGAATGTGCATCAATGATTATGAGGAACATCTTCCCCATGAATGGATCCGCATAATCTAAGTGCAATCTTCTCCATGGTTTATCCGGCCACTCCCAGGGGTGGAGAGGAGCCGCTGCTAGTGCCTTCCGGTGTTCCTGACAAGTGCTGCATGTCTTGACTAGATTTTCTATCTCCTCATCTAGCTTTGGCCACCACAAGTAACTCCTAGCCAAGGCTTTCATACGCGAGACCCCAGGATGACACTGATGTAGTTGCTCTAGGATAGACAGTCGTGCTGGCTGTGGAATAATCACTCATGCTCCCCACAACACGCAACCATCCTGCACACTCAGCTCTGTTTTCCTGACACTGTAGGGTGTGAAGTCAGCCCCTTCTGGATGCTGTGGCCATCCCCTCACCACATATTCTCGGATTCTAGACAGTACTGGGTCTTTACCTGTCCATGTTCTTACTTGCTCTGCAGTCACAAGTGCTGTGTCAGTGTCCTCCAACATCAACACTCTGTCCTCTGGAGCTGCACGGATAGGTGTGCCTGGCAGTGGAAGACGGCTCAAGGCATCTGCGTTCCTATGGTACTTGCCCGCCTTGTAGAATATGACATACTCATATGCCCTCAACGTCACAGCCCACCTCTGGATCCGGGGTAACACCATCTGTGGAACTGCTTTCATTTCATTGAAAAGAGAGATAAGAGGTTTATGATCGGTGCATATGGTGAACTTCCTGCCATATATGTACTTGTGGAACCTCTGTAACCCAAACATTACTGCTAACCCCTCTTTGTCTAACTGGGAATAGTTTTTTTCCGCTGGTGTTAGAGTTCGGGACATAAACCCTATTGGTCTTTCCGTTCCATCTTCCATGCAGTGTGAAAGAACTGCCCCCACCCCGTAAGGTGAAGCGTCACAAGAGAGAATGATGTCTTTCTCTGCATTGTAGTGAACCAGCACATCCGACGACAGCATCAGTTTCTTGGACTGTTCAAATGAAACCCCCTGCTTCTCTCCCCACTGCCACTGTGTCTCCTTGCGCAGTAGTTTGTGAAGAGGTGCTAACACAGTTGACAAGTTTGGTAAAAACCTGTTATAATAGTTCAGCAGTCCCAGGTAAGCTTTTAACTCAGCCACATTTGTAGGAGCAGGGGCATCCTGCAGTGCTTGTACCTTCTCCTTGAGTGGATGGAGCCCGGTGGTGTCCACTCTGTGTCCCAGGAACACTGCCTCATTCCCCAGGAAAGTGCACTTACTCCTCTTGAGCCGGAACCCTGCCCTCTCCAATCTCTGTAGTACCTCTCTCAGAGTGTGCAGATGCTCCTGGTCGGTTCTTCCCATCACCAGAATGTCATCCAGATAAATGGAAACATGTGGAATCCCTTGCAGTACACCTTCGATTGTCCTCTGGAAGATAGCTGGACTAGATGAGACACCAAACGGTAAGCGGTTATATGTAAACAAGCCCTTGTGTGTATTTATGGTGACATACTTCTTTGATTCATCATCCAGTGTAATCTGCAAGTAGGCATGACTCATATCCAACTTTGTGAATTTCTTTCCTCCAGCCAGGTTTGCAAAGAGATCCTCTGTTTTGGGAATAGGATACTGCTCTAGTTTGGACACCCGATTGACTGTCAATTTATAGTCTCCACAGAGTCTTACCGAATTGTCCAGTTTTAAAACAGGTACTATGGGAGCTGCCCATTCCAAACATTTCACTGGCTCCAGTATGTTCTCTCTCAATAGACGGTCAAGCTCAGCCTCTACCTTTGGCTTCATGGCATAAGGCACGGGTTGTTGTTTAAAAAACCTTGGCGGTGCCTCCTTGTCTACATAAATCTTAGCTGGGGGGCCATTAAATGTGCCAAGTTCCTCCTTGAACACATTCTCATGTTCACTCAACACTTCTTGCCAAGTCAACTATTTGCCTGCATCTATTTGATATACTGCTCCCCAGTCTAATTTAAGTTCTTTTATCCAGCCCCGACCTAACAGGTTTGGTCCGGTACCCGATACTATAACTACAGGTAGCTGTTCCACTGTGTCCCTGTGTCCCTGTATAATCTCACTAGGCTTAGGGTTGAAATGTTCTTTTAGCACAGCCACTAATTCAACAAATGATTTGTCTCCAGGCTTTTCAGGACTGAGCAGGTTCTTCATCAAACTGTAGGTTTGGCTTCCCACTGAACTAAGCAGAATGGCTTTCCTTTTTCCGGCATCATTTATTTCATTTGCTTTGAAAAAATAACCCAACACTTCACAGTATTCCTCCCAAGTTTGTGCTTGAATATCAAAAGCGGAGACCATTCCTACCGTGGCAGCCATGCTCTCTTCCAACTGGTAGCTAACTGCAGCTCGTGATTTTGTTGTTTAAACATCCTGGCAGACTTCTCTTATTCAGGGTCCTGTTTTACCTTGTCGCCAAATGTGATAAATCCATGTAGTGAGACAAGGAACTCGAAGAGGCGAGGTATGAGGATTAAGACGAGTACTTTATTGAACGACTACGACACAACCAGGCAGGCCTGCTTCCAGGCATTGCACCTTTGCTGACCTTAGCAGGAAGCTAACTCCTGACCTTAACAGGAAGGAACCCCTGACCTTAGCAGCAGCATTGGCTACAGCACCACCTGGTGGATAACCTTAATCATAACATCCCAGATTACTATACGTTTTAATTGAAGAAGAGCAAGGAGTTGTCCTGGCCAATATCCATCATTCAACCAACACCACCAAAATGGATTAACTGACCATTTATCTCATTTGATCTTTGTGGGACCTAACTAATTGGCTGACACAATTGCCTGCATATCAACACTTCAGAAAATAGTTCATTGTCAATCACACTTTGGAACATCCTGAGGAAGCTTTATAAATGCAAGTCCATTCTTCTTTACTCTTCCATCAAAAGATGCAAAGGTCTGTTTCTCAACTATTCCCTTTTCAAAGTATTCCATGCTCTAATAATTATGTTAATAAAATTCTCCTAGTCTCTCTGCTCACTCTTTTAGTGATAATTTTAAATTAATGATCTACTCATCATTGACTTCATAACCAGAGGAAATAGCCTTTCCATATTCACCTTATCAAAGTCCTTCATAATTATAAAAATCTCTATTAAATCTCTTCTTACCCCCTCTACTCCAGTGGAAATGGCCCCAGTGTCTCAAGTCTTTCCTAAAAACTATAATTTTTCATCTCTGATATCATTGAGGTCAATGGAAAAGAAAATCAGGCAGGGTGGAAAATGAGCTTTTGATTCGCTATCACCCATTTATACTCTCATTCCTTGGGTTGATTTTAATTTGTTTCACCTGGTGTTAACGTGGCGCTAATGGCCTCAAAATGGGGTCAGTAGCCTTACTGTCTCATTAGCTCTGACGACGAAACTGACGATTTGAAAGTGGCATTTTGAAATAAAATTTGAACCAATCAGTATCATTGTTTTTGATTGACTAAGATTTCCCAGGAATCAATTAGAAAACTGTGACAATTTTATTTTGTGCATTGTACGCATTTAAAGTGTAAAGTGTCCTGTTGTTTTTTTTAGATGCTTTGGCGATGAGACTGTCTGCAGATGGAGTGTGGACAAGTAAATGAAAAATGTTGACTTACTTTCTCTTTGCTTAATCACAGGTTCTACCTCAGTGAGGCCACACAGCTGTAGCTTTTATTGCCCTCCTGTACCATGTGTTACCATTCACAGCTAGCAGATTCAGCCCACTGCCTATACTTTGTATCAGCATCAACCACTTAGTCACATAATTAGCAAGGTATTCAATAATACTGGAGTAGATGAAAGGCTGGAAGAAGTGAGATTTGCTGTCCAGATAATGTAGTGTGCCCAAGAACTTCACTCATCCCATTAGGTGGGATTCATTTTTCTTTGTATGAAATTTACATTCCTCCATATTATTTAGACCAGAAGGCTGATTGTCTCATGCTTGCCACAGTCCTGTTAAAACATTGTTCTTGATCATGAACCCCTAGCATGTAATTGCACAAGAGGTGAAGGAACCTTAAAACTCTTTAGTTAAGAGTCAAGTTAGAACAGCAACCCTCTGTTATGACATGGAACACAGTCATTCTACATCCTCAAATGTGTGTTTGCAACTGGCAATTAGCCATCATATATTTTATAGTTGCAAGTAAACTCATCTTTGTAAATCTTTCTCCTTTGCTCCCCATTATGACACTGTAAAGCAATGGATGAATACCCTGGTGAATAGCATGGGTGGTTACATCTGCCATCTTCTAGTATACAATGATAGAATATAAAATATATTGTGCGTGTTTGTCATGCTAACAAATCAATCACATGAGGTATATGTGCTCAGATAGGAAATAATGGGGGGAGAAATTCGAAATTTGACTTGCACCAAAAACAAGTGTGCCAGCCTGAGGCCCAGGCCAAAATATGGCTTTGGGCCTCATTTAAATGCCGCTGGTGTGCTGTGGGCACACTGCTGCAGCTCGCCGGAGGGAGGGTAAGAAATCAGCTGGTTCCTATGCTGAGTCAGCTGGCAAATCATGTTTGGGGTGGTGGAGGCAGTCTTGTGGGGGGCGCGGGCACAAATGGGTTGGCAGTGGGCTGGTTGGTAGCGGGCTGGAGTTTTTTTGTGGGTCCCAGAGGGACACTCCTGCTTCTCCTCGGCCCAAAAACTCAGAATTTTCTGGACCTCTTTTTAAAACAGCTTCCAACAATCCCTTTTAAGGCCCGCTAGTTAGGGTGCTCAATGCCTGTTACAACTAGACAGAGTGTGCATGACGCACGTTCCACCCACTTGTACCTGAATATTGCCTTTGTGGTCTTAAAACCAGTGTAGGATCCCGATTTGCATGTTATGCAGCCATGCTCCTGTTTTCCGGTAGGCGGGCTGTTCACCCATTAGCAGGCCCTCTTGAATATGGCATCAGGTGGGACTTGTGCATCAATGGAGCGGTCAAGGCGCCTGCTCGATTTTCCATTGCTGGCTGCCCATTTTTCAGGTGCACAGCGGGTGGTGAGTTAAATTTCTCCCGCAATGCTGTTTAACAAAGTGAATTAAAAAACTGTACACATGATAAGATTTGGGTACTAAATTCACCTCTACCACTGTAACTATCTGTGAATTCTAACTGTTGAATTCTGCTGCCGCATTAAAAAACAGGCTTTCATGCAATTGTGTAAAATTAGAACAACAGACTGACTACGCTATAATTATCAGTATAAGTTTTTCCTAATTATAGTTTTTTTGCACTCATCATTCTGCTCTATCCAATGTAAGCTACTAAAATTGCTTGAATAGCCAAAGGAAAGTTTCCCACAGTCACTGGCCACAGAAAACACCATTGTCTTTCCTCAGCTTGATGGACAACATTTTTATAAATGGTAACTCGTCTGTCAATGGCACCCTTACTGAAAAGGCAAAAAAGAAAACGGAATGGATTCTGCCAATATCTGACAAAGCATGTTAACACATAATCAGGCATTCATTAGCCGAGCAGCTGCCTATGGGACCTGCAATAACACAGGTGCCTTTAGCCATTTCCTATTCATACATAAAAGCCAAAAAAGCACATGATACCTGAAAAAGGAACGGTTTATTATGGCCTGTCAAACTTCCATATTCTAGACCCGATGTGTACATGGGATCAGGGGAGGAAAAGACAATGAGCACAGCTCAAGTTTTGTTTCATGCAAAAAAACGTTAACAAATATTCCCAATAATTGGCTGGAAGACTTTGGCTTCCAAATACAAAAGGCAAAAGAAAGCGGCTTTTCAATTATAATGCTGTTAACTCTTTGAGGACTGCAGTAACATTAGCAGACAAATTCACAAATGTAACAAGATGTTTTAATTTCTTTCTCGAATAATGTGGATTATGGATTTTTTTTGTTGGTTCTGTGCATTTTTCTAATTCTGTTTAGAAACATTGGTTAAATGTACAAAAAGCATTTTGGCAGTTGATAGATGGAAGAATGCTAATAATACCCAGAGGATTAAAGTAGGATGATGTATCTGAATCTTAACATGTCCACATGCTTACTTTGCCACTTTAAGTGATAAATAATCATAACAAATTAATATAATTCCTTTGTGTCCTTGGAAAATTAAGTATTTTTATTGCCATTATTTAAGTCTTTATATAGTTCATGCTTTGTAACTATAAAGTGTACCTGAAGAAAATATCAGTAATAAAATATGTAACTACAGTATTTCTGATGAACCATAGTCATTACATAGATGGAAGATTGAATGTTCGCTTCATGCTTAATATATGAGAGGAAGATTCTGACCTTAATGTATTGGAAAACCTTTTTAATGCATTTCAAATATCAATATTTTTTAATTCTACATCTTTAATGCTCAAATATATGCCAACAAAAAAAACAAATGTGAACAAAGAATATTTGCTAGGTTAAAAATAAATTGCCCATATGTTCTAGATCCCACCATACAAAATACATCTTAGGAAGTCGATTACAATAGTGTCAAATGAATATGTGGAAAATACACAATTTCAAATAATTGCTTCATAATATTTAACAAAATAAGTGGAAGATTCTACATAGCCATTAAATTATACTTTTGAAGCACAAAGACTAAAAACTGTTTATCAGTCTTTGTCTCAGTCTATTCAACAACATTTCTTCAGATTCTGAAATTTTAATTTGTCTGTTGAACAACACAAATGATCAGTACTATTTGAATAGAACTAGCTAATAAAATGCAACCATATTGCTATGAGTTATATAATGTCCCTACAACAGTGAAACCTTTTATTTGTACGATCTTTATCTTATTCAAAATATTTACTATAGCTAAATGTATTGATAATTTCAGGCTGGATTGAACAAAGATCAATAAAGTGGCTAATCAAGCATTTTATCGATTGTTTTTCAAAATTATATGCATGGAATTTTTATTTCAATTCAGATTCCAGTTTACATATAACTTGTAATTATGAAGACATAAATCTAGGGAAAACCAGCTTCTACAAACCTATTCTTTTTCCAGTGGTCACTGTTGTATTAAATTGAAATAGTTTGATGATACTAGGGGTAATTTTCAACTTCGTGGTAACCTGGCACTTTTAATACAACCCATCTGATTTTCATCCCATTGAGTTCAATGGAATAAAAATCAGGTGTGTTGTACAATGGGTGGCCAATCCGCTCCGCCAGATTACCACCCAGACAGCCAAGTTGAAAATGACCCCCACTGTGCTTTATTGCATTCATCAGGGGAGGGGGTGGGTGGGGGTCATAGTATGCTGAAGTTGCAACGTCACATAGGCTAGTGGCGGCTCATCAGGTGAGGCAAGTGAGGCACTGCCTCACCTAGACCTTTGTGTATACACGCGTGAGTGGGGAGTTAATGTCACTGTCGGCACACAGATGTGCAGAACAGCATTTTACACTGCACATTAATTTGTAATTGCCAAAATCTGAGCCATATTATTGGATGATGGCCAGTGAAATTGGACAGGATTTTGTTGCCAGAATCTAGTGGTGAGATTCCACAGGAAGAGCCCATTGCCACGGTAACATGCTGGCTTCATGAGGCATGTATAGCTGCGTCTCACCTGTCAAAAAGGCCACCAGTCACCACTAGTTAGCTGTAATTCTTCTAACAGCATGTCGATCCAATATACACAGGGTCATGTGGTATTCCTTAAATAGCTATCCTGGGCTGAAGTTATGTTAATGGTCTTTCCTGATATAAATAATAAATGTGTGGTGTATGTGCCTTTAAGAGCAATTATGGTGTATGTGCCTTTAAGAGCCCCAGGTGTGCGTAATGCCGGTAATTGCCACTTGGGCTATATAAGCCTGTGTATTGTGTATATCCTTTAGAAACCCCCCCCAGACTTGCTTAGTAAATACCTATGAACCAACTCCTGTCTTCAGTGTCTTTATCAACACACGGACACTACAGTGGCGACGAAGTGGAAACGGACTTACCTGCAATTCGGCAGCACCTCAAGGACATCGATTCCTCCAGCGTCCAGAAGACTCAAGGAAGTAAGAGAAACTGTGGTTTCACCAGCTGGCCAAGCTGGTGACAGGTACTGCGCTAATCCTTCCTGGGCGTCAGGCTGGAGCTCCAGCGGCGGGCTCTACAGCTGAGACAGGCAGCGAAATCGGAGGCAAGCAATAATGGACTGGGAGGGTGCACTCGAGAGACGGCCGGCGCGGCAAGCAGGTCAGCATTTAGACCTCCGTCGGGAACGAGTCTCCAACAGTGAATAAACGGAAACCACAGTAAAACAGCGTTGTTATCGGTAGCAGCGGCGGGAAAGCGCGGGAAGCGCCATATCGTTGCTACAGAGAGAGAAAAAAAAAAAGCGCGGGAAGCGCCATATCTTTTCTGAAATGCCTAAATCTGGTAATATTGAGGCTTTTGATGGCGAAATAGAAGATTGGACCACATACGTGGAAAGAGTAGAGGTTTATTGCACTGCAAATGGAATAACAGATGAAAAAAAAGCTTCAGTACTTCTGAACTTAATGGGCGCGAAGACATACGGGCTGTTATGAAATTTAATCACTCCAGCCAAACCAAAGGACAAGACTTTTAAAGAAATTGTTGATACCCTGCAGGAGCATTTAAACCCAACACCGCTGCTGATAGCGGAACGATTCAAGTTCTTCAAGAGAAATCAACACAAGAATGAAAGTAACGCTGATTACCTAACCGAATTAAGAAAGCTATCAAAGTAGTGCCAATTCGGAGCAGGACTATCGGATTATCTTCGAGACAAATTTGTTTGCGGTCTCTTAAGTGAAGGAACACAAAAAAGACTGCTTTCTGAAAAAGATTTAACATTGGACAAAGCTTTCAGTATGGCTGTATCATACGAAGCAGCAGCAAAAGGAGCTGCAGAGATACAACAAGAGACACAGGACTTCGGCACCCATAAAATGACACAGGAGTTCGGAAGATGTTATCGCTGCGGCAGATCCACCCATAACCAGAGGGACTGCTGGTTCAAGGGCAAAGCATGCAGGCAATGTGGTAAGATTGGACACATTGCACGGGTATGCCAATCTGGACAAAATAAATCCACTGACAGAAAACAAAAAATCAATAAAGAAAAGTACAGGAAGGTACAAATGATGACGGACAATAGCTCCGAAGACCAGAATAGCGATAGCGACTCCGGAAACAAGAGACTAAGCTGTCTCAAATTACATAATGTGCTTGCCAAAGAGGATTACCAAACCATTTGGGTTACCCTCACAATAGTAGGGTCCCCAGTTAAAATGGAGCTAGATACAGGATCAGCTCTAACCGTAATAAATCGACGAGATTACGAGAGGCTATTTTCGCATATACCTCTAAAAGACACATCCATTATCTTAAAAACATATACGGGGCAGAAAGTCTACCCCAAAGGAAAAATAAGGGTGCCTGTGGTATACAACGGCAAAGAAATACAAAAGTTGTATTTATACATTCTACAAGATGGTGGTCCACCGTTGTTGGGACGTGAATGGATAAGGAAGATACATTTAGACTGGCACTCCATTCAGGCACTGACGGTGACCAGTAAGGAAAAAAACAATGATGACATCATACCTGAACGATTAAAAGACATCTTGGCCAACGCCAAAGAAGTGTTTCAAGAGAAACTAGGAACCTTGAAAGGCATCACCGCCTCAATAAAAGTGGAAGATACAGCAATTCCAAAATTTTTTAAGGCAAGACCGGTGCCATACGCAATACGTCCGGCAGTCGAGGCAGAGCTGAAGAATTTGGAAAAGGCAGGCGTATTATCCAAAATAGATTGGAGCGAATGGGCAACACCCATCGTTCCAGTCATGAAAAAAACATTGAAAAATAACTCTGAGGAACAGAAAAAAATTCGCATCTGTGGGGACTTTAAGGTGACTGTAAACCCGATCCTTCACACGGTACAGTATCCTCTTCCGAGGATCGAAGATATTTTCGCCTCACTATCCGGAGGGAAACGTTTCACAAAAATTGACTTGGCACAGGCATATCTACAGATGGAGGTTGAGGAGACCTCTAAAAAGTATCTCACAATAAACACACACAAAGGCCTGTACCAGTACAATCGACTGGTTTTTGGAATAGCATCAGCTCCAGCTATCTGGCAAAGAGCTATGGAGCAAGTTCTGCAAGGGATTCCGGGGACTCAATGCTACCTAGACGACATCCTTGTAACAGGAGAAAACGACAACGAGCACCTTGCCAATTTGGAGCAGGTGCTCACTAGGCTGAAAGAACGGGGCCTACGAGCAAATCGCCCCAAGTGCGAATTTTTCCAAAATCAGATATCATATTGTGGCCACATAATTAATAAGGAAGGGTTGCATAAGTCACCTGAAAAAATTGAAGCAGTTATAAAAGCCCCAGCACCTGAAAATGTTTCACAATTAAGGTCATTCCTGGGATCAATAAATTACTATCATAAATTTTTACCGAACTTATCAACTATTCTACACCCTCTTAATGATCTTCTACAGACAGGAGTGATTTGGAAATGGAACGAAGACTGTAAACGTGCCTTCCATAAATGTAAAGACTTAATCACATCCGAGAAAATTTTGGCTCATTACAACCCATCACTACCAATCAGACTGGCATGCGATGCATCCCCTTACGGCATAGGAGCGGTATTGTCCCATAGATTCCCTGATGGCTCGGAACGGCCAATAGCTTTTGCGTCACGCTCATTGAACTCAGCTGAGCGTAACTATGCCCAGATAGACAGGGAAGCACTCAGCCTGGTATGGGGAGTGAAGAAATTCAACCATTACCTACACGGACAAAAATGTACCTTGCTGACTGACCATCAACCCCTCATCTCCATATTCAACCCTAAAAAAGGTGTCCCCATTATGACGGCACAAAGACTACAGAGGTGGTCCCTTTTTCTAGGGGCACACCAATACAACATTGAATACAAAGGGTCAAAACAGCATGGGAATGCTGACGGTTTATCACGCCTACCGTTGCCAACGATAGAAGAGGCACCTACAGTAGACCCAGTAGAGATATTCCACTCTACCATAGTGGAATGTCTACCGGTGACAAATTCTGCCATTGAAAGGGAGACAAGAAATGACCCTACTCTCTCATGGGCCTACGATTTAACAGTGAAGGGATGGCCAGCACATGGCGAACCACTGTTGCCAGCATTCTCGCAAAGAAGAGAACAGCTGTCAGTGTGCCGAGGAACCTTGATGTGTGGATCCAGAGTGGTGATTCCACCCAAACTCCACGATAAAGTGCTAAAGGAGCTTCACGAGGGGCATCTGGGTGGAGTGAAAATGAAGAACCTAGCTAGGGCGTTTGTATGGTGGCCAGGTATCGATGGAGACATCGAAGACATGACCAAGAGCTGCCTAGGATGCCAGAAGGTCCAAAATGCTCCGCCACAGGCCCCTCTACATCCATGGGAGTGGCCCTCATCTCCCTGGCAAAGGGTGCACATCGACTTTGCTGGTCCATTTATGGACTCAATGTTCTTAATCGCAGTTGATGCACACTCCAAGTGGCCGGAGGTAATAAAGATGTCCTCCACCACCACGGAAAAAACCATCACAGTATTAAGGACCATATTTGCCAGGAATGGGCTGCCGGAGCAGATATGTTCTGATAATGGACCGCAATTTGTGTCCGAAGAATTCAGAAAGTTCTTAAAGAACAATGGGGTAAAGCACTACCATCCCGCCACCAATGGATTGGCTGAAAGGTTTGTCCAGACCTTCAAGAAGGCCATCAAGGCCATGGGTAATGAAGACATAAAACTTCAGCACAAGGTGGATAACTTCTTATTTGCATATAGGAATGCAACGCATATGGTTACTAACCAAACTCCCGCCATGATGTTCTACAATAGAAACCTAAGATGCCGGCTGGATTTGGTCAAGCCCAACATCCGAAGGGACGTGGAGAACCGGCAGTTTCAGGGCATGAATGAAAGGCCAACTAGGGCCTTCCAGATAGGCCAACCGGTTTTGGCCCGGGACTACCGTACCGAGAAATGGCAGCCTGGAACTATCTGCACACGATTAGGACCACTGATGTATACCGTGGACATCGGAGACAGCATAATAAGGCGCCATGCTGACCAAGTCATCAAGTTATCCGAAAAGGGACAACCTACACCACCACTCTATACATCTAACGATGAAGTAGAGATACCCATATCTACCTCCGATCCGGTGATACTGGAGCCCGATGAACCCGACACTGGCCTTCAAGCCGAATCAGCCTTGCCAGAAGAACCTACTACACCACCAGAAACTACTACACCCCCGAGGCGTTATCCGGACCGAGTCAGGAAGCCTCCTGAGAGACTAACTTATAATTAATTAATACAGCAATGTATATTATTTTGCATATAACATGTAATTAATAATTACTTAAAATATGATGTACTAGTTAGCTAGAAGGGGAGGAATTGTGGTGTATGTGCCTTTAAGAGCAATTATGGTGTATGTGCCTTTAAGAGCCCCAGGTGTGCGTAATGCCGGTAATTGCCACTTGGGCTATATAAGCCTGTGTATTGTGTATATCCTTTCGAAACCCCCCCCCCCAGACTTGCTTAGTAAATACCTATGAACCAACTCCTGTCTTCAGTGTCTTTATCAACACACGGACACTACAAAATGCTACGTAGCCTTTGTAATATATACAAAGTCCTTTTACTTACACAGTATAGAAATTTGCTTTACCATGTGTCTTAATCTGGAACCTGGTGGTTCTTCCGAAAGACATTTTCCAATCATTTTAATAATCATTTTACTAGCATGCTCATAAAGCTAATTGTTCTGTAATTTTCACACTTTGTTTGAGATCACTATTTTATTTTTTAGCAACTAATTGATTGCCTGTGACATTGCACCAAGTGCAGTCTTCAGGTGAAACAGCAGCATCAACCATTTGCAATATAGTGCCTTTAATGCTGAAAGAATGTCTCAAAATGCTTCACAGAAGCATAATCAGACAAAAATTGGTGCTGAATCAAAGAAGGAGCTATTAGGAGAGGTGATTAAAGGCTTGGTCAAAGAGGTGGGTTTTAAAGAGGGTTTTAAAGGAAGAGGGGAAGATGGAGAGGCGAAGTGGTTTAGGGAGGTTATTCTGGAGAGTAGGAGTTAAGATTAGTTTTTCAGAGTGGTTGGAACTGGGTAGTGGTGTCCTGCAGGGTTCAGTTCTGGGCTCACTTCTGCTCACTGTGTATATCAATGATGTGGATATAGGCCTAGAGGGAGTGAGGTTGAAATTTTCAGATGATACCAAAATAGGAGGTATACTTAATTCTTTAGAAGACCAAAGTAAACTGGAAAGGGATAGTGATAAGATAGGGGAATGGACTAAAAATAGCAGATGGATTTTAGTGTCAGTAAGTGTGAGGTGATACATTTTGTTAAAAAAAATAGCAGTAATTATATTCTGAATGGAAGTAGGCTCAGTGCTGTGAAAGAGAAAAGTGACCTGGGGGTAGAGGTTCACAGAACACTAAAGACAGCACCTCAAATCAATAAGGCTGTAAAAATAGCTAATGAAATTCGAGGTTTTATTTCAAGAGTATAGAATAAAAAAGCCAAGGGGTAATGATGAGCCTATATAAAACCTTAATAAGAACTCAGCTATAATACTGTGTGCAGTATTGGGCTTCACACTATAAAAAAGATATTGAGGCTTTAGAGAGGGTACAACACTAGAATGTTGCCTGGTATGAGAAAATACAAATATGAAGAAAGGCTTGAAAATTGGGTCTTTTTGTTAGAATAACACAGATTATAGGATGATATCATAGAAGATTTTTAAATTATGAAAGGATGAGGCAGAGTAGATAGAAGCAGATTGCTTTCAGTAGTTGAGAGATCAAGAGTGAGGGGCCATAGATACAGGATTAAATGTAAGAGAGGGCAAAAAAAACTTCTTCACACAGGGTTGTGAGGCTGTGGAATTCAATTCTAGGGTTAGTGGTTGAGGCAGAAACTATGTCAACATTCAAATTCGATTGGATAGGAGGATGAAGGAAAAGGGGTTAGAGGGATATGGGAATGTGATTAGAACTATTTTACATAGGATTACATAGGATATATGGCACAGAAACAGACCATTTGGCCCAACCAGTCCATGCCGGCGTTTATGCTCCACTCGAGCCTCGTCCCGTCTTTCCTCATCTAAATCTATCAGCATAACCCTCTATTCCCTTCTCCCTCATATGCTTGTCCAGCCTCCCCTTAAATGCATCTGTACTTTTCACTTCAACCACTCCCTGTGGTAGCGAGTTCCACATTCTCACCACTCTTCAGGTAAAGAAGTTTTTTCTGAATTCCCTATTGAATTTCTTGGTGACTATCTTATATTGATGGCCTCTAGTTATGCTCGTCCCCACAAGTGGAAACATTCTCTCTGTATCCACTCTATCAAAACCTTTCATAATTTTAAAGACCTCGATTGGGTCACCCCTCAACCTTCTTTTTTCATGAGAAAAGAGACCCAGCCTGTTCATCCTTCCCTGATAGGTATACCCTCGTATTTCTGGTATCATCCTTGTAAATCTTCTCTGCACCCTCTCCAGTGCCTCTATATCCTTTTTATAATATGACAACCAGAACTGTACGCAGTACTGTAAGTGCGGTCTAACCAAGGTTCAATACAGATTTAGCATAACTTCCCTACTTTTCAATTCTATACCTCTAGAAATAAACCCTAGTGCTTGGTTTGCTTTTTTTATGGCCTTGCGAACCTGTGGCGCAACTTTTAGTGATTTGTGTATTTGTACTCCTAAATCCCTTTGTTCCTCTACCCCACCTAGACTCGCACCCTCCAAGTAATAAGTGACCTCCCTATTCTTCCTACCAAAATGTAATACCTCACATTTATCTGTGTTGAACTTCATTTGCCAATTATATGCCCATTCTGCAAGTTTATTCATGTCCTTCTGCAATTTGCTGTAGTCCTCCTCAGTATTGACTATCCCCCCCAATTTGGTGCCATCCACAAATTTAGAAATTGTGTTTTTAATTCCAAAGTCTAAATCATTAATATAAATTGTGAACAACATTGGTCCCAGCACTGATCCTTGTGGAACACCACTACCCACCTTCTGCCACTGTGAATAGCTATCTTTTACCCCCTACTCTCTGCTTTCTGTCTTGAAGCCAGCTAGCTATCCATTCTACTACTTGTCCCGACTCTGCATTCGCTAACCTTGTTCATCAGTCTATTATGGGGTACCTTATCGAAGGCCTTTTGAAAATCTAGATAAATTACATCTACTGCATTACCATTGTCTACTCTCTGTTACCTCTTCAAAAAATTCAATGAGGTTGGTCAAGCAAGACTTTCCCTTTTGAAATCCATGCTGAATGTTCATTACTAACAGCTGGATTTTGACAGCCCGGGGAGGTGGGTTTGGAGGCATGACTGCTGGGAAAATGGCAGAATCTGGGGGGCAGGTGCCCAACCCGCCTCCATGCCATCTTGCCAGGAAGTGGGTAGCCGTCCCTTACAGGGTCCCGTCTCCTTGGAGGCGGGAAGAGATTACAGCCACTTAGCTGCCTGTTAACAGGCAGAAAATAGGATTATCCCCATTTCGCCTGCACAAGTGTGAGCTTCCCGAAGGCTCCGAAACCCACCAGGGTCACCGAAGTGAGTAGTGGGTCGGAAGGGGTTGGAGGGGTCCAAAAGTGTGTTGTGGAGGTGAGTGATGGGTGCAAGTGAGGAGAGATGAGTATCTGAGGTAAGTATAAAGTGTTAGAAAAAGTGTACTTACCTTTGTTTCTTCCTGCAGGCTTCAATCGGTGGGTAAGCGGAGAGTCTCGCACCTCCGCGGTAGAGATGACAGAAGGCCGTTGCATTCTCCAATGCAGCAATCATCTAATTTCTACAAAAGAAAGAGGTTTGATGAGGTCTTGAATTAAGAACTCATCAAACTACAGAGAAAGTCAGTGTTTGACAGCTTCACAGAGCTGTCAATCGATGACAATTCATCTGTCAAAAATGTTTGACAGATGAAACGTCATATGTTGACGTTCTCTGTAACTGGCTTTCCCTTAATTGGCCTGCTAAGCGGGCTTAACAAGGTCAATCAAGGGAAAATAGCGTGGGTTGGCCAGAAGTTGATGAAGGTGGGACTGAAACCTGACAAGTGGGAGTCCCACCTCCAAAAGCTACCCATTGGCAAAATCCAGCCCTATGTTTTTGGTTTCTAGATGTTCTCCTATTTTCTCCTTTAGTAGGGATTCCATTATATTTCCTACCACCAATGTTAAGCTGACTGGTCTATAATTCTCTGGACATGTTCTATCCCCCTTCTTAAATATAGGTATTACGTTAGCTATCTGCCAGTCCTCTGGCACTACACCTTTTTCTAACAAATTATTAAATATGTTTAGTAATGTCTCTGCTATCTTTTCCCTAGATTCTTTTAAAATGCGTGGATGCAATCCATCAGAGGTTTTATCCTCTTTGAGGTTGATAAGTTTATTTAATATATCCCCTCTTTTTATTTTAAATGCACTTATCTCATTACTAATCTCATCATCCAATGTAATGTCCACCTGTTCTATCTCCCTGGTAAATACAGAAGTAAAATTAATATTTCTGCCATCACTCTATTGTTACCTGTGGTATTATCCTGTCTATCCCTTAATGGCCCTATTCCCATCCCAACCTTCCTTTTTTATTGATGTGCCTGTAAAATATTTTACTATTTCATTTTATGTTCCATGATAATTTAATTTCATAGTTCCTCTTTGCCTTCCTAATTGTTTTTTTGACTTCCCTCCTAATCTCTTCATATTCTCCCTTATCATGCACTCCCCTGCTGTCTATGTACTTAATGTATGCCTCTTTCCTTACCCTCAATTGTTCCCTTATGGCTTTATTCATCCATGGAGTCTCATTAGTGTTTAGATTGTTCTTTCCTTTTAGCGGAATATATTGTTCCTGCACTCTGTTGAACACCATTTTAAATGTTTCCCATTGCTGTTCTACATCATTGTTTGCCAATATAGTTGCCCATTTTATTTTCCCAAGTTCTATTCTCAGCCCCTCAAAATCAGCTTTTCTCCAATCTGTTACCCTGGTTTTCGTCATACTTATGTCCTTCTCAATTATCATCTTAAAGCGTATTATATTATGGTCACTATTGCCTAGATGTTCCCCTACTTCTCTTATCTGCTCTGGTTCATTCCCCATTACTAGATCCAATCGTGAATCCTCCAATGTTGGGCTTTTTATATATTAGGTTAGAAAGGAGTCCTGTACACATTGTAGGAACTCCATTCCATTATCCCCTTTACCTACCTCTTCTGTCCAATTAATATCGAGGTAGTTGAAATCCCCCATGATTATTTTTTTTTTTACTAATTTCCCTAATTTGTCTGCATATTTCTTCCTCCACCTCCCTTCCATTATTAGGTGGTCTGTAGACTACACCTATTAGTGTGATTAATCCTTTATTATCTTTTATCTCTATCCATATGGATTCTATTTTTGTCTTGCAGATAGCTACATCACTTTTTTCTACTGCCATTACGTTATGCCTAATAAGTACAGCTACTCCACCTCCCCTTCTTCCCTCTCTATCTTTTCTAAATATGTTATACCCTGCAATGTTTAACTCCCAGTCCTGATTTTTCAATAGCCATGTCTCAGTAACCTCTACTATGTCTGGTTCCTCACAATGTATAATTGCCTCCAGCTCCCCTGTTTTATTACAGACACTGTGTACATTGCTGTACAGACAGTTTAACTCATTTTTAATAGTATTTCCTCTCACTTTATTTTTAACCATCTTTTTAGACTCCTGTTCTATAACTCTATTTATTCCCATCAATGTCCTCCCTTACTTTATTCTTTCCTATGCTCTCTTTTCCTGTTTGGTTTATAATTAGGCTGGTTACATTTCTTGTAGATCCCTCCCTCCATCTTACTAGTTTAAAGCCTTTGCCACCTTCCTATTTACCTTTTCCGCTAGGACACGGTTCCTAACCCGGTTCAGGTGGAGCCCGTCCCATCCTGTCCCAGAACTGGTGCCAGTGTCCCATGAAAAGGAACCCCTCTTTCCCACACCAGGAAAGCATTGGAATAGCCAAATCTGGAGGTGCTAAAAGCATGGATGAGGATTTCAGCAGCAGATGGGCTGAGGCAGGGATGGAGATGAGTGATGTCACAGAGGTGGAAATAGGTGGTCTTTGTGATGGAGAAGATACGGGGTTGGAAGCTCAGCTTGGGGTCAAAGAGGATGACGATTAAAGGATGGTGAATAAATGAACCATAGTGGACAGAAAATATTTTGTCTCCATTTTAAAAGCATACGTCCTGTTCTTATTTTTATATACTTCAATTTTATTTTTAACAGTTAAATAGTAAAACATACTGGCCACTTGAGAGCAGAGGAGTAGAGTTGGTTGGAGCATATAGTTTCTCTGCAGTAGGAGCTGGGAGACATAAAACTGAGGTACTCCAGGACCACCACTGAGTGTGTAATTACAATGTGACACATTTACACAGTGACACAGGCGGGAGAGGGGGGCAGTTTTACAGTCGGGAAACTCAGAAGAACGGGTTTCCCTCAGGTCCCGCCGAATTTAACAGCAGGACCTGATTGCCATTTTTGAAATCCGTTTCCTGGCCAAATTAAGAGGCTGGCTGGCTGTCAGGCGGGTAGGCCTCCAGCTCTAGGCCACAGCCAGGGAGCATAGAGGAGGGCCGGAGAAATCGAGGGAGGAGGGGAGAAGATCGTGGATGGCCAGAGAGATGGGGGAGATGGGGGGGAAGATCGCAGAAGTGCAGAGTGATCAGCGGTGGATGAGGGAAGATCGTGGGTGGGGCCGGAGAGATCGGGGGAGGAGGGGAGAATATTGTGGAGGGCCGGAGAGATCGGGGGAGGAGGAAAGAAGATCGCAGCAGGCCGGAGTGATCGGGGAAGGATGGGGGAAGATCGTGGAAGGGGCCGGAGAGATCGGGGGAGGAGGGGAGAAGATTGCAGATATCCAGTGTGATTGGAGGAGGAGGGGATAAAATCACAGAAGACTGGTGTGTTTGGGGGAGGAGGGGAGAAGATCGCAGAAGACCAGTGTAATTGGGGGAGGAGGGGAGAAGATCGCAGAAGACCGGTGTGATTGGGGGAGGAGGGGAGAAGATCGCAGAAGACCGGTGTAATTGGGGGAGGAGGGGAGAATATTGCAGAAGACCGGTGTCATTGGGGGAGGAGGGGAGAATATTGCAGAAGACCGGTGTAATTGGGGGAGGAGGGGAGAAGATCGCAGAAGACTGGTGTAATTGGGGGAGGAGGGGAGAAGATCGCAGAAGACCGGTGTAATTGGGGGAGGAGGGGAGAATATCGCAGAAGACCGGTGTAATTGGGGGAGGAGGGGAGAAGATTGCAGAAGACCGGTGTGATTGGGGGAGGAGGGGAGAAGATCGCAGAAGACCGGTGTAATTGGGGGAGGAGGGGAGAAGATCGCAGAAGACCGGTGTGATTGGGGGAGGAGGGGAGAAGATCGCAGAAGACCGGTGTGATTGGGGGAGGAGGGGAGAAGATCGCAGAAGACCGGTGTAATTGGGGGAGGAGGGGAGAATATCGCAGAAGACCGGTGTAATTGGGGGAGGAGGGGAAAAGATCGCAGAAGACCGGTGTAATTGGGGGAGGAGGGGAGAATATTGCAGAAGACCGGTGTAATTGGGGGAGGAGGGGAGAAGATCGCAGAAGACCGGTGTAATTGGGGGAGGAGGGGAAAAGATCGCAGAAGACCGGTGTGATTGGGGGAGGAGGGGAGAAGATCGCAGAAGACCGGTGTGATTGGGGGAGGAGGAGAGAAGATCACAGAAGACCGGTGTGATTGGGGGAGGAGGGGAAAAGATCGCAGAAGACCGGTGTAATTGGGGGAGGAGGGGAGAAGATCGCAGAAGACCGGTGTGATTGGGGGAGGAGGGGAAAAGATCGCAGAAGACCGGTGTAATTGGGGGAGGAGGGGAGAAGATCGCAGAAGACCGGTGTAATTGGGGGAGGAGGGGAGAAGATCGCAGAAGACCGGTGTGATTGGGGGAGGAGGGGAGAAGATCGCAGAAGACCGGTGTAATTGGGGGAGGAGGGGAGAATATTGCAGAAGACCGGTGTAATTGGGGGAGGAGGGGAGAAGATCGCAGAAGACCGGTGTAATTGGGGGAGGAGGGGAGAATATTGCAGAAGACCGGTGTAATTGGGGGAGGAGGGGAGAAGATCGCAGAAGACCAGTGTAATTGGGGGAGGAGGGGAGAAGATCGCAGAAGACCGGTGTAATTGGGGGAGGAGGGGAGAAGATCGCAGAAGACCGGTGTGATTGGGGGAGGAGGGGAGAAGATCGCAGAAGACCGGTGTGATTGGGGGAGGAGGGGAGAAGATCGCAGAAGACCGGTGTGATTGGGGGAGGAGGGGAAAAGATCGCAGAAGACCGGTGTAATTGGGGGAGGAGGGGAGAAGATCGCAGAAGACCGGTGTAATTGGGGGAGGAGGGGAGAATATCGCAGAAGACCGGTGTAATTGGGGGAGGAGGGGAGAAGATCGCAGAAGACCGGTGTGATTGGGGGAGGAGGGGAGAAGATCGCAGAAGACCGGTGTGATTGGGGGAGGAGGGGAGAAGATCGCAGAAGACCGGTGTGATTGGGGGAGGAGGGGAAAAGATCGCAGAAGACTGGTGTAATTGGGGGAGGAGGGGAGAAGATCGCAGAAGACCGGTGTGATTGGGGGAGGAGGGGAGAAGATCGCAGAAGACCGGGGTAATTGGGGGAGGAGGGGAGAATATTGCAGATGACCGGTGTAATTGGGGGAGGAGGGGAGAATATCGCAGAAGACCGGTGTGATTGGGGGAGGAGGGGAGAATATTGCAGAAGACCGGGGTAATTGGGGGAGGAGGGGAGAAGATCGCAGAAGGGGCTGTGGAGGACATGGGGTGGGCGCAGGAGAAAATCGCAGGCCATGGAGGATATTGGGAGGGCGTGGATCACAGAGGAGGTGGGGGAGTTGTCCGATCGCTGGGGAGGTAAATAGGTTTGCTTACTGGGCTAGGGGGAAGCACACCTGCTCCTCTTGGCTCAAAAGCAGTGCTGTAAAGGCACTTACCTGTTCCATGCAGCAGTCCTCGCCTCCCTTTACCTGCCGGGTTTCCCAAGGTCTGGGAAACCCGGCTGGCCTGTGTTAAAGCTGGAACAGAGAAAAATCTGAGGCACGCAGCCTCATTAAAATATTTAAATGAGGGACCTGCCTCCTGGGAGCGGGTTGGTTGCCTGCCCCCCTTCCTGCCTCCGTTAAAACCGGAACATAAGAATATAAGAACATAAGAATTAGGAGCAGGAGTAGGCCATACAGCTCTTCGAGCCTGCTCCGCCAATCCAATAAGATCATGGCTGATCTTCGACCTCAACTCCACTTTCCTGCCCTATCCCCATATCCCTTGATTCCTCTAGAGACCAAGTGGGAAGTGGAAAGCAGGAGGACTTGAAGCGGGTTAGGGTTGGGTTTGAAATTTTATACATTTTTATTTCCTATCCGACCCAAACCCACTCATTTTGGGGGGTTAAAATCCACCTCCCCCCCTCTCTCCAGTTTTCATTCTAAATGTAGACATAAGCTTTGATCAAGGGGGATACCATATAATTAATGTTCTTTGACAGTTGGGGCTCATCCCTTTAAGTAGTGCCCCACCAGCCGCCAGCCGGCTGGTTCATGCCTCCGCTCCCTGGCGCTGTCAGCACGAGGCGGTAAGGCGGGGGTGCTACTGAAGTTTGTGGATCAGGTGCCTAGCGAGCGTTGCACGCTCGCTGACATCACGATCTGCATGGCAAAAGGTGCTGAGGCACTAACCATTACAGAGCTAGCGAATTTGCTGTGTAGCACGGGATTCGCCTCGCCGCAGCGCCCCTGCCTGAGCGCCCCATTAGCACCCCCACCAGGCGCTAACTGGGGGTGCTAACCTACTGAATTTTGCCCCCCTAGGCTTTTGAAATAGGCTGGGATCTTGAAGTAAAACTTTAAGGAAGGTATTACAAGGCGCAAAAGGCAATTCAGTAGGTAAATTTAATCCTGTTTTGTGTGAATATGCAAGTTTTAAAATTTTGTTTAAAACCTTATTTTGGACAATTATAAATTGCAGTTACTGAGAAAAATAGCAGCTAAAATTTATTTGAAATATAATTTTGATTCATCAATAAAGTCTAATAGGCAACTATTTATATTTGAAATTTCCATTACAAAATATTTATATATAAGCAGTTTCAATATTCAATGTTGACATAAAAGCATTAAAAAAATCGGAAGGTAAGGTTTGCAGACAGAAAGTGTATGCCTATGCAAGATTTTTAACAGGACAATAGTAGTCATCCCATGGCAGAAGATGCACTGCTTTATAACAACAGACATGTTTATGCTGTGCAGGGCATTCTTATTGAAAGATATTCTAGGATTACTGATGCATTGAGAATTGAATTTCATGACTAGGTCCATTATTCTGTGAAAACCGTAAATAAGTGACCTTTCTTTCTTGTGTATTTAATCTTTATCCTTTACCAGTTTTAAAGCTGCTACTACACAACCAAAATAATATGCAAGATATTCTGGTTGGTTTTTACATAGAATTTAACAGCATGGAAAAAGGCTATTTGGCCCAACAGGTCTATGTTGATGTTTATGCTCCACACGAGCCTCCTCTCACCTTCCCTCATCTCACCCTTTCAACATATCCTTCTATTCCTTTCTCGCTCATGTACTTTTCTATCTTCCCCTTAATTGCATCTAAGCTATTCGCCTCAACCACTCCACTCCAGGGGAAAACTCTCCACTGGCTGGAGTCATACCTAGCACAAAGGAAGATGGTTGTGGTGGTTGAAGGTCAATCATCACAGCCCCAGGACATCGCTGCAGGAGTTCCTCAGGGTAGTGTCCTAGGCCCAACCATCTTCAGCTGCTTCATCAATGATCTTCCCTCCAACATAAGGTCAGAAATGGGGATGTTCGCTGATGGCTGCAGTGTTCAGTGGCATTCACAACTCCTCAGATACTGAAGCAATCCATGCCCGCATGCAACAAGACCTGGACGACGTTTAGGCTTGGGCTGATAAGTAGCAGGTAACAGTAGTGCCACAGAAGTGCCAGGCAATGACTATCTCCAACAAGTGAGAGTCTAAACACCGCCCCTTGACATTCAATGGCATTACCATCGCCGAATCCCCCACCATCAACATCCTGGGGGTTATAATTGACCAGAAACTTAACTGGACCAGCCACATAAATACTGTGGCAACAAGAGCAGGTCAGAGGCTAGGTATTCTGCGGCGAGTGTCTCACCTCCTGTCTCCCCAAAGCCTTTCTACCATCTACAAGGCACAAGTAAGGAGTGTGATGGAATACTCTCCACTTGCCTGGATGAGTGCAGCTCCAACAACACTCAAGAAGCTCGACACCATCCAGGACAAAGCAGCCCGCTTGATTGGCACCCCCACTACCACCTTAAACATCCACTCCCTCCACCACCAGCGTACCGTGGCTGCAGTGTGTACCATCTACAAGATGTACTGCAGCAACTCGCCAAGGCTTCTTCGGCAGCACCTCCCAAACCCGCGACCTCTTCCACCTAGAAAGACAAGGGCAGCAGAAGCATGGGAACACCACCACCTCCAAGTTCCCCTCCAAGTCGCACATCAGCCTGACTTAGTATCTCGCCGATCCTTCATCGTCGCTGGGTCAAAATCCTGGAACTCCCTACCTAACAGCACTGTGGGAGTACCACCACCACACGGACTGCAGCGGTTCAAGAAGGTGGCTCACCACCACTTTCTCAAGGGTAATTAGGGATGGGCAATAAATGCTGGCTTTGCCAGCGATGCCCACATCCCATAAAAATGAATTTTAATTTTTTTTTAAATGTGGTAGCGAGTTCAACATTCTCACCACTGCTTCTAAGTTTTAAGTTAACTGTACTGGGTTCAGGAAGTGGGGCATAGCTGCATTGGAAGTGGTCTTGCACTTTCACAGCACTGGAGTCCTAGCTTTGGCAGTATTGGGGTGGGCATTTTGAAGTTTGGCAGCATAGTGATAGGGCTTCTTTGATTAGTGGGAGGATGTAATTACAGCGTGATAAATTTACGTAGGTTATTTCCATTATAAATATGGACATAGGAATTTATAATAGAAAAATTAACAGGAAGTAGGTAGTGTTGATGGGAGCATGAAATTACAAAGAGACATTGACAGATTAAGTGACTGGCTTAAACTATGGCAGATGGATTTCAATGCAGTTAATTGTGAGGTCATCTATTTTGGACCAAAAAAGGATAGATCCGAGTATTTTTTAAATGGTGAAAAGCTAGGAACAGCGGAGGTCCAAAGAGATTTAGGGATTCATGCACAGATCACTAAAATGTAGTGGTTGTCATGAATCTTTTCATTCATAAAGAAATGACTCATGAAGTAACACTGGGCGGCCAGCTGGTGGCGCCGTCCAAGGAGTATAAATACTCAGGCGTGGGCCCAGCTTGCTCAGGACGTTTTTGGAACCAGGAACTAGTGATGTAATTAGAATCTCATGGTTGTGAAACAGTTGATTAAAGCCTTGTTTTATACTCAAACCAAGTGCTCAGTAGTCTTTTTACATCAATTTAATCAGCTGACCTGCTCCACACTCTGAGTGGTCTTGGGAACAGACGGCTACGACTCAAACCGTACAAGGGAACTCAGACAAAGTAATTGATCCATCCTGGAGAAACTACTCAGACCCGCCCGTCTCGACCTGGACCCGAATTCACTTACAGCTGCTAAGGTATGGAAACATTGGTATCGTACCTTCAGCAACTTCCTTCAGGAGTGTGGTGAGAATGTTCCTAATAAGTTATGAATGCTTGCCAATTATGTATCCCCTCATGTGTTTGACTATATCGAAGACTGTGTAGACTATGACGCCGCTATCCAAATACTACAGCAACTATATGTTAAGTCCCCAAACAAAATTTTTGCTCGGCATCTACTGGCCACAACTCGACAACAATCCGGGGAATCACTTGATGAATTCCTACAGAAACTTCGCAGGCTCAGCGAGGATTGTAATCTTAGAGCTGTCACAGCTGAGCAGTACCAGGAGGAGTTAATTCGTGATTCCTTTATTAATGGAATTGCGTCTCCCTTCATACGTCAGCGTCTGCTGGAGAATAAAACCCTCAAGTTACAGGCTGCCAATGACCAGGCATGTTCTCTGGACTTAGCAAAGAGGAATGCCGATACCTATCTTTCACCACGTGCACAGGCTGCTGCTATCACTTTTAGTGACTCCTTCGATAGGCCTCGGGTGGAAGCCCTCACTGATGATGACTCCAACCTGGCTGATGACGACCCTACCCTAGAAGCCTTCACTGATGACGACCCTGCCCTAGCGGCATCTTGGCAATCTGGAAGGAAGTGTTTCTTCTGTGGAGGTGCATTCCACTAAAGGAAATTTTGTCCTGCTCGTATCGCAGTCTGCAATCATTGCAGTCAGAAAGGTTATTTTTCTAAGGTATGCCAGTCAAGAGCCTCTGTTAGTAAGAAAGGCCACTTTTCTAAAGTATACCGGTTGAGAGCCCCTGTTAGTTTTGCAGCTACTATCTATAAAACTGCTCCTCCCCCAAGAACCACTACTAAGGTGACAGCTGTAAAGGATAAAACTACCCCTCCTCCCATTACAGCTGTTTTTCCCCAAAGTCTGTCCATGCAGCCACGAAGGTTTTGGTAAATGGACACATTTTGAGTGCACTAATCGACTCATGCAGCTCTAACAGCTCTAACAGCACGGTGGCATAGTGGTTAGCACTGTTGCCTCACAGCGCCAGGGACCCGGGTTCGAATCCGGCCTCGGGTGACTGTCTGTGTGGAGTTTGCACATTCTCCCCGTGTTTGCGTGGGTTTCCTCCGGGTGCTCCGGTTTCCTCCCACAGTCCAAAGATGTGCGGGTTAGGTTGATTGGCTATGATAAATTGATCCTTAGTGTTAGGGGGATTAAATACGTGGGGTTACGGGGATCGGGTGGGATATGTGTCGGTGCAGGCTCGATGGGCCGAAATGGCCTCTATCTGCACTGTGGGGTTTCTGTGATTCTGTGATTAGTGAGCGGGCTGTCAGTAAGTTAAAACTGCATATTTACCCCTCGGACAGGGAAATTGCAATGGCTCTGACGACACTGACCACCAACTCTTCCGGCTTTTGTCTTGTCGACCTTATTCTCAATGGCTGCACTTATTTCTCCACCCGGCTCGGGGTGCTGAAAGACCTATGCAGTAGAAACATAGAAACATAGAAGATAGGAGCAGAAGTAGGCCATTCGGCCCCTCGAGCCTGCTCCGCCATTCAATGCGATCATGGCTGATCATCCAAATTCAGTACCCGGTCCCTGCTTTCTCCCCATACCCCTTGATCTCTTTAGCCTTAAGAAATATATCCAACTCCTTCTTGAATATATTTAATGAATTGGCCTCTACTGCCTTCTGTGGTGGTGAATTCCACAGGTTCACCACTCTCTGGGTGAAGAAATTCCTCCTAATTTCTGTCCTAACTGGCCTACCCCTTATCCTTAGAAGCAGTGATGTGCTCCTGGGACAGGATTTCCAGAAACAACACAAAAGACTCACTTTCGAGTTTGGAGGGTCAAAGCCGGAGCTTACTATTTCCAAAGTACCGTTTTGTGTGCTTTCGGCGGCTTCGCCCGACGAGCCCTCCTTGTTTGCCAATCTTTCCCCCCCCGATGTAAGCCCATAGTCACTAAATCACGACGTTTCAGCCAAGATGATCGATCCTTTATCGAGGCAGGAATCTCTCGCCTTCAAGCTGACGGTATCATTGAGCCATGTTCATCTTCCTGGCGGGCTCAACTCGTCATTGTTAAAAATCCTCTGAAGCAACACAAGAAACGTCTTTGCATCGATTACTCACAAACTATTAACCAGTATACCGACCTGGATGCCTACCCACTGCCACGCACATCGATGACATGGTCAATAACCTTGGCAACTACAAGTTATTTTCAACTTTTGATTTAAAGAGCGCATACCATCAAGTACCGTTAAAGGACTCTGACAAAAAGTATACCGCCTTTGAGGCCAATGGTCGGCTTTACCAGTTTTGTCGCCTTCCATTTGGGGTCACCAATGGGGTGGCCGTCTTTCAACAGGCAATGGATAGCCTAGTCAAACAGGAGAACTTAACAGACACTTTTCCATATCTGGATAATATCATCATTGCAGGTCATGACCAGAAGGAGCATGACGCCAACCTCCAGAAATGTTTTGATGTTCTCCGTCGTCGCAACTTAACCTTAAATGAGTCCAAATCTGTGAAATCAGTACCATCAGTCAACATCCTTGACTACTGGGTGGGCAATGGTGTCCTCAAACCGGATCCGGAGCGACTTCGTCCGCTTCAGGAGCTCCCTCCCCCTACGAATTTTGCTCTCTTCGTCGGGCACTCGGCATGTTCTCCTATTATGCGAAGTGGATACCCCACTTCTCTGACAAGGTCCAGCCCCTGCTTCACACGAAGTCATTTCCGTTGGAGGCAACGGCTATTTCAGCTTTCAACCTCCTCAAGCGATGAAAATTTTCCTTTCGTGGTCGAGCGCGATGCATCGGAGGTGGCGATCTCGGCTACCTTGAATCAAGGTGGTCGACCCGTTGCATTTCTGTCCAGAACTTTGCAGGGTAGTGAGCTCCATTATCCTCCTGTCGAGAAGGAGGCTATGGCTATCATCGAAGCAGTACGTAAATGGAATCAATTTCTCACTTGTCGCCATTTCATGCTTATAACCGATCAGCGCTCCGTGGCCTTTATGCTGGATAACCGGAAACGCATTAAGATCAAGAATAACAAAATACAACTCTGGAGGATGGAATTGGCTGCCTTTGGCTGCACCATACATTATTGACCCGGCAAAGAGAATGTAGTCCCGCATACCCTCACGCGTGCATTCTGCTCTTCTATGTCAACTTCGACTCTTGCGGATCTTCATACTGACTTATGCCATCCTGGCGTTACCCGTATGCTGCACTTTGTGCGATCTAAAGATCTCCCATTTTCTACGGAGGATGTGAAAAGAACATGCTCCACCTGTAGAATTTGTGCGGAATTAAAACCGCAATTCTTCCGTCCATCAGATGGCTCACTCATACACGCTATGCAGCCTATGCAGTGACTCAGCATTGACTTTAAAGGGCCATTGCCTTCCTCAACGCGAAACACCTACTTACTAACTATGGTGGACGAATATTCATGCTTTCCCTTTGCTTTCCCCTGTCCCAATATGCTTACTTCCACAGTGATCAAATGCCTCGATCAAGTCTTTTCCCTTTGCGGTACGGCCAATTTCATCCACTCTGATCGGGGTCCGTCCTTCATGTCAAGCGAACTCAAAAGTTATCTTTCCCAACGGGGAAATCGCCACAAGTAAAACGACACCGTACCATCCCATCGGTAATGGACAGGTTGAGAGATACAACGCTATCATTTGGAACGCTGTTCGTCTTGCACTGAGGTCACGCAACCTACCAGACCAGCAGTGGGAAACTGTGCTCCCTGACGCGTTGCATTCCATCAGGTCTCTTCTTTCTACATCCACCAATGTCACTCCTCACGAGCGATTCTTCAGGTTCCAGCTTCGCTCCACTCATGGGACATCCTTACCATCATGGTTGGCAGCTCCCGGCCCCGTGCTGCTCTGAAGATTCGTCCGATCTTCCAAAAACGATCCCCACATCGACGAGGTGGAACTAACAGACCCACATACATGCACGTGCGGTACCCTGATGGCCGGGAGTCCACCGTTTCACTCCGAGATCTGGCTCCCTGTCCAACTGATCTCACGGACCCAACTGATAGAGGAACCCATAGTAATGATGCCGACACTCTGCGCTCCTTTGAGGATGATGCCCTACCTGGGACATCAAGGGATCTGCCAGCTACTCCACCAGGTCAACTCGGGGAGCCGAGTGCTCCCCACAGGATGGCCACCCGAAGCCAGGACGCCGGTCAATCCCCGGCTACCAAACAAGATGAAGCCAGCCCTGCGCCTGTGGGGACCCGCACCCAGAGTCACAGTCTCCCCAGTCTCCCTCAGGTCAATCAAGGCGACACGGGCCCTGTCGATCTACCAGTACGGACCAAGCGACCCAGGGACCAAGACACGATCCAAGGAGACATGCCTTCCAGCCACAAACAAAGATCTAAAAGACTGCGGCTATTCGTGGTCCGCCTAATCCGCTAGAAGGAAGTCGTCGGACTTCCAAATCTTCCAGGCGGGAAGAATGTCATGAATCTTATCATTCATGAAGAAATGACTCATGACATAACACTGGGCGGCCAGCTGGTGGCGCCGTCCAAGGAGTATAAATACTCGGGCGTGGGCCCAGCTTGCTCAGGACGTTTTTGGAACCAGGAACTAGTGATGTAATTAGAATCTCGTGGTTGTGAAACAGTTGATTCAAGCCTTGTTTTATACTCAAACCAAGTGTTCAGTAGTCTTTTTACATCAGTGGTCAGCGGGCTAGAATATAAAGGGAAGGAAGTTTTGCTGCAGCTATACAAATCTCTGGTTAGACCACATCTGGAGTACAGTGTGCAGTTCTTGGCAACACGCCTTGCAAAGGATATACAGGTAGACTATCCTTTATCCGAAAACCTCGGGACCAGCCGTGTTTCGGTTTTCGGAGAATTTCGGATTTCGGAAGGTATTTTATAAGACTGGGAAATTTGTCGGGGGTCGGCGGTGGGGGTCGGCGGGGGGTCGGCGGGGGTCGGGAGGTCGGCGGGAGTCGGGGTCAGCGGGGGGGGGTCGGCAGGAGTCGGGGTTGGGGGGGTCGGCGTCGGCGGGGGTCCGCGGGGGGGTCGGCGGGGGGTCGTCGGCAGGGGTCGGGGTCGTGCGCCACTCTGGTCATGTCGTGCGCACGACTTACGCTGAACGAAAAAACCTTCGGTTTTTAGAGGGTTTCGGTTTTCGGAAGTTCGGATAAAAGGTAGTCTACCTGTATTGTCCTTGGAAGGAGTGCAGTACAGCTTCACAGAATGTTACCAGGGCTCCAAGGGTTAGATTATGAGGCGAGATTACATAAACTAAACTTGTATTCCCTGCAATATAGAAGGTTAAGGGGTGATTTGATTAAGGGTTTTATAGGATTTTGAAAGGAATTGATAGGGTAGAAACTGTTTCTGCTGGTGGGGAGTCTAAGAAAAAGGGACATAACCTTATAATCAGAGCCAAGGCATTCAGGGGAGAAGTTAGGAAACACTTCTTCACACAAAAGGGTGGTAGCAGTATGGAACACTCTCTCTCAAAAAGCAGTAAATGCTAGCTCAATTAATAATTTTAAAGCTGAGAGCGATAGATTTTTGCTAGTCAAGGGTATGGAGCCAAGGGGGTAAATGGAATTAGGATACAGATCAGCTATTATCTAATTGAATGGTGCAACAGGCTCGAGGGGCTAAATGGCCTACTCCTGTTCCTACGTTCCTATCATTCAATGTAAGCACCAAAATTTTGTAAAATGAAATGAAATGAAGTGCTAAAAATCAAAATTTTCTATGAGGGCATGCCATCAGACTACCTTGAAAAATAAAACTTGTGCCTTCAACATTTGTACAGAGTGGGATTAAAACGGAGTGTACTTAAACAGAGTGTTTTATTTGGAAAGAGTGGGAATTTCTGGTAAGTATTGGGTAAATAGTAGATGTAAAAATTGAACTTTAGTTTAACATTTTGATTTTAACCTAGAACTTTAAAAACTGCAGTTAACAGACGCTGCCTGCCAGTGGCAGTTAACTGTCAGTCAGCTGTAAGTGTTTGTCTTGAATAGGTGCTAATCACCAGGAGCAGGGGAGCTGGGTCAACACTTGTAAATTGGGTGAGGCTCCTAGAGTATAAGAGTAAACAGGTCTGCAAAGCACAGAGTGGGATTAAAATACAGTGTACTTAAACAGAGTGCTTTATTTGGAAAGAGTAAGAATTTGGAGAAGAGGGGAAGGAGTGCTTTGTTTTTTTCTCCCCTCTCTCCCTCTCCTACAATGGAGACCAGTTGGGGAGGCAGTGCTGGAATGACTTCCCTCTGATGTTAGTTCTGTTTTGGTCTCCTGGTCTCTCCTCTCCTCTCCTCTGGCACCCCAAATAGTAGCTGCAGTAGCAACAGATGTTGTCTCTCCTCCTCCTCCAGGGCACAGAGAGAGACCTCTCCTCTCTTCTGGCACAGCAGCAGCTGAAGCAGCACAAGATTCCTGTCTGGCTATCAGGGATTGTCAATCATCATTGGTCCTCTTTTATTGAACCAAATTACCTGTAAATTAACTGTAACTTAACAAAACTTTAAATAAAACTTAACAAAT
The DNA here is from genome assembly GCF_052327205.1 of Somniosus microcephalus. Taxonomy (NCBI): domain Eukaryota; kingdom Metazoa; phylum Chordata; class Chondrichthyes; order Squaliformes; family Somniosidae; genus Somniosus; species Somniosus microcephalus. The sequence goes on along the minus strand of NC_140998.1, from coordinate 100,432,313 downwards.
TAAACTAAAATTCGGTTTGCCGGGGTGATGATGCACTCCAGTCCCCGCGGCGCCCACCGGTCTCGGAAGGCCTCAAGTGTGCCGGCGGACACTGCGTGCTCCATCTCCAGGGCCACCCGGGCTCGTGTAGTGCTTTGTGTTACAGGTAGATATATAATTTCATAACTTAATCAAGATCAAGTACATAGTCAAGAAATTACACTGTAAACTAAGTTACCTAATTACAAGTTTAATTAAAATAAACAAGGTCATATAGGGATGGCAGTGCAGGTGGTGTGCCGCAACTGCAGCACGTGGGAGTTTGTGGAGAGCGTTGTGATCCCGGACAACCATGTTTGCAGTAAGTGTCTGCATCTTGAGGAACTTCAGCTCAGGGTTTTTGAGCTGGAGTTTGAGGTGTATACATTGCGGGGCAACAGGGATGGGGAGACTTACCTGGACACTTTGACCCAGGAGGCAGTCACACCCCTTACGTTAGGTAGTAGTACAGGTCTAGTTAGTGGCCAGGGACAGGAGGGTGTGATTGCAACTCAGGCAGGTAAGGGTACCCAGGTGCAGTGCTGGAGGATGTTTCCCCTGGCTGGGGAGTCTAGAACCAGGGGTCACAGCCTCAGAATAAGGGGCCAGCCATTTAGGACTGAGATGAGAAGAAATTTCTTCACTCAGAGAGTGCTGAATCTTTGGAATTCTCTACCCCAGAGGGCTGTGGAGGCTCAGTCGTTGAGTATATTTAAGACAGAGATCGATAGATTTTTGGATATTAAGGAAATCAAGGGATATGGGGATAGTGCAGGAAAGTGGAGTTGAGGTAGAAGATCAGCCATGATCTTATTGAATGGCAGAGCAGGTTCGAGTGGCCAAATGACCTATTCCTGCTCCTATTTCTTATGTTCTTATGTATCTTCCTTCAGGCTTTCCCGTACTTGAGCTTTTTCCCCTTGTAGTAGGAGTGATAAAATGTTGGGTGTACCTACAGCTTTTGTTACCAGCTTATATCCTATTGTTTTTTGAGATATCTTTTGTGTGGCGGTTGGGTCAGCTAGCTTTCTAGGTTGGTGTATATAAACCTAAATAATATAAAATCAAAGTTATTTAAATTAGGACAGAATGCACGACTTTAAAATGGGGACTGAGTTACATCTGTGTGGCCTGTTTGAATTATACCTGTCATCTAATCCTACTTCATTTAAAGATTACACTTGATCTTGAGTCCCCACGTGCAATGCCACAGGAGATTGACTACTATTCTTGAATTATGTTATGAAAGAAGCAACCAAAGAAATGAAAGATCTTGAAAGGAAAGTCAATGGAAGAGCCATCAACAGTTTGGGAGTTTTTGACCAACTTGAAGAGAGAGACTTGCAAAATGAACGTCATTTAAAGATGGTGACCTATTTGACTCTGAGTGATTGACTCCATATCCTCTCTATCACTAAGACAAATGTTGAGTCTGTGTTTACAAGTGCAGTTATTATGAATAACACAACACAGACAACAGAGAGTAACTAAACAGGTCTTTAGTGATTGAGGGTCAGAGCGGGAACTGGGATACATATTACTCCACAGGGTTTATATACTGGTGTGGTCACTACCGGTACTACAATGTACAGGAGCTGTTAAAAGTAGTCCTTCACCTTAAGGTATCCTCTTAAGGTAGTACAGGTTACATACACTACAATTCCTCCCCTTTTAGCTTAACAGTGGACACCCCATTAATACAGTACATGAATATATATACATATATACAATTTACACACAATGAATATTCAAAGGTTCAGTCTCTGAGGAGGCTTCCGGATCCGTGCCGGATAACGCCTTTCAGGGATCTCTTGTTCCCGTTGCTGGGGTGACTCATTCAATTGATCTTCTATGGATTCAACATCATCTAATACAACCGAGTCCGAGGTAGATGCTACAGGCTCAATAAATTCTTCAACTGGTGTCTCTGCCGGAGACATGGGGTTGACCCTTGTTCTTGATCCCACAAGTTGGTCAGCATGACGTCGTATTACGTTCTCCCCAGTGTCTACCGTGTATATCAAAGGCCCCTGCCGTGCACAAATTGTTCCAGGTTGCCATTTATCATTTCTATAGTCCCTGGCCAACACTGGCTGTCCTATTTCAAAACTCCGAGTGGCCTTTTCATTTATGTGTTGGAATTGCTGGTGTTCAACTTCCCGTCTCACATTGGGTTTTAACAAATCCAACCGGGACCACAACCTTCTGTTATAGAACATGATTTGTCACTGCATGCGTGGCGTTTCGATATGCCATTAGGAAATTGTCCACCTTGTGTTGTAGTGGAATATGATCTTCACACATGGCCTTTATTGCCTTTTTGAATGTTTGTACAAATCTCTCGGCCAACCCATTTGTAGCCGGATGGTATGGGGCAGATGTATAGTGTTTCACCCCATTCTTTTTCATGAATTTCTGGAATTCTTCTGACACGAACTGTGGTCCGTTGTCTGAACAAATTTGCTCGGGCAATCCATTCCTCGCAAATATAGTTCTCAAGACTGCAATCGTCTTCTCAGTGGTAGTGGTCGACATCTTGATCACTTCTGGCCATTTAGAGTGTGCGTCTACTGCTATCAAAAACATGGAATCCATGAATGGACCTGCAAAGTCAATATGCACGCATTGCCATGGAGCTGAAGGCCATTCCCACGGATGCAGCGGTGCAATTGGAGGTGCATTCTGAACTTTTTGACACCCTGGGCAGCTTTTTGTCAGGTCCTCTATTTGTTTGTCTATACCTGGCCACCACACATAAGCCCTAGCAAGGCTTTTCATCTTGACTCCCCCCAGATGACCTTCATGCAATTCTTTTAAGACTCTCTCCCGTAATTTAGGAAGAATAACCACCCTTGTTCCATACATCAGTGTTCCTTGACATACGGACAGCTGTTCTCGTCTGGCTGAGAATGCTGGTAACAGTGGTTCGCCATGTGCTGGCCATCCCTTCACTGTCAAATCGTAGACCCGAGACAGTGTTGGGTCATTTCGGGTCTCTCTCTCAATACCCGCATTGGTGACTGGCAAGCATTCGATGATGGTCGAGTGGAATATCTCGGCAGGATCAACTGCCGGTGCCTCTTCCGCTGTAGGTAGTGGCAGGCGCGACAGCCCATCAGCATTACCATGTTGCTTTGTACCTTTGAACTCAATATCGTATTGATATGCCCCTAGGAAAAGGGGCCATCTCTGAAGCCTCTGCGCCGTCATTACTGGAACAACCTTCTTAGGATTGAATATGGAAACCAATGGTTGATGATCTGTCAGCAGTGTAAACTGTTGTCCGTGCAGGTAGTGGTTAAATTTCTTCACTCCCCACACGAGGCTGAGGGCCTCCCTATCTATCTGAGCATAGTTGCGCTCAGCGGAGGTCAATGATCTGGATGCAAAAGCGACTGGCCTTTCCGAGCCATCTGGAAACCTATGTGAGAGCACCGCCCCAATACCATAGGGAGATGCATCACAAGCCAACCGAATAGGTAGCGTTGGGTTAAAGTGAGCCAACACTTCCTTAGATGTTAGCAAAATACTGCGGATGTTGGAAATCCGAAATAACAACAGAAAATGCTGGAAAAACTCAGCAGGTCAGGCAACATCCATGGACAGAAATTTGAGTTGACGTTTCGGGTCGACCCCTTCTTCAAAACTTCCTTAGATGTGATCAACGCCTTGCTCTTCTGAAAAGCCCGCTTACAGTCATCGCTCCACTTCCATGGTATTCCCGTTTGCAAGAGGGTGTTTAGTGGGTGTAACACCGTAGATAAATTTGGTAAAAACTTGTGGTAGTAGTTAACCAGCCCGAGGAACGACCTCAACTGTGACACATTTTCCGGTGCTGGAGCCTTGACTACTGCCTCAATCTTGTCAGGGGACTTATGTAACCCCTCCTTGTCAATAACGTGGCCACAGTACGAAATTTGCTTCTGAAAAAACTCGCATTTCTGGCGATTAGCTCTTAGCCCATATTCTTTCAATCTGATGAGCACCTGTTCCAAATTTGCGAGGTGATCACTATCGTTATCTCCTGTAACCAGGATGTCATCCAAGTAACACTGTGTCCCTGGAATTCCCTGCAAGACCTGTTCTATGGCCCGTTGCCAAATAGCCGGAGCCGATGCCACTCCAAAAACCAGCCTATTATACTGATATAAGCCCTTATGCGTGTTTATCGTGAGATACTGTCTCGACACTTCATCAACTTCCATCTGCAGGTACGCCTGCGCCAGGTCTATCTTGGTGAAGTGCTTGCCGCCAGATAGCGAAGCGAAGATATCTTCAATCCGCGGAAGCGGATATTGCACTGTGTGAAGAACTGGATTAACAGTGACTTTGAAATCACCACAGATGCGAACCTTCCTAGGTTCACCAGGCGTGTTGCTCAACAATCGCTTCATGACAGGAACAATGGGTGTAGCCCACTCGCTCCAGTCCACTTTGGACAGTACTCCTGAACGTTCTAACCCTTCCAGCTCTGCTTCCACAGCAGGTCGTATCGCATAAGGCACCGGTCTGGCTTTGAAAAATTTTGGGCTTGCATTTTCTTCAACCTTGATGGTTGCAGTAATTCCTTTCAGTGTCCCAAGTCCCTGTTGGAACACCTCCTTAGCATCGTCTAAGATTTTGGACAGTCGTCCAGGTTTGACGTCATCCTCCTTACTGGCATCCACAGTCAGTGCTCGTATGGAATGCCAATCCAGTTATATTTTCCGGATCCATTCACGTCCTAGTAGTGGCGGACCTCCATCAGGTAACACATATAAGTCCATTTTCTGACTTTCTTTACCATTGTAGACCACGTTTACTTTTATTTTTCCTTTGGGGTATACTTTTTGCCCCGTGTATGTTTTCAATACAATCTTCGTATCCCTCAGGGGAATGTGCGAGAATAACCTTTTGTAGTCTCGCTTATTTATGACCGTTAAGGCCGATCCTGTGTCCAATTCCATCTTCACTTGGACTCCTGCTATCTTGAGCATGACCCAGATAGTTTGGTGGTCTGCTGTGTTGCCCACATTATGTATCTTCAGACAACCCAGTTCCTTGCTGCTGGAGTCTGAATCAGTCTTCTGTTCATCCGAACTGTTCTCTGTCACTTTATGTACTTTTTTGTACTTCTCCTGCGGTGACTTTTTGCTGTTGGTCTTCTTTCCTGACCGGCAGACTCTCGCTATGTGACCAAGTTTGCCACATTGCCTGCATTCTTTGTCTTTGAACCAGCACTGGTTCTGGTCATGCGTTGTCCTACCGCAACGATAGCACTTTACTGCACCCAATGCCATTTCATTGGTGCTGAATTCAGGTGGCTTTTGCTGTATTTCCGCAGCTCCCCGTGCTGCTGCTTCGTACGATACGGCCACGCTGAAAGCCTTGTCCAGTGTCAACTCTTTCTCTGAGAGTAGCCTTTTCTGGGTTCCTTCGCTCAGGAGACCGCAGACGAATTTGTCCCGTAGGGAATCTGCCAGTCCTGCTTTGATAGCTTGCATAATTCCATAAGGTAATCAGCGTTACTCTCATCTTTATGCTGATTCCTCTTGTAGAATTTATATCGTTCTGCTATCAGCAGCGGTGTAGGGTTTAGGTGCTCCTGCAGGATAGCAACAATATCCGTGAAACTTTTTCCTACCGGTTTATCTGGGGTTATCAGGTTCCTCAATAACCCGTACGTCTTCACACCCATCAAGTTTAATAGGGTTAGTGCTTTCTTATCATCCGGCACTTCATTCGCTCTACAATAAACTTCGATGTGTTCCACATAAGTGGACCAATCTTCCACATCGTTGTCGAATGCAGTAATGTTGCCTGTTTTTGGCATCCTAGCTGAGTTTCTTCTTTCCCTTCGGATATTATTTTATTTATTTTTTTAAATTTAAGATGGCGGCTCCCGCGCTCGTCTTCTTCTCCGCTGGCTCAAGATGGCGTCTTTTCCTGCGCTGCTGCTGTTGTTGTTGTTGTTGTTGCCACGCTGCTTTCTGCGGTCCTCGTGGCAATGGAGCGCCTTTCTGGCTGCTGCGCGTCTCTGCCCCGCGATTGCAGTCCGGCCCCTGACACCGGCTGCGGTCTTGTTCTCCGCTCTCTATGCTTTCCTCCCCTTCTCCCTCCGACAAGCTCGGCCGTCTTCCCCTGCGCCGCTCGATCGGGCTTACCCGCCGCTGCCTTGGAAGGGTTGCGCACTACCTGTAGCCAACCCTTATGCTGGACTTCGTGGCCAGGAAACCAAGCCCGGTTCTCGATGACCTCCCTTGCGATGCACCGTTCTGCAGGATGCTGAGGGCGGATGCCCTTGGTCGGCGCCCGTGTTCCAGGACGCAGCCTCCTTCCAATGTACCCCAGATTCAGTACTGGGGGCGGTGATGCAAAACTGCTGCTAGGTTCGATCAGACTCATCGCCACTGTTGAGTCTGTGTTTACAAGTGCAGTTATTATGAATAACACGACACAGACAACAGAGAGTAACTAAACAGGTCTTTAGTGATCCGCTTTTGGTAACAGGTCTTTAGTGATTGAGGGTCAGAGCGGGAACTGAGATACATATTACTGATACGCTTATCAATTACTTCATAAAAGGTGATGAGTCGAAGAAGAGATGACGAGTCGAAAGAAGAGATGAATAAGGCTTTTATTAGCTAAGAAGAGACCATGCTTCTTCGTGAGTGACTGAACAAGTCTGAACGAAACCCACACAGTGGTGGGTGGAGTCAGCTGAGGCATGCCTCCATACACAGCGCCACCCAGAGGTGGCAATATACAATACAGTGGTTTACCACATTCACCCCTTGTTTAATGTGAAGTCCGGCGGGGTGAAGGGTACTACAAGTTAAGTCTATCAGGAGGCCTTGTCTGACGTCCTGATCGTCGTGGTGGCGGCGGTGGTGTTGCAGCATCCGACGTCGGGTCTGGTGTCTGGGTGGTTGGCGAAGATTCCTGGGGCTTTGGCATGCCGTCTGCAGGGGTTGGGTTGGGAGGGGTGGTGGGGGATAGCAGTGGTAAGGGGGATAACGGTGGTAAGGGGGATAACGGTGGTAATTCAGGGGTACCCGAGGGTGCGAGATCTCGTATGGAGACCGTGTCCTCCCGCCCGTCTGGGTATGTCACCCAGGCATACTGGGGGTTGGCGTGTAGGAGGTGCACCCGCTCGACCAGGGGGTCCGTTTTATGCGTCCTCACGTGCCTCCGCAGTAGGACGGGCCCAGGAGAAGTCAACCATGCCGGTAGCGAGGTTCCCGATGTAGACTTCCGGGGGAAAACGAACATTTTCTCATGAGGGGTCGCATTAGTGGCAGTACAAAGCAGTGACCGAATGGAGTGAAGCGCTGCAGGGAGGACCTCCTGCCAGCGGGAGGTCGGAAGGCCCTTAGATTTTAGTGCTAAGAGGACTGCCTTCCAAACCGTCGCGTTCTCCCTTTCCACCTGGCCGTTCCCCCGGGGGTTGTAACTGGTGGTCCTGCTCGTGGCGATACCTCTTGTTAGCAGGTACTGCCGAAGTTCGTCGCTCATGAACGATGAGCCCCTGTCGCTATGTATATAGCTGGGGAACCCGAACAGAGCGAAGATGTCATTCAGACACTTGATGACCGTGGTACTGGTCATGTCTGGGCAAGGGATGGCAAAGGGGAAACGGGAGTACTCATCAACTATGTTGAGGAAGTACACATTGCGGTCAGCGGAGGGGAGGGGCCCTTTAAAATCGACGCTCAGGCGTTCGAAGGGGCGGGTGGCCTTGATCAGGCTTGCTCTGTCCGGCCTATAGAAGTGCGGTTTGCACTCGGCGCAGATTTGGCAGCTCTTGGTCATGGTCCTGACCTCCTCGATGGAGTAGGGCAGGTTACGGGATTTGATAAAATGGAAAAACCTGGTGACCCCCGGGTGGCAGAGGTCATTGTGGAGGGACTGCAGCCTATCACTCTGCGCGTTGGCGCATGTACCACGTGATAGGGCATCTGGGGGCTCATTGAGTTTCCCTGGCCGATACAAGATATCATAATTGTAGGTGGAGAGTTCGATTCTCCACCTCAAGATCTTGTCGTTCTTGATTTTACCCCTCTGCTTATTATTAAACATAAAAGCTACTGAACGCTGGTCAGTGAGCAGGGTAAATCGTTTCCCGGCCAGGTAATGCCTCCAGTGACGCACCGCTTCTACAATAGCCTGGGCCTCCTTTTCGACGGAGGAGTGTCTCGTCTCGGGGCCCTGGAGGGTCCTTGAGAAAAAGGCCACGGGTCTGCCCGCCTGGTTAAGGGTCGCGGCTAGGGCGAAGTCGGAGGCATCGCTCTCCACTTGGAAGGGGATGGACTCATCCACCGCGTGCATTGCGGCCTTCGCGATATCGTTCTTGATAAGAGTGAAGGCTGCACACGCCTCTGGTGTCAGGGGGAAGGAGGTGGCTTTGATGAGGGGCCTGGCTTTGTCTGCATAGAGGGGCACCCACTGGGCGTAGTAGGAGAAAAACCCCAGGCATCTCTTCAGTGCTTTTTGGCAGTGGGGAAGGGGTAGCTCCATTAGGGGGCGCATTCTGTCGGGGTCGGGCCCGATGACTCCGTTCTCCACCACGCAGCCGAGGATGGCCAGGCGCTTGGTGTGAAACATACATTTTTCCTTATTGTACGTTAGGTTCAGCCGTTGGGCCGTACGGAGGAAATTTGCTAGATTAACGTCGTGGTCCTGCTGGTCGTGGCCGCAGATGGTGACGTTATCCAAATAGGGGAAGGTCGCCCGCAGCGCGTTCTGGTCAACCATTCGGTCCATCTCCCTTTGGAAGACCGAAACCCCGTTGGTGACGCCGAAGGGGACCCTAAGGAAGTGGTAGAGGCGGCCGTTTGCCTCGAAGGCAGTATACTGGCGGTCCTCATGGCGGATGGGCAGCTGGTGGTACGCTGACTTAAGGTCGATGGTGGAGAATACTTTGTATTGCGCAATCTGATTGACCATATCAGATATGCGAGGGAGGGGGTACGCGTCCAGCTGGGTGTACCGGTTTATGGTTTGGCTGTAGTCGATTACCATGCGGCGTTTTGCAGTGGTTTTAACGACTACAACCTGGGCTCGCCAGGGGCTAGTGCTACCTTCGATAATGCCCTCCTTCAAGAGCCGCTCCACCTCAGAGCTGATAAAAGCTCTGTCCCCGGCACTGTACCGCCTGCTTTTGGTAGCGATGGGTTTACAGTCGCGGGTGAGGTTAGCGAACAGGGGAGGGGGGGGGACTTTTAATGTGGAAAGGCTGCAGGTGGTTTGCAGCGGGCGATTTAAAAGTTGTTGGTTGCAGACTGTGAGTGGGGGGAGGGGTCCACCGTATGCTAGTGTGACACTCTTAAGGTGGCACTGAAAATCCAACCCTAGCAGGACGGCAGCGCAAAGACGGGGCAGGACTAGCAGTTTAAATTTTTGATATTCAGTGCCCCCTACTGACAGGGTCACCACACAGTAGCCGCTGATGTCCATTGACTGGGACTTGGACGCCATAGAAATGCGATGGTGCGTTGGCAGAATCGTGAGGGAGTGGCTACGTACCGTGTCGGGGTGGACGAAACTCTCTGTGCTCCCGCTGTCGATCAGGCAACTGGTGGCGCGGCCGTTTACCGCGATATCCATCATGGAGCTGGATAGATGGTGAGGGTGGCCTTGATCCAGCGTCACGGAGGCCAGTATGTGGCTTAGTGAGTCACTATAGTCATCCGCCGAGACGGTGGTCGGTTCCGGTGACGAAATGGCGGTTGAGTGCGTTGGATACGATGGCGGCGGATGCCATGCGGCCGGGGGTACACAAAATGGCGGATAAGATGGCTGCTCCCACGGCCCGCACGCTGCGCTGCTGGCTGGCTTCCCCTTGCAGGCGTTAGCGTAATGGCCTTTCTTCCCGCAGCCCGAGCAGGTAGCTGTCTTAGCTGGGCAGTGCGCTCTGGGATGTTTTAACTGGCCACAGAAATAGCATTTTTGGGCCTGGTTACTGGGCATCGAAGCAGTTCTTACCGGAGGCTGCTGTCTCGGTTGGGTCGCTGCAGCGGTTGGTGCCGGGGGCGGCGGTCCCGTGTCCCACGGTTTCGATTGCCATGTCTCGGCGCCGTTACGGGGGTATGCCTCGAGGTTTCGGTGGGCCTCCTCTAACGAGAGCGCAAGGGCAATGGCCGTCTTCAGGTCGGGTTCCTTGCTTTCTAGCAGTCTCTGCCGGGTGTGGTCTGACTGGAGGCCCCTGACGAAGGCATCACAGGCGAGTCCCTGCGCGTGCTCCACAGCCGTTACCGCTTTACAATCGCAGTCTCTGCAGAGTGCCAGTAGCGCCCGTGCAAATGCCCCTACCGATTCTCCCGGTTGCTGCCTGCGGGATCCCAAGAGGTGTCGGGCGTAAATTGTGTTCACTGGGCGCGTATATTGCCCTTTTAGTAGCTCGAGGGCCGCCACGTACGTATTAGAGTCCCGGATTAGCATATATACTTGATGGCTCACCTGGGCGGTCAAAATTTTCAGTTTGTGATCCTCCTCTGTAACCTGTGAGATTGCGAGGAAGGATTCAAAGCAGCTCAGCCAGTGTTCAAACTTGGCTGATGCACCCACATCTTGAGGGTCGAGGTCCAGGCGTGGTGGTCTGAGGGCTCTCAGCAATGTCTGCTGTATCCGTTGCTGTTGTTGCTCCTCAGGTGTCGCCATTTAACTTTTAGCTAATAAAATTGATACGCTTATCAATTACTTCATAAAAGGTGATGAGTCGAAGAAGAGATGACGAGTCGAAAGAAGAGATGAATAAGGCTTTTATTAGCTAAGAAGAGACCATGCTTCTTCGTGAGTGACTGAACAAGTCTGAACGAAACCCACACAGTGGTGGGTGGAGTCAGCTGAGGCATGCCTCCATACACAGCGCCACCCAGAGGTGGCAATATACAATACAGTGGTTTACCACAATTACTCCACAGGGTTTATATACCGGTGTGGTCACTACCGGTACTACAATGTACAGGAACTGTTAAAAGTAGTCCTTCACCTTAAGGTATCCTCTTAAGGTAGTACAGGTTACATACACTACAACAACCTACTTCCACCTCTGCAATATCACCCGTCACTGCACTTTCCTCAGCCTATCTGTTGCTTCCATGAAACACTCATCTGTGCTTTTGTTACCTCCAGACTTGAGTATTCCAATGCTCTCCCGGCTGGTCTCCCATCTTCCACCCTCCATAAACTTGAGCTCATCCAAAACTCTGCTGCCCGTATCCTAACTTGCACCAAGTCCCATTCACTCATTATCCCTCTGCTTGCTGACCTACATTAGCTCCCAGTCCAGCAACGCCTCAGATTTAAAATTCTCATCCTTTTGTTCAAATCCCTCCATGGCGTCACCTCTCCCTATAACCTCCTCCAGCCCTACAACCCTCGACCACTCTGTGTTCCTCCAATTCTGGCCTCTTGTCCATCCTCTCCACCATTGGTGGTCGTGCCTGCAGCTGCCTAGATCCTAAGCTCTGGAGTTCCTTTCCTGACCTTTTCCACGTCTCCAACTCTCTCTCCTCCTTTAATATTCTCCTTTAAAAGCTACCTCTTTAACCACATCTTTTGTCACCTGTCCGAATATTTCCTCATGTGGCTTGCTGTCAATTTTGTGTTTACTGTTTTATTTGTGTTAAATATGTATCTAAAGTCTATGCTACTTATTAAAGAGAATATCGGAGACACATTAGAAAATGATTTTTTTTGGTAGAGAGAAGCCCACAGAAAGAAGATAACTTTTTTTTCTCTAAAAGCAGAGAGTGCTGCGTGCAATACTGCCACTGGCCTGATGCTGGGCCCAGTGAATGAGGCGGGGCCTTGTCTTTGTCTATTCGGTATCATGGCGACGGCAGATCCGGCGCAGGCCGCGCTTCAACATCACGGCAGCGAGGCCGGCGACAGTCTGCGCGTCCTGCTCGCGTCCCTCACACGGTTTCACCAGCAGGTCTGCCACTTACATTCTTTGATTTGAAAAGTCCTTTAAAAAAAAATTTAATCTGAGAAGTAGGGCCAGAGCCGGGGTCTGGAGTAACGGTGGCCCCAGCTCTCTGGCTGCACCGAGCGGCGTCGCTTGAGTGCAGTCGACGTTGGTTAAACCGGCCTTTCCCTGAATCACTTAGCTCAGTAACTAAACTGGGTTTTCATGGCTTGTGCCTGCAGCCATCGGGTTGGCAAAGCTGCCACCTCCAGGGAATTAATTCCAGGCAGATCCAACGCCGCCTACCAAGAAATGTTCACCCGGGTGCCGAGGGCGCTGATTTTAGAAGGAAAAAGGGAAGAATATCCTAATGGGTAATGTGTGGTTGTGCACCAAACAGGTGTACACACCAGTCCTTTACTCAGGATCAGTGAGATGGTGCGAAATGGGCATCAGTCTGGGTTAGCAGAAACCTTAAAAATATATATACAGGTAACTTAAAAGAAATAAAAACAGAAAATGCTGGAAAAACACTCAGCCGGTCAGGCAGCATCTGTGGAGAGAGAAACATTTCAGGTCGATGTCTTTCATCAGAATTTTTAAAAATAAATTGGTGTGTACTTTTCACAAATATGGTTGCAGTATGATGTGAAATATTTTTCAACATTTCCATAAAAAAAACTTTGTTTATGTTACACTTGGTTTTTGAAACCAGTGTCGGGCAAGGTTGTTGATCCAAAATGATCTACGTTTATAATTTTCTGAAAGTGCATTTAAAAACACTTAATGTCTCAGGATCAACTGTGATGACAAAAACTGATTGGATGAAGTTAAACTGAGGCCCTGTTTATCTGTTCAGGTGGATGTGAAAGATCCCATGGTGCTATTTGAAGAGGAACAGGGATATCTTGTGCGATAGCTTGTGCTATAACAGGGATATCTTGTGTCCTGACTAGCATTCCTCTTTTAGTCAACACCACCAGAATACTTGGAAATACTGGTCAGTTAGCAACAGATGTTGACTGATCTATATGTTTACAGAATTTTCAAATTAGCTGGTCATTTATCTCATTGTGGGATCATACTATGCGCAAAATAATTGCTGCCTTTGCTTTCATATTAACAGTGGCTCAAAAGTAACAACAACAACAACAACTTGCATTTATATTGTGCCTAAACTTCCCAACCTGCTTCACAGGAGTGTAATTAGACAAAAATTGACTGAGCCAAGAAAGAGGCATTAGGACAGGTGACCAAAAGCTTGGTCAAAGAGGTACGTTTTAAGCAGTGTCTTAAAGGAGGAGAGAGAAGTTTAGGGAGGGAATTCCAGAGCTTAGGGCCTAGACAGCTGAAGGCACGGCTGCCAGTGGTGGGGTGGAGGAAGTGGGGGATGGACCAAGAGGTCAGAGTTGGAGGAATGCGGAGTTCTTGAAGGGTTGTAGGGCTGGAGGAGGTTACTGAGGTAGGGTAGGTGAGGCCATGGATGGGTTTGAACACGTGTATGAGAATTTTAAATTGGAGGCGTTCAGGGAACGGAAGCCAATGTAGGTCAGTGAGCACAGGGGTGATGGATAAACAGGACTTGATGCAAGTTAGGATACGAGCAGCAGAGATTGGAATGTGCTTAAGATTATGGAGGGTGGAAGATGGGAGGCCGTCCAGGAGAAAATTGGATTAGTCAAGTAGTTGGTTAGTTGTGACATTCGGTGGATGTGAAAGGCACTGTATAAATGCAAGACCTTTTACCATCTCCCAGTAACACCTTGAACACCATCCAGCTGGTCTACTTTTGAAAGTTTTTCTTGAAGTGTTGCGAGATAGGCTTGTAAGAGTCTCGGTGGGGGCGGGGTGCTGTATTCCATGCTAATCATAGTTCGAATCTCCTATTCACTCTGCTACTCTAATAACACTCACATTGCTAGTGGTTTAAAAGTAAGGAACAGTCCCTATCTCTGATTAACCCACTGCAACATGTAAACCAGAAGCTTGGGGTGAGGAATTAAGGGCTCAATCTGGGAGGGAGTGGGGTCTGAAAGGAAGTTGCATCTAGGGATTGGGAGCACTGAGTTGGCCTGTGCCCTGCTATTAGCAGAGAAAGAGATAGTGGGGCTTGTTGTCACCCAGGTGTGGAGTGATGAGTGAGGTATCTGATGGATTAGTTAATACTGAGATTCTGCCACTACCATTGAGCTGCCAGCAGTGCTAAATTAAGTAATAGCTTGAAAAGATGCAAATATGTCTAAAAATGGACTGAAGTGTTGCATCAAACCATAGGAGCCTAGTCTACCATTAATACTACCACAAGTAAGTCATTTGCAAAGAAATCTTAACGTTTACATGACTTATCTAGTGTTCATAATATTCCCCCAGTGCAAATGTTTGCAATAAAAGTATCACATGTGTATGAACAATTAATTGCAGTACAAATAATATCACCATCTCCCCTTTACTGCGGAATAAGAACTGGGGGGGGAAACTGCTGAGAAATTTTGTGAAATGTGTACAGTAAAAGCAATGTTGTTATGGGGGTGGGGGGAGCGGCAAGAGTAGTGATTGAATCCGATCTGGAAATACAATACCATAAGTGCAGACAAATGTAGGGATGTCAGCACTTTGACAAATTGAAATGTAGAATTACTTTGACCATTTCAATATGCAGTTTTTTAAAATTTGTTCGTGGGATGTGGATGTCGCTGTTAAGCCCAGCATTTATTGCCCATCCCTAATTGCCCTTGAGAGGGTGGTGGTGAGCTGCCTTCTTGAACCGCTGCAGTCCATGTGGTGAAGGTACTCCCACAGTGCTGTTAGGGAGGGAGTTCCAGGACTTTGACCCAGCGACGATGAAGGAACAACGATATACTTCCAAATCAGGATGGTGTGTGACTTAGAGGGGAACTTGGAGGTGGCGATATTCTCATGCACTTGCTGCCCTTGTCCTTCTAGGTGGAAGAGATCGTGGGTTTGGGAGGTGTTGCTGAAGAAGCCTTGGTGAGTTGTTGCAGTGCATCTTGTAGATGGTACACACTGAAGCCACGGTACGCTGGTGGTGGAGGGAGTGAATGTTTAAGGTGGGGGATGGGGTGCCAATCAAGCGGGTTGCTTTGTCCTGGATGGTGTCGAGCTTCTTGAGTGTTGTTGGAGCTGCACTCATCCAGGCAAGTGGAGAGTATTCCATCACACTTCTTACTTGTGCCTTGTAGATGGTGGAAAGGCTTTGGGGAGTCAGGAGGTGAGACACTCACCGCAGAATACCTAGCCTCTGACCTGCTCTTGTTGCCACAGTATTTATGTGGCTGGTCCAGTTAAGATTCTGGTCAATGGTGACCCCCCAGGATGTTGACGGTGGGGGATTCGGTGATGGTAATGCCGTTGAATGTCAAGGGGTGGTGGTTAGACTCTTGCTTGTTGGAGATAGTCATTGCCTGGCACTGTGCGGTGTGAATGTTACCTGCCACCTATCAGCCAAAGCCTGAACGTCGTCCAGGTCTTGTTGCATGCGGGCATGGACTGCTTCATTATCTGAGGAGTTGTGAATGCTACTGAACACTGCAGTCATCAGCGAACATCCCCATTTCTGACCTTATGTTGGAGGGAAGGTAATTGATGAAGCAGCTGAAGACGGTTGGGCCTAGGACACTGCTCTGAGGAACTCCGGCAGCAATGTCCTGGTGCTGTGATGATTGTCCTTCAACCACCACAACCATCTTTGTGCTAGGTATGACTCCAGCCAGTGGAGAGTTCCCCCCACCCCCCGATTCACATTAACTTCAGTTTTACTAGGGCTCCTTGATGCCACACTTGGTCAAATGTTACCTTGATGTCAAGGGCAGCCACCCTCACCTCACCTCTGGAATTCAGCTCCTTTGTCCATGTTTGGACCAAGGCTGTAATGAGGTCGGGAGCCGAGTGGTCTTGGCAGAACCCAAACTGGGCATCAGTGAGCAGGTTATTGGTGAGTAAATGCCATTTGATAACATTGTCGATGACACCTTCCATCACTTTGCTGATGATTGAGAGTAGACTGATGGGACGGTAATTGGCCAGGTTGGATTTGTCCTGCTTTTTGTGGTCGGGACATACCTGGGCAGTTACCTGTTGATGTCTATTAAATCTGCTTTAGTTAGCTAGCTCAATTTGTACTACTTATAAGTCAATTGTCAGCTGCACAATAGTTGAACAAATTGACGAACGGTCTTCGACCTGAAACGTTAATTCTGTTTCTCCACGGATGCTGCCTGGCCTGCTGAGTTTTTCCAGTGTTTTCTGTTGTTAGTTGAACAAACTAGTTGCTTTATTGTGACCATTTGGCACAATCTGGAGTCTGATGTTGGAAACCAGTGATTTTGATGTTTTATGTCTTTTCTCTTAAAGCTTAATGTTGGAGATGATGTTCTAAACATTACTGTTGATTTATGCAAGCTTCAGAGTCTGCCAGCTCTTAACCCAGCACACCTTAGTAGTTTGCTCCAACAGTATATTATTGATTTGCAGGTAAGTGTAAATATAATTTTTCTTTTAAGAAAATTGTTCTGTATATTAATGGAAACCTGGAAGTAATTAAAAAAAAGTTAAACTGACAGCAGCACAAATTACATGACTAAACCACAATAACGAAGCTCAAGAAATTTATTATTGCCATGTACCTGGAAATGAATGAATTATGTACTTTGCATGTATAGTGTAGGACATAGGCCAGAGTGCGGAGCTGTTGGTAATGATGGAATGGGTCATGAGGGCTCATCTGAAGCAAAGATGGAGTGGCATTAGTTATCTAGCGATGGGCTGTAGCAAAATCTAGGGTCTGAGGGTGAGTGCGGAGGCCTTCCTGGGTTGAGGTTGGGAGCAGAGGCTGGTGACAGCAGCAGCAGTTCTAGATTTATTTAGATTATCAAGGTGATTGGCACATTGCAAGCTGCCCTGTCTTAGTCTTTTCACCATGCTAAATGCAGATGGCCATTGAATAAAAGTCTGAGATTTGGAACAAAAGCTCCTGGAGGGTGTTACCCAGAGGTTGGGTATGAGAGCGTATGCTAATATATCCAGGGTTTAGTGCCTACCATGATTGGATTGCAGAGAGGCAAGCAGATGCTGCTGAAGTTTTGCAGCTCCTATTGTTCAGTGGCGAATGGTGGCAGTTGCACATTTTATGTTGAGTTGTGCTGCTCACCATGCTGTGCATTAGAAGCTCTTGGTAACTGCTGCCTGTCTAATACAGTCCCCAACCCATTCATCTCAGTTGTCTAATGACTGACCTGGGAGGACGTGGGGGTGGATTAAGATGAGCAGGTTCTCTTTTGGAGTCGAGGTGGCTCCAAGATGACACACCAGGCTATGGAAGTTTGGAACAAAGTCAACCCTCTGGCAGATTTAGTATTCCTGTCCCTGAGCCAAACAGGTCTGCACTAGTGCAGGGCACTGTTAATGATTAAGCAGCCAATCTGGCTTGGAGGAGAAGACCCATCACCTGGGTTGGGATTCTTCGAACTCTGCTCCAGGTAATCCTGCAAACTAGTGTCCCACAGGTAGGGAGGTCTGGCTAAACAAGCAGTAGAAAGATGAGTGATTTGTGCTGGCTGTTTGGTTTTGGCTGGTTAAACTGCAGCAGTACTCTGGGATCCTTAAGCTTTGACACTGCCACTTGTGCATAAACTCTAAAGTTGGGTAGTAGGATGTGTCCTTATAGGACAAGAAAATGTACAGTCCATATTGGGCAACAGAAACTCAGTGGATTTCTCAGTAGCTTATTATGGAGACTTGTACAAGGTGATGAAATTCCCATATGTCAAGACATCCAGCTGAGCAAAAAAACAAACCATATAAATTTAGCTGATGTAGTAGCTGAATATTAAAACAGTAACTGATTTGCATTAATCACACTATAACTGCTCAGTTAATTTGGACTTCAAATAGTTTAGTAACATTTTATTGTTAGTGTGTTTCAGACAAGCTGAAATTATTGGTGAGAAATGACACATCTGGGATCAGAACTACAGAAGAGATGATGCCGCCCACAAAACCTGCCAGTGACTCAAATTCAACAGTGACTGATGGCCATAAGCAAATTTCAAATAAAACAATTAATCCAAGAACAAAAATGTTCCTAAATGATGCACAAAACAAGCCTGAAGGACACGACGAACCAAATATCCAAACTGAAACAGAATTGGTTCAGATCAAAGCAAGCAGAGATGAAGTAAAATTTAATTACATTTTCCATATCCTCCATTGATCTAATTATGCAGAGATTGTTTTATTTTAGCTTGAGTAGATGAAGCTATTTCCCGTATCATCTTATTTGTCTCAGATTGAAAGAAGAATTTCAGCATTCATGGAGAGAAAACAGGCAGAGATCAATGAAAACAACATCCGTGAATTCTGCAATGTTATTAATTGTAATCTAGGTTAGTTTTCTATTAGTAAATGTTATATTAATGTAATGTTTTTTATAACACAAGATAGAGAGGGAGATGGCAATCTAGATTAAATGCTAATTTATGGGTTATATGTGGAAAAATTGATCTGATTGCTTGATTTTCCATCATCGTGTAGTAAGACACTCCTAGTAATTGGGAATAGAGTATTATGTTTTTGTTACGTCAACGTTTCTACCTATTTTATTTGCTTTGAAAATTATTTTTGCCATATTGACTTTTTTATGATTTAGTCTTAGCCAAATAAATCTGTTTTTAAACTAGAAAACAGCTGTGCTAGAACAGACGCAGTTTTCACGCCACACCCTGGTTTCAAAAGTCATATAAAAGGTATGTTGTTTTCATATCCTATAGTGCTACCTATTTTTTCCAATATCCTGTTGAAGCTGAGCACTTATGTTCATTCATCCATCAGCATAAGAAAGTTCAATTGTATTTTTGGTATGATATGATTGTATATTCACTTACAAATGCACTTGGGTATGTTCGACCTTGTGAAAAGCTCTGTATATGTGCCATCCCTGAGCTGAAATTGTGAGGTCTTCACATCACTCCTAGAATTATCTTCAGACTTTTTTTGACGATTTTGAAATTGTTAGTATTTTGAGTACAGCTGTCACTATTGTCTTCTCGCTTGTATGTGTTAAGTTGGCTAAGACAACTTGATAAAATACAAATTTGGCACTTGTTTGTTAGTTCTGGGTGCACTTACATAGAATTACATAGAATGTACAGCACAGTAACAGGCCATTCACCCCAACTGGTCCATGCTGGTGTTTATGCTCCGCAATGGCCTCCTCCTACCCCTTTCATCTAACTCTATCAGTATAACCTTCTATTCCTTTTTCCCCCTCATGTGTTTATCCAGCTTCCCCTTTAATGCATCAATACTATTCACCTCAACTACTCCTTGTGGTAGCGAGTTCCACATTCTAACCACTCTCTGGGTAAATAAGTTTCTCCTGAATTCGCTATTGGATACATTAGTGACTATCTAATATTTATGGCCCCTAGTTTTGGACTCTCCCACAAGTGGAAACATCTTCTCTACGTCTACTCAATCAAAACTTTTCATAATCTTAAAGACCTCTATCAGGTCACCCTCCGACTTCTCTCTTCTAGAGAAAAGAGTCCCATTTAAAGGAGATTTTAAAAACATCTTAGAGTCACTGTCGTTAAAACAAGATTTGAATCGAGAACTGGAGGAGGGAGACAGAGGCTGGAACACCACAATCTTGTAATATACCTTCTGCATTCAAAAGTCCATCTTAAATTGTGTTCAAAATTCCAAATTAGCTTGTATTTACATTATCCATGAAACTGGGTTATCCAGAAAGCTGGGTCATGATGTTCCAACCTTTTCCAATCGGTTTGTCTTCATAACATGGAGCCCTAATCTAGTAATCCTTCTTAGCAATTATCTCTCCAGTAATTGTATCTTCTTCTGAAGGCAGCATGCTCTAAATTGCACACTGAGACAAATGTATCCTCATAAGTCGATTTTGTATAAATTGCTGATCAGATGTCCTTCTGATACAACCAAATACTTGGTTAAGCTGATAATAGCTTCACATTGACTGACACATGAATGATCAATAATTGCACCCAAATCCTTTAGCCTTTCCACTTTTGTTCATGGACAAATGCAAAATAGGACTCCATCATGTGTACATTTCATGTTTCGCACTGTACATTGTCTTATATTTATTAAATCTATATTATGATTCACCTAGTCTTGAGATAATTTCCTTAAATGGTCCCCATTCCTTTGAATGCTATTTACCTCCCTTGTAGTTGTCATTTGACCACATACTATAGCATTTTTTAAATTCATTCACGGGATGTGGGCGTCGCTGGGAAGGCCTGCATTTATTGCCCATCCCTAATTGCCCTTGAAGGTGGTGGTGAACCACCTTCTTGAACCGCTGTAGTCCATGTGGATTATAGTTTTTCGTAACAGTTTTTGATACAACTGAGTGGCTTGTTGGACCGTTATTGACAAATATTAGAATATTACAAGTATCCTTAAGTTCATTATCCATAATGAGAATTGCAGAGAAAGTCCTCTGCAAAACATGCCACTGCCCCCTTGGAAGATCTTCCACTTATTGCCTTTTGCTTTCAAATTCCTTCTTAAAATTCAAGTAAATTAAATCCGCATAGAACCCGCCCACCCCCATTAATTTTGTTAACTTCCCAAAGAATTCCAATTGTTTTGAGAGGCACGACCTCTTCTAAAACCATGGCTCTGTACTCTAGATTTTTAAAATAGTTATTTGTTCTTGGAATGTGGGCAATGCTGGCAAGTCTGCATTTATTGCTCATCCCTAGTTGCTAGTAGGAGTTGTTTTACAACTAAGTGACTTGTTAGGCCACTTCAGAGAGTATTGAGTTAAATTTGCATTGTGGGACTGGAGTCACAAGTAAGCCAGCCTGGGTAAGAGTGGCAGGTTTTCTTCCTTGAAGGACATTGGTGAACAAGTTGGGCTTTTACAACAATCTGGCAACTGTCATGGCCACTTTTTTGGTGCTAGCCCACAATTTGCCAGATTTATTAAATTCAATTTCAGAAGTTACCATGTTGAGATAGTATCACACAACCTCTGGGTTGCTAGTCCCGTACCATAGCCTATAGGCTATCGTGCATTAAGAGCATCCTGTTAATTGCAATCTGGCACTTCCCCCTCTGATTGTTAGATTAACATCAGTAAAACATTTTTATTTGACTATCAGAATTATACAGTTCTTGTAACTATAGAGCTTCTAAAAAATATTAACCAGACCTTTTGCTTATTTCTTCACTCATTCCTTTGAGGATATATCCCATTTGGTCCAGTCACTCTACAGACATTTAAGTCAGGAGCTATAGCAATATCCTAAAAGTTGCAATGAGGCTACTGAACCAGTGACTTATGCATTATTTTTCCTTGAGTAGCCTGCAGGACTATAACTTGAGTGTGAGCGATGAATGTGTTTCTGACAATTCAGAGAAAGAACATCAGTTCACGAATAATGATGTAATATTGTATTCTGGGGATGATTACTGTTGAGTTTTGAATGCATTTTGAAGTGCACCTCACAGATTAGTTAAGTGGTTGCTGCTTTGTGAAACTCATCCTTTCTAGCAATAGAGCAAAAAAAAACCTGTACACCTTCCTTATATTTTTCAAAACCATTTTTATTGCAGTTTCAAGAGTTGTGAATACATATGGGCCTCAGACAAGGACTGAAGGTGTGGGAGAATCTCTACAGAAACCTGATACTATGACACAAAGCTGTGGTAACCCTGCTATTGAAGAGAGGCTTCAAAATATGGAAACCCACTTGAAGTTTCCAACAGGTTTAGTTCACTTTGTAATCTTTTTTAAAGGGTGTGTTAAATAAAGAATACAAAGGAATGCTTGCAAAATAATCTAATGAAATTCATATGGTGGCATAAACTGCAAGGGCAATATTTGGTCAGTTTAGCACTGGTATCTGAACTGTAGTGTTAGAATCAATTCCAGTTTGTTTTTTAGTTTGTCTTTTAATTAAATGAATACTTTTCTATTTTTGGTCACTGCTACTACAGGCACCGCAGAAACAAACCTTTTATATGCTCATATACATGAACAAGAAACACAAAAGGTTTAATTTTTTTATTTGTTCATGGGATGTGGGCATCGCTGGCAAGGCCATCATTTATTGCCCATCCCTAATTTCCCTTGAGAAGGTGGTGTTGAGCCGCCTTCTTGAACCGCTGCAGTCCATGTGTGCAGTACACCGTGCTGTTAGGGAGGCAGTTCCAGGATTTTGACCCAGCAAAGATGAAGGAAGTAATTGTGATGCCACTATTGTAAGTTTGTCAAGAAGTAGCATATTGTTGATTACCAAAAGTTTTACCCTGCAATTTATTGAAATTGGAGCTTCTTTATTTGAATCTAATATTGCCTTGTATACATTGTAACTATAATATATTAGCACAAATTGTATGTTTTAGTTTAACTTATGAGCACTCAAACTTATTAGACAAAGATTAACATAACCCAGGGATAAAATTTCCTGTATTGATAAATTGGAGATCGGTGAGGGATTCTAACAATTGTGAAGAAAACTTGCGTAATCTCTGACTATATTTGTCCATTTATCTGTTCTTTGGTACTAAGCTTTTGATATGCGCTTGTATATATAAATTTACAATTCCTGGCCTTTTATACTGAGTTGCAATTGCTTTTCCCGGGTAAGTAGCATTAAGTATTCCTCTATATCTATCTATAATTTTCCGTCTCTAAATATATTAAAAGTCTTGCAACAAGCTCATACTTTTGTCACTTTTGCAGTAGCACTTTGGCTGCCAATCACAAATGAAGAAGCAGGGAACAAACCATTCAAAAGCAGGAAAGCACTAGAAAACTGGCAATAAGAGACTACTAAATACTTATGGCAACCAAGTTCCAAATGTATACTCAGGAAAACCTATTTTTTTTTATTTTTAAAGTGAGCCAGTTAAATCAATTAAAATGGTTTTTGGGGAAGAAAAGTTATCTGCCATTTTTATCTCGGCATCTGAAATTTCTAATGTTCAAAATAAAGATTTAAATAAAACATAAATTATATATTTCACAATAACATGAGTAAGGTTACTTATTAAATTAGTTTTTTTGTGTATTTTAATACTTTCAGTAAAGTTGCACTTGAATGTCTGAGCTTCGCAAAAGTCTGGGCTTTGACTTCATATTTTTGTCTGGAGCTGTGACTCTTGTCAGCTGAAGGCAGGTGCTGCATTCTGAGCATGTGCACAATTTCCCCAGATGCATCAGTAGCATTAAAAAAATTAGCAGGAAATTACAGGCTAGAGAGTGCAACAGTAAAAAATCCCGGCCAGTGTCGATTGAAATCTGAAGATGTTCTAAAGTGCTATCGCTGCCAATTATTTCTTTTCTTTCCCACTCCTCGTGTTTGGGTTTTGTTTTAGTCTGCACACCCTGAATAATCCATTGCTTTCCTTTGCCTCTGTATTCTCTTCATTGTAACTGCCCTAACTCCCTCTTTCCTGCTTGCACCTCATCCCACCGCCATCTTCCATGCTCAACACCAAACTCTCTGGAGCCTCTAAATTTCTTCCTCCTTTCCTCCTTGAAGCTTTAACCACTCCCCAGCACTTAACTTTTACCACCCACTTGCCACTACCACTGCCCTTTTTCCATCACCATTACCAACATGGCACCTTCCTGTGTCCACGCTGTATAAGGAACTGTTCCAACATAGAGGTTGGTCTATTTTCTCCGCCACCAGGAAAAATATTTGATATGAAAATATTCGCATGTGTGTCTCATTCGTTAAAGATTCTGTTATGGCATTGATTTTTTGCTAATTTATTATACTGTTTTCTTCACAGTCCTTTATCCTGAGATTTTTCACTCTGGCCATTTTTATCTTTCTTTTCGTCGTTCATTAGTTTTTGAAAAGTGAGGAAAAGAGATGGCTACAACTTGGCTGGCTTCAGTCACTGTTTTGAAGGGCTTTCACCTTTGTTGTAGCTGTGATAGCTGTCTCTGCTATTGCTCCAAAAAGCATATCGTGAGCACCTGTAATATCTATCTGGGGTTCCCAGCCCACTCTGTGCAGGATCAGTTTTGTTATCTGTAAGAAGTGTACTGCAAGAGAAAATATGTCTTATTTGGCGCTGCCTGGGGGAGTATGGTTAGTTTCAGTGTGCATTGTGATGGGTAGCCATGGTCTCTTGGAGGTTGCTTGAATATCTGTTGGGTGGGAGTTGCCCAGAGTTTTTCCTGAAATTAGCTAAAGGTTTTTTCCCTTTTTCCCTCTCCAGTAGTTAGTGTTACTAGTGGTTTGCGGAGAATAATGCACATTGTTTCACCCTCTAATAGGGTAAGCATGGATAACGCTGATCTTTTCTCGCCATTCTTTTCATTTGATTGATTATTCTTCAGTGCCAAGGCTGTGGCAGTTCATGTGATTCCTGCCATATTAGGCACTGGGACTTGTTCAATGACCTCAGTTGTTCTTTGGATGT
Organism: Somniosus microcephalus; assembly: GCF_052327205.1. NCBI lineage: Eukaryota > Metazoa > Chordata > Chondrichthyes > Squaliformes > Somniosidae > Somniosus > Somniosus microcephalus. The sequence goes on along the minus strand of NC_140998.1, from coordinate 100,407,958 downwards.
TTTTTTTTCATCAAAGGGCGTACAAGCCTGAAGCTGTAGCTAAGACTGCCCATGGGTCTTTCAGAGAAAGGTCCCAAACCCTGATCAGCCTTCAGACTCTCTTAATATAGCAGAGTCTTGCTCAATTGGCTGGTTTGGCTGCATCTTTTGTGGCTCCCTCAGGAACTGATACTGTGGCTGCAGATTTTAAATATGCCCTTGTGTGACGAGGGGCATTTATTTGAGTATATGGACGAGGTGTTGGATTTTAAACAGAACATCTGACTATTCCAAGACTGGCACATTTGAAGCAGATCCTCCTATTTTTTTGATTGTGGGATTCCACTGTATGTAAATTGGTGGCACATCGGAAAGTAACTATACTTCAAAATAATTAATTGACTGAAGTGCTTTGGGATGGCTTGAGGACATGAAAAGTTCTACATAATTCCAAGTTGTCATTTTTTAACTTCAGGGTCAGCCACTCCATCGACCACCCATGATGGGGACATCAGCAGCCCTTATGGCTTTGGCCAGAGCTCCATGTTTTACATCATCTGGGGAAGGAGCAACTTGTTCCCAGACCAGTTTCTAGTTCTTCTGAGACTCGTGTGTCCTATTCGGTTGATGTCAAGGATTGTAGAAGAACACCATCTTTATGATCCTTGTCATCCAGAATTCTTAACTATTCATGAGATCAGTACAGTTGAACTTACTTTGACTGTGTCATCCTTTTGTGGAAATAGAGATGCAGTTCTGAGTCTCGGGTAGTGGTCTCATGAGTAAGAGGCTCTCCAGCACAACCGTCAGCACTGGTGACTGAAGCCTCCCTGTAGGAATGGGCAGTGTATATACAGGACAGCTGAGCTCCAGGCCAGTGGATTGCAGACATGTCCACCTGGGCTGCTGTGTTGTCTAGTTTTTGGGCATTTTCACATTCTGGTGCAAGGCAAGTCCAACATCTCTAGACGGACAGCTTGACCATTTTCAAGTATGTGCATAAGGATGATGGGACCAGATATTGGCCCTCTGCAGGATGCACAACTGCTTGCTCATTTGTATACTCTTGCAACACGTTGAAGCATACTATGTAGGCAGCAGTTAGAATAATATTATTACTCAAAAGAACATAAATGTTTTTCCTTTAATTTTAATACAGAAAAGTGTGAGGTGATGCAGAAGGAACAGGGAGAGGCAATAGACACTTAACGGCACAGTTTTAAAGAGTGTGCAGGGACAGAGGGACCTGGGAGTTAATGTGCATAGGTCCCTGAAGGTGGCAGGCCATATTGAGAGAGTGGTTAACAAAGCATATGGGATCTTGGGCTTCATAAATAGAGGTATTGAGTACAAAGTTAGAGAAGTTATGCTGCATCTTTATAAAGCGCTGATTAGGCATATTGCATCCAGTTCTGGTCACCATACTTTAGGAAGGATGTGAAAGCCCTTGAGAGGGTGCAGAGGAGATTTATCAGAATAGTTCCGGGGATGGGGGATCTTAGCTACAAGGACAGGTTGGAGAAGCTGGATTTGTTTTCATTAGAGCAAAGGAAGTTGAGGGGTGATTTGATAGAGGTGTACAAGATTATGACAGGTTTGAATAGGCTCGACAGGGAAAGGCTGTTCCCACTAGTTGATGGTACAAGGACTAGGGGGCACAGATTTAAGGTTTTGGGCAAGAGATACAGGGGAGATGTGAGGAAAAACATTTTTAGGCAGCAAGTGGTGAGGACCTGGAACTCGCTGCTGACGGAAGTGGTGGAAGTGGAGACACTCCATGTTTTCAAGGGGAGACTGGATAGGCACTTGAGGGAAATAAACTTGCAGGGTTACGGGGATAGAACGGGGGAATGGGACTGACTGGATTGCTCTACAGAGAGCCGGCATGGACTCGATGGGCCGAATGGCCTCCTTCTGTGCCATTATGACTCTATAATAATTCATATCAGTAAAAGTGACTTGTAATCTATTTCATACATTATTGAAGGATTTGCACTAGCAATCCTGCATGTGAAAGGTATGCAATCTGATTTAATAGTGGTTCTGTGCTATTGATCTTGAGGATTGGTGCTCACCATGGTGTTGTTCCATGAGTTAATCTTTGAATTTCATCTTTGGACCAAACTTGAAAGATTGGATGAAATATTTTTAGAGGAAATACTGCATTTTGTGTTGTATTCAGTACCTATCAATCAATGAAAAAAATCATCTTTTGTGTATATTATTTGTAGGTGGTCCAGTCCCAATTGACATTTACCGAAGGATCAAGAGGCTTGAGGATAGAATTCTTCATTTGGAAGGTCTTTCTCCAGAATATTTTCAACATGTGGTAGGTTTTGACCTCCTTACCTAAGGCAACATGAAACATTTTTAGAGGAAATACTGCATTTTGTGTTGTATTAAGTACCTATCAATCAATCAAAAATCATCTTTTGTGTATATCATTTGTAGGTGGTCCAGTCCCAATTGACATTTAGCGAAGGATCAAGAGGCTTGAGGATATATCTAATTGTAAACTTATATAATTTTGCAGCACCAAAGAATGCTATGTGGCCCATAGCACCTGTGCTGGCTTTCTGAAAGAGCTATCCACTTATCCAGTGTCAGCTGTGGCTCAGTGGGTCGCACTTTCACCTCTGAGTCAGAAGATTGTGGGTTCAAGTCACACTCCAGAGACTTGAGCACAAAAATCTAGTGAGGGAGTGCTGCACAGTTGGAGGTGCCGTCTTTTGGATGAGACATTAAACCGAGGCCCCGTCTGTTCTCTCAGGCGGGTGTAAAAGATCCCATGGCACTATTTCGAAGAAGAGCAGGGGAGTTATCCTTGGTGTCCTGGCCAATATTTATCCCTCAATCAACATAACAAAAGCAGATTATCTGGCCATTATTACATTGCTGTTTGTGGGAGCTTGCTGTGTGCAAATTGGCTGCCGCGTTTCCTACTTCAAAAGTACTTCATTGACTGTAAAGCACTTTGGTACTTCCGGTGGTCGTGAAAGGTGCTATAGAAATGCAAGTTTTTTTTCTTTCTTTAATTCCATTCCCCTGACCTTCCCCAGTACTATTTTCTAATTACAAATCTTTCTCCACTTCCCTTTCAAAAGCTCTTTTGGATTCTGCTTCCACCACTATTTCTGGTACGCATTCTATGTCCTAATAAACCTCTGCATAAAGGGGAAAAAATCTAACCTCCTTTTGCTCTTTGGTCACTATCTTAAATTTATGAGGATGGACTAAAGAATCAGGGTCTCTTATTAAAACAGTAATCTTGGTCAGGACATCTGGAGAACTACCCTGCTCTTCTTCAAATAGGTGGTCAATCACCATGGTTTGAGCCGGATTGACTTGAGCTGCAGTGCCTGAGAACCAGGGCTGGAGAGGGATGTTTATAAGCTGCCTCAAACACCAGACCAAAAAAAGAGCATCCCCAAAATAACTTTAGCTCAGAATTTTCACTTAATGCTTGTACTGAATAACAATGAGGAAAAAATGGAAGCTTTTTATTATGGATTTCCCCCCCCACCCCCCCACCACCCCCACTGCTTACAGGAAAATAGTTAGTTATAAATCTTGTTCCTGATTGTTGTGTAATGCTGGTTCCTATGGCGTATGTTAGGTATGGTAGTTCCAGAGGAGAGGGGTGAAAACTACAACTTCCATGTCACTTTGCGTTCACTTACTCACTCACTCGCACATTCACTATCAATGGGAGCTAGAATGCCCTGGCACAGTTAAGGAATGCAAGCTCTGGGGACATAGCAGAACTGAAACTGTAGGCCCCAGAGGAAATAGGCAGACATATGCGAGTGAAACTTCTTGAAAGCATTTCTAGTATAAGGTGGTTAACTTTATAGTTTAGAGTTTTTACAAGATTATGTAACTTTGAATGTACTATTGTATAAATTCTAATTGGGTATATCATAGAATCATAGAATGATACAGCACAGAAGGGAGGCCATTTGACCCATCGTGCCTGTGCTGCCTCTTTCATACAGTTATCCAATTAGTCCCTTGCTCTTTCCCCATAGCCCTGTACTTTATTTCCTTCAAGTATTTATCCAATTCTCTTTTCAATGTTGCTTTGAATCCACCACCCATTCAGGCAGTGCATTCCAGATCACAACAACTCGATGTGTTTAAAAAAATTTAAAAAAAAAGTTTCACGTTGCCTCTGGTTCTTTTGACAATCACCTTAAAGTTGTTTCCTCTGATTACCGACCCTTCTTCCACTAGAAACAGTTTATGCTTATTTACTCTATCAAAACTGTTTGAACACTGCTATCAAATATCCTCTTAACCTTCTCTGCTCTAAGGAGAACAACCCCAGCTTCTTCAGTCTCTCCATGTAACTGAAGTCCCTCATCCCTGGTACCAATCTAGTAAATCTCCTCTGCACCCTCTCAGGCCTTGACAGCCTTCTTAAAGTGTGGTGGCCAGAATTGGACACAATACTCCAGCTGAGGCCTAACCAGTGTTTAATAAAGGTTTAGCATAACTTCTTTGCTTTTGTACTCTATTCCTCTATTAATAAAGCCAAGGATCCTATATGCTTTTTTAACAGCCTTCTCAACTGGTTTTGCCACCTCCAGAGATTTGTGTACATACACCTCCAGGTCTCTCTGTTCCTGCACCCCTTTTAAAATTGTATCATTTAGTTTCTACTGCCTCTCCTCATCCTTCCTACCAAAATGTATCACTTCACACTTCTCTGCGTTAAATATTGTCTGCCATGTGTCTGCCCATTTCACCAGTCTGTCTATGTTCTGCTGAAGTCTGTTACTATCTTCCTAATTGTTTACTACATTTCCAAGTTTTGTGTCATCTGCAATCTTTGAGATTATGCCCTGTATACCCAAGTCCAGGTTATTAATATATATCAAAAAGAGCAGTGGATTTAATAGCAACCCCTGTGGAGCGCCACTGTATACCGCCCTCCAGTCTGAAAAACTGTTCACCACTACTTTCCAATAGCCAATTTTGTATCTGTGCTGCCACTACCCCTTTAATTCCATGTGCTTTCATTTTGCTAATAAGTCTGTTATGTGTTACTTTGTCAAATGCCTTTTGAAAGTCCACTTACACAACATCAACCGCACTACCCTGATCAACCCTCTCCATTACTCCATCAAAGAACTCAATCAAGTTAGTCATAAAATTGTGCTCATTTTCATTTATTAGCTCATACTTTCTAAATGCCAATTAATTTTGTCCTGGATTATTGTCTCTAAAAGTTTCTCCACCACCGACATTAGGCAGACTAACCTGTAGTTTCCGGGTTTATCCCTCCTTTTTTTTTAAACAGGGATGTAACATTGGCAATCCTCCAGTCCTCTGGCAATGCCCCCACATCCAAGGAGGATTGTGAGATTGTGGCCAGAGCCTCTGCAATTTCCACCCTTACTTCCCTCAGTAACATAGAATGCATCCCAACTGGACTGGGTGACCTTTCCACTTTGAGGATTGCCATCCTTTTAAGTACCTCCTCTGTATCTAGATTTATTCTGTCCAATATCATTACATTCCTCCTTTACTGTTATGTTGGCAGTATCCTCGTCTCTAGTGAAGACAGATGCAAAGTATTTATTTAGTACCTCAGCCATGCCCTCTGCCTTCACGAGAATTTTTGGTCATAAGAACATAAGAAATAGGAGCAGGAGTAGGCCAATCGGCCCCTCGAGCCTGCTCCACCATTCAATAAGATCATGGCTGATCTGATCCTAACCTCAAATCTTCTATCACTCTCGGTCCTTAGTCGGCCCCACCCTTCCTTTGTCTACCCTTTTACTATTTGTGTTAGACTTTTGGGTTCCCTTTTATGTTAGCGCGAATCTATTCTCGTACTTTCTCTTTGCCCCTCTTATTCCCTTTTTTTAGATCTCCTCTGTACGTTCTATATTCAGCTTGGTTCTCTACTGTATTACGAACTATACATTTGTCATGAGCCCCCTTTTTCTGTCTCATTTTAACCTCCATATCTTTAGTCATCCAGAGAGCTCTAGCTTTGGATGCCCTTCCTTTCCCCCCTCATGGGAATGTGTCTACTTTGTACCTGAGCCATCTCTTTGAACACCTCCCATTGTTCAATTACTGTTTTGCCTACCAATTTTAGATTACAGTCCACCTGGGCCAGATCCCTTTTCAACTCTCTGAAGTTAGCCCTCGTCCAGTTAAGTACTCTTACACTTTGATTATTCCTTGTCCTTTTCCATAACTATTCTAAGCCTGATGATGATATGATCATTGTTCCCCAAATACTCTCCCACCGAAACTTGCCCCACTTAATTCCCCAGAACTAGATCCAGCACTGCTTCTTTCCTCGTTGGGCTGGAAACACACTGATCAAGAAAGTTCTCTTGTACACATTTCAGGAATTCCTCCCCCTCTTTGCTCTGTACTAATATTTGTGAAGAAACAACATGGTCGCTCCAAGGACTAGGAGAAAATTGAGCAATTAATTCAGTCAGTTTTATTGTACTTCCTGATTTGTGAATGGTGGCTTTGAAAGAAATTGAAAACTTAGGTTGGTTTTCTGATGGTTACTGGTTGTTGCTTTTCTCCTATCCATCTAGTGAATGGAACAGGTTTTTGATTGGTTCAAATATTCGATTGATTAGTTATTTGAGCCAGTCGCCATTTTTTTCACCCTATATACACTTTTGAAGTCTCATGCGACAGATATGCAATTTAATTATATTCATTTTACACATTCCTTATGAAATGTAATCATGGTAGGGATGTTTGGAATTTTACCTGTGAAACCCTCTTTATTGTATGATGCAGATATGCAGTATCCTGTTCCATATTAATTTTACCTATAATTTGTGTTTGTTTTTAGACTTGAAAAATGTTTTGTCATTGATTTTCTTTGATAGGGTTAAGAATTTTAGCTTCTGAACATGTTTAATCAGTATGCTTCAGATTTTGCAGCTTCTTCATGGTTAATTCTAGGTTATCAGTAACTAAGATTTTGTGTGTTTTCTTAAATGGAACAGAACTTAAACAAAAAACTTTCTCCTCTTCAGAATTTTCCAAGCAAAAGGCGTAAAGTTCAAGAAACAGTGCAGGTATTTTTTTTTCGCTTCCATATTCAGTATCTTATACAACACAGTCTGCGATCCAAGGACATATTTGATCATGCAATTATATTTACAGTACTTCCATATTAAGGTGCCTCTATCTTTCTGTCTGTCGGTCTCTCTTCTCCCCCTCCCCTTTCTCTTCAATCTCGAAATAGTCAAATGGGGACAAACATCTGGGCCACTTGTTTTTGACAGGACATACCAACTCGTGCCTATCTTAAGCCCCAATCTGGAAAGCATAGAAACCCATTGCATCAGCAAGGGATCTAATTCTTGCATGCTGCCTTTATACTATATTTTTGCTATTTCTGTTGGTGCCCAATTAGGCATAATTCACTATAAAATTAACATTCACTGTTAATGCAGTTATCTGTGCCTTGCAGTACAGGTGGCTCGTACAAGGTCATGTCAGAAAAAAGCTTTTTAAAGTTGAAAACATTCAATCACAATTTAATGATTAAAAAGAGCTGACTATATTCTTCGCTCTTTTCAATCATTACAAATCACAGTGAAGCAGGTGAACAGTTTGGTGCTTAGGTTTGAGTATGCACACTTAGAACTGCATTCCCCAATTTCATAACAGTGTCGGCAAACTGAAAATATGGTCCTCATTTATATTAGTGAAAATGGAGCTGACCCTGTCTTCAACGCACTATAAAAGTGATATTAATATACTCCTTTCTTACTCCTGTCTTTTTCACTTGTTTTATCTTTTTCTTTCTTCACCCCCACCCCAGCCTTCTCCCATGTCCATCTCATTCTCCTGTTTTTTTGCTGGAGAACTAGAAAAGGAGCTGACTGGATTACTGGCATTGTCCATTCAAGTGGGACATTTCACTGCCAGAACTGGATCATCCAGGACATTGACCTATGACAAATTTTCTACCTTCCCTCCTCTCCCTATTATATTACCACAAAATGTGTCCTTTTCACTATTGACCCAAGTGTCAGTGGGGTGCTCTTTTAACATGTTGTAATATCACTGCTACTGATCCATACTAACCTTGCTTGCTACGATGTGTAAGTGCACATACTGTAATATGCTACAATTGGCAGAAGAGCAGCAAGTGACCAAGGTAAAATTTGGTTTGTCAGAATTGGGAGAGGGAAAGAATCTGCTTGGCCCAATTAAAATGTGCCAGGTGGTTTACTGCATATAGAAACGCACAGCTAAAAGTTAATCCGATCTGACATGATGCTGTATCAAGTTAGGTTTGGTACATAGATGGTATGGGAAATACTTGGAGTTCAAATTATGTAAAAGGTTGTTAAACATTGCTGCTGTAGTGCTATTTTTCCATTGAAATGTTTGCGTTACATCATGCTGCTTCTAAATGAGAAGCATAATTACAGTTGTTTATCCCAGTGTATTGCAAATTTAAATACTTTAAATTATTTGTGTTTCAGGGCTACAGTCTGATAGAAATTGATGAGAAGATTAATGCACTGAAGGCAGTGCTGCTGCAGAAAGCAAATGACCAGGCTCAGCCAATAGAGGCTGACAAGATGTCTGTATGAGGTCAACTTTTACTGAGCTTTATAACTTGACCAGCCAAATTAGTCGGTGAATAATGCCTTTTTACTGGGGTTTTCTTTCAGAAAATGAAAACCTGCTGGAGTGATGACAGTAACATGCTATTTAATATTTTTGAACCAGACATTGATACTGTTTTCTGAAGTACATAATCTGGATTGAAAATATCAGTTTGGGTAGAATTAAATTGTCCTAATTCTAGTAGCCAGATAAATGGGAAAACTCTTTTTAAAATTATGCAGCCATTACTCTTGAGCAGTTGTCAGTGAGCTGTTAGTAAATCGTTGTATCCCAAAGAATAAACCGAATCTGTGCTGTGACAGCATCTGTGTTAAATGCATTTTGTATAAAATATTGTGTAGAAACATTCTGCTGGCACTAAGTTGCTTTATGTTAAAAGCATCAAATGCTGACCAAACCAGTGTCTTGTGTAAACCACATTTTAGGTGTTCAGTGTTCATGTAAATATTGTGTGTTAATTATATGTGTGGAATATTGGTACAATAAAAGTTTGATATTGTTCTGTACTGACTTTAAAAATTTTCATTGTAGATAATCCTCTTTTCCCCACACTAGCTTCTGAAGATAAAGATCACCATCATTGAGAAATACTCAATCTTAAAAACAGCCTAGTTAAGAAATTGTGAACTTCTGCATATGGAGATGATGGCCTCAGAAATCCTTGTGCCTGCTTTGTTGGCAGAAGTACGGCAGAGTGGGTGCTGGTAACCTTCACTCCTGACCCTACTGCAATATCTGGGATCGGCGAAGGTCACCTAGTTGGAATACTACCACTATAGTGCTAGCCAGAGAGTATGGGGGGTGGAAAAAGTTGCACTGGCCATCGGCGGCAATTTTGTTTTATGCCCAATCAGCCACTGCTTTCATTAAAAAAAAAAGGGGGGGGGGGAAAAGAGAATAGTACACCGTGCTTGCCAGGCCAGGTTCAGGCACCAGATCAGCATGCTTGTATTTTGCACTTGTACCCAAGACATAAGTGGAGAAAGGAGACTTTTAATTTAATTTTCATATAAATATATATATTTTAGCTATATTTTCTATATGCTATCTAGGTATTTTTTAAATTCATTCCTGGGATGTGGGCGTCACTAGCAAGGTCAGCATTTATTACCCACCTCTAAATGCCCTTGAGAAGGTGGTGGTGAGCTGCCTTCTTGAACCACTGCAGTCCGTGTGGTGAAGGTACTCCCACAGTGCTGTTAGGGAGGAAGTTCCTGGATTTTGACCCATTGACGATGAAGGAACGGTGATATATTTCCAAGTCAGGATGGTGTGTGACTTGGAGGGGAACTTGCAGATGGTGGTGTTCCCATGCGCCTGCTGCCCTTGTCCTTCTAGGTGGTAAAGGTCATGGGTTTGGGAGGTGCTGTCGAAGAAGCCTTGGCGAGTTGTTGCAGTGCATCTTGTAGATGGTACACACTGCAGCCACGGTGTGCCGGTGGAGGAGGGAGTGAATGTTTAAGGTGGTGGATGGGGTGCCAATCAAGTGGGCTGCTTTGTCCTGGATGGTGTCGAGCTTCTTGAGTGTTGTTGGAGCTGCACTCATCCAGGCAAGTGGAGAGTATTCCATCACACTCCTTACTTGTGCCTTGTAGATGGTGGAAAGGCTTTGGGGAGTCAGGAGGTGAGACACTCGCTGCAGAATACCCAGCCTCTGACCACCTCTTGTTGCCACAGTATTTATGTGGCTGCTCCAGTTAAGTTTCTGTACAATGGTGACCTCCCAGGATGTTGATTGTGGGGGATTCGGCGATGGTAATGCCGTTGAATGACAAGGGGTGGTGGTTAGACTCTCGCTTGTTGGCGATAGTCATTGCCTGGCACTTGTGTGGCGCAAATTATCAGCCCAAGCCTGAGTGTTGTCCAGGTCTTGCTGCATGCGGACATGGACTGCTTCATTATCTGAGGAGTTGCAAATGGAACTGAACACTGCAATTATCAGCGAACATCCCCACTTCTGACCTAATGATGGAGGGAAGGTCATTGATGAAGCAGCTGAAGATGGTTGGGCCTAGGACACTGCCCTGAAGAACTCCTGCAGCGATGTCCTGGGGCTGCGATGATTGACCTCCAACAATCACAACCATCTTCCTTTGTGCTGGGTATGACTCCAGCCAGTGGAGAGTTTTCCCCCTGATTCCCATTGGCTTCAGTTTTGCTAGGGCTCCTTGATGCCACACTCTGTCAAATGCAGCCTTGAGGTATGCATATATAGACACATTTAACATATATTTATCCATGTTGTATCTGAATATCCAGTAGGTTTGTATGGATATAGATGTATGTGTGTGTGTGTATGAGAACAACCAATCGAGAATGAGTCAGCAATAGTTAGCAATTCAAATTGCTTAAAATACTTAAAAATCTTTGGCTGCCATCTTGAACTAGCTAGGAAACTTAATACAGTAAATAGGGTTTGTAACATAACCAAGACATTAAAAAAATTACAAAATTAAAAATAAAATGATTAGACAAACCTAAATGTTGCCTTAAAATGTCTACAATGTTTTCAAGTGGCTGCCTGACTACCTGTAACTCGCTGAGAAGCCTGAGCCTCAAGTTTCTGGGCTTCCTCGACACTTGGGTACCTGGGGCTTCTCAGAACTATCACTCAGCTCAAAGGAAGTCCTAACATGACAGTATACCATAGCTCCCAGTCAGCATCGCTGTATGTAAGCAGTCTGGAGAAAACTCCCAGCATGCACAGAGACTGCCTCCCAACTGAGTCTAATGAACACAAGCACATATTGGGGCTGGGAGGAGGGAAAGATTTTTTTTAATTATTAAAAAGCAAAACCAGGCATTCACAGTATTCTAGAGTTGTGTGGTTGTAAGTCCTGCCATTTCCTCTACTGTACATAATGGCAAAATTACTGAAAGCCTAGAGAAACTTTTTAGGGGCACTGAGTAATCAGAATTTGTTCCTTTTTTAATAAATCAAAACAAGGTAAGACATAAACTCCACGTTTGAGATGATTTCCTGAAAAAATGTCATTTACTATGCTCAAACGGATGCTTATTTATCAAATAAATCATGTTGTGTGACAAATGAAATTTTGCATTTTGAAATTGTTTCCAATTTTATACTTTAATTTATTCTATATGGGTATACCAGATTCAATTTATATTCATCTTCAAATTTAAAGTAGGAATTCAGGACTTATTATTAAATTTGGAAGGAGGTTCTAAATAGAAGTCCTGAATTTAAACCTTTATTTAAACAGGACCTTTTAGTAACACTAGGTACCACTGCAGAGATATTTGGTTTAAAAGAAAGGAAAGATGCTAATTAGTTGAAACTCTTAAGTTTTATATATGACCCTTACGACTTACTCCCTGTGCCAAACAGATGAGCCATAAGTGTAAGTTGCTACTCTCTTGCATGCTGCAATTTATTTATTTATGTAACTGGTACATGAAGGTTGCAAATGTATTTATCTACTTAGTGGGTAGGGCCAACCGTATTTTCTAGGAATTAAAAAACCTCCACTAATTTGAGTTGATCTCTTGCAAATCTCTTTTCAAATCTTTTCACTGGAGATATGAACCCCTCATCCGCATTCTCCACCCCCTCACAACAGCATAACTCCTGAGTCAGCATAAGCAACACTACAGGAGGTCTGCTAGTACGTAGCATCCAGTCCTCTGAAATCACGCAAATCACAAGATTTGTTTTGGTGATGAAACCTTTTGGTGTAATTATTTTAATTGTAGAAAGAATTCTGTATATAATTAAAATGGCATATTTATAAAAGAATTATAACCAATGAAATCTAGTTATGTTTCCAATAAATCTGGTCATATGCATAAATTTTCATGCTTACTTTACAAACCTCAAGATGGTTCAGAACAAATTAATTGAAAGATCTTTGGTGGCAATTTTTTACTTTTTGTGTGTGAATGTTCCCTTAAAAAATACTGAAAGTGCCTCAGGTTACCAGTTACATTTTCTATATTTTAACTCCTTAAAAGATAGAGTACATCCAAATGAAAATAAAGTTTTTTTTGACAATTGTGCAAATTACATATTTTCAACATAAACATCCAGTTGGGTGAGACTACACTCTCCTGGTTCCATTCTTATCTATCTAATCGTAGCCAGAGAATCTCTTCCTGCTCCCGCATCATTACCTCTGGTGTCCCCCAAGGATCTATCTTGACCCCCTCCTATTTCATATCTACATGCTGCCCCTTGGCAACATCATCATCCAAAAACACAGTGTCAGTTTCCACATGTACACTGACGATACCCAGCTCTACCTCACCACCGCTTCTCTCGACCCCCTCCACTATCTAAGTTGTCAGACTGCTTGTTCGACATCCAGTACTTGATGAGCAGAAATTTCTTCCAATTAAATATTGGGAAGACTGAAGCTATTGTTTTCGGTCCCCGCCACAAACTCCGTTCCCTAGTCACCGACTCCATCCCTCTCCCTAACATCTGTCTGAGGCTGAACCACACTGTTCACAACCTTGGTGTCATATTTGACCCTGAAATGAGCTTCCGACCACATATCTGTGCCATAACTAAGACCACCTATTTCCACCTCAAACATTGCCCGTCTCCGCCCCGCCTCAGCTCATCTGCTGCTGAAACCCTCCTCAATGCCTTTGTTACCTCCTAGACTTGACTATTCCAAAGCACTCCTGGCCAACCTCCCGCGTTCTACCCTACGTAAACTTGAGGTCATCCAAAACTCTGCTGCCTGTGTCCTAACTCGCACCAAGTCCCATTCACCCATCACCCCCCGTGCTTGCTGACCTACATTGGCTCCCAGTTAAGCAACGCCTCAATTTCAAAATTCGCATCCTTGTTTTCAAATCCCTCCTTGGCCTCGCTCCTCCCTATCTCTGTAACCTCCTCCAGCCCCACAATTCCACCCCCCCCCCCGCCCGAGATATCTGCGCTTCTCCAATTCTGCCCCCTTGAGCATCCCCAATTTTAATCGCTCCGCCATTGGTGACCATGCCTTCAACTGCTGAGGCCATTAGCTCTGGAATTATCTCTCTGCCTTTCTACCTCTTTCCTCCTTTAAGACGCTGCTTAAAATCTACCTCTTTGACCAAGCTTTTGGTCATCTGCCCTAATATCTCCTTATGTGGCTCGGAGTCAAATTTTGTTTGATATGCTCCTGTGAAGTACCTTGAGATATTTTACTACGTTAAAGGCATTATATAAATACAAGTTGTTGTTGTTAAACAAGAAATTAAGTTAATTCTTAACAGACTAATGATAAATGTGCTCTAATGGAGTTATACCTGAAACATTAACCTGTTTCTTCTCTTCACGGATGCTGACCTGCTGTGTATTTCAGCATTTTGTTTTTGTAACTATAAATTGATATTTACAACAGGGCCTTGAAAATTGAACATGTCAAACTGATATTTAACATATGGTTGATTGTGAGTTATAAAAGTAAATTTTTGAGAACCAAACTAAAAATTATGCTCAATTTAGAATATATTTTTTAAATACCTGATTAAAATAATTTTGCATTTGTAATGGGGAATATTAAGTTTTGTCTTTTTTAGAAAGTGTTTGATATTGTTTGCAACCAATGCTACAAGACCACAAGAGAAAAAGATGAGGGATAGAAAAGCCAACCGGCCCATTCTGCCGTGCTAGCTCTTTGCTGGAGCAATATGCTGCCCTTCTCTTTCTCTTGAATCATCTTCCATTTTAAATGTTTACATCCACTTTTTCCTGAACAATTGCCATAGTGTCTGCCTCAATAACTTTCTGGCAAAGCATTCCATGCTCTAACAACAGTTCTCTCCAGAGAAACATTTCTCCTAGCTTCACTCTTGACTCTTAATGACAATTGAGGACTCCTCATCACTAACTCCCCAACCAATAGTTATTGAATCACCTAGGTGCAGCAAATATGAATATAGGAAAAAGTACAGAAAAAGACCAACTGGCCCATTCAGTTTGTCCTATCCAGACGTGATGCAGTTCACCATCAATCCACCCCATGCAATCTCCTAGGAGAGGCAAAAAACTAGAGAACAAACCTTAAGCCAATTTGGGATATTTATCTCTGACCTCTGAAGGCAATTAAGCAAGCTGCAGTAACTGATAACTAGTGAGCTCTAGTCCCACCTACCTTCTATAATTCGAGATGTCATTCACTCACAGGAAGATATTCAACTCTCTTTTGAAGGCCTGTGGCATATTCATATTAATTGCATCTTATCACGATGTATTTCAGAGGCTGCGCTGAGGAGTCATCTTCCTCTTCCTCCTGGATAGTGGGGGGGGGGGGGCTCTTGATGGACCTGTGGGAGAGTAAAGAGATGAGTTAGATATGCCATATGAAGAATGGCTACAGATACCATTATGCACATGATGACCATTCAATGGCTGCTGATATCAGTCCCCATATGAGTGACTGCTGTATGCCATGTGGCTGTATGATATGTAATTCTGTCACCAGGTTGCTGAGATGTCCCCCCCCTCTCCATCTCCCACCTTCAACTGCTCGGCGACTCCCAAAACTTCTAAGGCAGCCTCCTCTGCTGTTGTTAGGTTCACCAATGATGACGTTCCACCACCGGTTCTCTCCCTCTCCCTCTTATTGTGGACTCTCTTTTCCTGCAAGGAGGGAAGGAAGAGAAGGTTGAGTGAGAGCGATGGAATGAGTGTAAGGAATGGATTGGTTAGATCTTTAGAGGGAGAGTATGATGGAGTGGCCAAGTGGCCTCCTTGTATGTTATTAGTTGGTATGATTTCATTAGGATGAGGGTGAGTGTGAGGGATGGCTAGTCAGATGGGGAAGTGATAATGTAGATAGGAGAGGGATGGGTGGAGGTGCAAGGTATGTTGGTGTGAGTAATGATGTGCAGGAATAGGATTGGGAAGGCAGAGTGATGGGGATGTGATGAGAGGCACAGCAGGATGAAGTTGAGTGTGAAATAACAACAGAAAATGCTGGAAAAACTCAGCAGGCCAGGCAACATCCGTGGAGAGAAATTAGAGTCAACGTTTTGGGTCAAACCCTTTTTCAAAACTGGAAAGGAAATTAAATTGAGTGTGGCTTTGTACTCACCTTTCCTGATCTAATGAGATAATTGAAATGTTTCCGGCACTGCACCCAAGTCCTCCTGACCACATCCCTGCTGTTTACCTCCTCTGCTATTTGGAGTCAGGCTCTTTTGGTCTCTTGCGGAGGTCTCTTCCACCCATTAGAAGGGGAGAGGGCTTCCCTGCGTGCCCACCTCCCTCCACAAGCATATGGAGGGATTAATTGGAGAACCTGGGTGCAGCCCTCTCTCTATGCAGTCATCTCTGGAACTGATTGCAGCAGTCCAATTGTGCAGTGTGCTACCTGCACAGTCCTAGATGAACATTCAAATGCAATGTGGCCACGGCTCCTTTAAATATCCTGGCTGAAAATGCATCATCGATGACATCATCAGACTCGCACCATTTAATAGGGCCGGGTAACATGCAGGAGGGCGAGCTTAATAGGCCCCATTAATGCAAAGTCGATTTCAGGAGCGGGATGGAATCAACAACGGGGTCGCAACCCGCCACGCCGACCGCCCACACCCGACCCGCTCAGGTAAACAAAATTCTGGCCTTTGTCTCTCTCTGCTCACCCCACCCCCCCCCATCCCCTGTCTGTGCTGCTGTTATTTTCCCTCTCTCTCCCTCCATCTCTCTTTCCTCAGGCCTCACCCCTCCCCCAAGCACTGTTTCTGAACCTCTACCTGCTGGCCCTTCTGCAGTGATTGACAGCATTGTGCACTGGATGGGAGTTCTGGTGAGATCAGGCATTCTGCCCATTGAGAAAAAGGAATGCCTTTTTGATAAACAATCTTTGTTTTGCTTTCTAAATGTTAACAAAAGAAATCACAGTTCTTAAGCATGGCCATTGTCTAACTGTGAGATAAGAATTGAACAGTTCATAATTGAAAAGAAGCCATTGATAATTTAAATACGAAACTTATGTGAAATAAAACTTTGAAAATTCAATCTCTAATTTTGAAGTCTTTCAGAAAAAACAAAAACTCTCATCCCTCAGACTGAGAGAGAGCCTCACGTACTTCAACTCAGTGAAGCCTACTGATTCAGGTTGGGAAATTTTGCAAACTGCACATGCTCAGACTGCATAGATACGGTTGGTAAGTCCCTTCGATCGTTAGACATAAATGTATCCAGTTGAACCCTAGGCTTTTGAGACAGACTGGGGCCTAGAAATAAAAGCTTAAACAAAGGTATGAAAAGATAATTCAATGGGTAAAGTTAATCATGTTATTGAGAAATTAATAATTTGTTGATGGCTTTAAAACCCACCTATTTGAACAAATTTTTAGCAACCTCTCCTAATGTCTCCTTTGGCTCGTTTCTTTTATTAATCTGATTACGCTCCTGTGAAGTGCCATGGGACTGTTTTATATGTTAAAGGCACTATATAAATGCAAGTTGTGGTGTTGTTTAGTTTACCAAAAAACTATTGATTATTACTCTTTGCAACTGCCAGTTACTTACCAATGAAATACCTCAGTTGTTTATCAAAAAAGAATATTGTCATTGGTGTTAGGAATTAAATCAAATGATCCAATGCAGCACAATTCTAGGTTTTAAAAATGAATTTATTGACTAGCATGAGTACATAGAATTTAAAGTATGAGTGTCTAGTCCACCAGCTGCGAGTAACCTGATTTTAAATAACTGAAAATGACTTTAAAAACTATACTGAACCATTTACTAGTTTAATTGGTGTACACTAGTCAGTTTCTTAGTAAATTAAATATTTTTTAATATTTAAAAACTTTTAAAAGGTGCTTACTAGTGCCTTTGCGCCTAAAATAAAACAGCTTAATTTTAAGCGCCTCCTTGAAGGGCTGTAAACGGGCGCAATTGGCGGAAACTCGTCATGCTCAATAATTAGATCGGGGGTGTGGCCAGTTTCGTGGCGGGGCCAGCTTCCAGTGCGACGTTATACAGCCAGCGTAAAAGATTGCGGCAACTCGATTTGCGCTGGATGTAACTTGTGCTTGAAATTCCTTGATCTTTTACGCTGGTTTGGCTGATTTCTGGGGAATAGTGCAACCTAGCAGAAACTCTACCACATGATCTTTGTGAATATTGCATAATTCCAAAGCAACATTACCTGCTAATACCTATTTTTAATTCTTACAGATGGTTTATTAATCTGAGCAAACATACTTTAGTGCTGCAATCCTGTCCATTCCTGCTGTTGAATCATTCACATCTGTTTCAGTTTTGTGACTGTCTAATTGATTTCTGGAGTATCATCCATTGTACATACTATTCATTGCTGCCTGCATAGCATTTACACTAGCTATTCAGCTCATTTCATCAAGGCCAAATACAAGGGGGTGCAAGAGGGTGATGTGGAACATCTTACCACTACGATAGTAGCAGAAAATCTCATTGGATTACTGGGAGCAATAACAAAAGGTCAATGCAATGACAATTCTAATTGAGTAAATTATTGTTACTTAAAATAATTCAATACAAATTTGAACTTGTAGTAGCATTTTTGTACCTTTTCTGAAATTAATCTTATTCCCTTTTTATAATTGCTAACATCATTTTACATATTCTAGTTGTTGGAAATACATAGTTCAAACTATGCTCATGTGCTGGAAGAACAGGTTCAAATGTAAACATGTAAATACTGACATATGCAGAATTAATAAAAATCCTTATCATGGGAAAAGATGTATTGCAGGTGTACTTGAACAAATTTATCTGCACCGATTTACTTGAGAGTTGCTCTTGATTTAACAGTTATCCAGCAAGTCTGCACTTTCTGCAGCCTCAAAGTGCATTCAGTTAGAAAAAAAATTAAACCTCTAGCACTGACTGTGATTTTCAGTGACTACATTGTTGCTGTGCATCATGCATGGCTCTGCATATGGGTCTGGTACACTTTTTAATTCTCTGATGAGCCATTTAATGTGTTTCTGCAGGTTTTTTTCATCCCAGTGAAGCCCTTCCCCTCTTGCCCTATGGGATATACCTTTGGTCATCTCATGGAAAGGGTAAGCAGAGTACTTGCAAATCAAGGGGTGAAAGGTGACAGGGGATGGTGTCTGACTGTTTACTAACATTCAGCTTAAACTCAGCTTAAAATACCATGGTATTTTGATGACCATTTCTGTGGAAACCTCCCATTGCCAATCAATGGCTGTTGAGATAAACTGTACAGAATCCACCCGTTGCCATGTAGTGCCCGCAGCTCACCAGCGGCATTTCAGTGAGGCCTGAATCCTAATTTGGCTTGGGCCTCAGGCCTGCACGAACCAGTGTGTTTTGCTCCACTGTTTTTTTGCCTGTTTTGGGTGCAAGTTGAATTTCTTGACATTTGGTTTTCTGGTGGTAGAAGTAATAAAGCACAAAATCATTATGACCATCAATTGCCACTTCTGATTAGCATAACACATACACAGGAATGGTACCTCTGATTTGGATGCACAGTAGAAATGGCACCGTGGCTTGAGACTAAGTACGTCAATGAAAAATTAGATCATATTAATAACCCTCAGTAGAAAATAGGCACCAAAATGTTTAGTAAATATAGGTAAATAAAACAGCTTATGTATAGACCAAAGCAATAAAAGTGCCGATCTTCCCCAGCAAAAGTGGATGCTGTAGAAACGTTGACGTCCGGCCAAAATTTCGATGGTCAGCATGTATGGTTTAACATTGAGCTCCTCGCAGAATTTATTTAATCTGAAAGGATGTAGCCTTAAAGGTTTATTGTACGCCACATTTAAATATATCCTCAAAGGGGAAAAGACAGGTTCCAAATCCCTCTATCTCTACAGGAGATAACCCAACTTTTGAGGTCAGTAAAGTAATTTAGGAAACAGATAAGGATAAATAATAACAGGTACAGACAGCTGTAGATGGACCATTAGATTGGTCAACCTAACAAGATGTCAGCCATGGCTCAGGTGATAGGACTCTTGCCTCTGAAGGTTGTGGGGTCAAGTCTCACTCCAGAGACTTCAGTACAAAGTCTAGGCTGACACTCCAGTACAGTACTGAGGGAATGCTGTACTGTTGGAAGTGTTGTCTTTCGGTTGAGATGTTAAACCAAAGTCCTGTCTGCCCGCTCAGGTGGACGTAAAATGGCACTATTTTGAAGAAGATCTGGGGAGTTCTCCCTGGTGTCCTGGCCAATGTTTATCCCTCAAACAACATCACTAACACAGATTATCTGGTCAATATCTCATTGCTGGTGTGGGACCTTACTGTGCAAATATTGGCTGCCGCGTTCCTACATTACAACAGGGGCACTTCAAAAGTACTTCATTGGCTATGAAGCACTTTGGGACATCCTGAGGTCATGAAAGGCACTGTATAAATGCAAGTCTTTCTTCTTTCAAAAACATTTTTTTTAATGGAGATTGATACATGAAATTAATGGCTGCAGCATGCTGGCATAATGGTAAAGTATCTATGGGTAATTAACATTGCAGCAGATAAACCCTTATTGTGAGCTCACTCTTGAAAATTGGCTGGATACAGAATAGACAGGCAATCTGGGGGAAACTAAAGAAGAATTTAAAAAACATCCATTTGATCAGAATCAGACAAATGTAAATCTCCTATCTGCATATCAAATAAATATATGGAGGCTCTCTGGAGGTAGAAACATTGATCTTTGATCCTCACAGAGGTCACTATAATAACAGATCTTGCACTCTGTGCATACCAGAGGGGTACAAAAAGCAGCTGCACACAGCAGCATTATGGACCGGACTTCCCTGAGAAATGTTTCTGTGATGAGGCTCAGCAGCAATTCTGGAGCTGTCAGAAGCAGCAGCAGCAGCTGCCTTTGCAGGTATTGACTGAGAACATGAGTGGAGGCGTACATCAACTTCAGGGATCTCAAATTAAATGGGAAACAGAACAAAAGAAATTCACCAACTATGAAAGATTAAGGTTTTGGTTGTAAAATAAAATCTGAAGTACCCATTTGAAAGTTGCATGTAAAATGGAGGGGGGAAATACACGGCTGACAGAGGTCTCGAACTGTGACAAAAAGCATTAAAAAACTCACCAGCTTTTATTTGCACATTTAGAATATTACAATGGGTGATGTGCGCTTACAGTGTGTAACAAGCTTAAGTTAATTTTCAAATGGCACACCCTACCTCTTAAATAACTCCCACTCGCGTGGGAACCCCATGAACTGATCAACTTGCTCCACAATGCATTGCACATCATGGCTAGGCAAAAGAAATAATGAACAATGCATTGTGGAAGCGATAGAATGAGTGAGTGTTTGAGGTTAAGCTTGAGGATCACGAACGAAAGGAAGAATCGCTGATTGTCCATACAAAATGTGATAATTGGCAACTATGGCGAGTGCTATGGTAAAACTAGCTAATGTCTCCAAGATTATTGAAGCCTGCTGTGTCCTACACAACTTTGCCTCACAAAGGAGTACAGCCATGAAGTAAGCAGAGGAAGGAAGGGAGACGGAAGCAGAAAAAGACAAGCCCAATCATGAGACAGAAGGCTTCCCTACTCAGAGAACAGCTCAGTCAGCCAGAGTGATCAGGCGAGGTCTAATAGGCCAACCCTTAAATATACCTCTAATACACAGCATGCATTTCCACATGTGCCAATACTCTTGCCAAAACAACTTACTGGCCTTGCCAGCGATGCCCACATCCCACGAACGAATAAAAAAAAAAGCATTACATGCATTGGCCCTAGCCATACATCAAGACCCATGAAGGCCACATCATTTTTCCACAACAACCTTAATCTGCCTCATATCAAAAGAACTGTCAGGTCATATTCCACTATCATTCAGTCCAACTTCTTAAAATCATTACACTGTATGATGCAGGAGTATTTGGTGTGTTTTGCCACAGTGCTTTTACTTTGTGAAAGTGTAGGGTATGCATCTTCTTAACGGTGTGCTCCTTTTAAGTGTTCCCCTTTTAATTGTTGTGGGAAGTTACTGTAATCTGTCATCAGCAACAGAGTGATAGAGCACTTGGACAAGTATGAGCTGATCAAGAGAATCAGTGTTGATTTGTGAACGGTAGATCATGTCAAGAGATTAGTAGCAAAATGAGAGCGCATGGAATGGGACGTATCCTTGTGATATGGGTCAGTAATTGGTTGACAGGTAGAAGACACAGAGTTGGGATAAAGTGAATGTACTTTGATTCATGGAATGTGACGTGGTCTTCCCCAGAGATTGATACAGGGGCCTCAGCTCTTCACCATATATATCAGTGACTTGGATGAAGAAATAGAGAGTTGTAATAATAGTTTGCTGATGACATTGGGCCAAAAATTGTGGTCAGCGGCATTCCTCCAGAGCACGCTGTTGAGCTGCGAAAAGAATATGCACTTAGATGGCGGCCCTCCTGTGAAAACATGCGGTTTGACGCTGCGTAATGGAGGGCAGTGTATTGGCCCATGGATCCCAGGGACGCAACGTACCTGGGAATCACTTGGGCCTGGTCCTCCAATCAGAAAACAGATTTAGATTTTACTTATTTTAGAAAGGAATCCTGTAATCAGATTTAATAGAAACCCATAATCAGATTTAATTGCGTGCGTTGACAGACCGCAAGTTCTGGATTTAACTAATTGGCTAAGTGACAGGAAACAGAGAGAAGTGGTGAACGGTTGTTTTTCGGACTGGAGGAAGGTACACAGTGGTGTCCCCCAGGGGTCGGTACCAGGACCACTGCTTTTCTTGATACATATTAATGACTTAGACTTGGGTGCACAGGGCACAATTTCAAAATTTGCAGATGGCACAAAACTTGGAAGTATAGTGAACAGTGAGGAGGATAGTGATAGACTTCAAGAAGACATAGAAAGGCTGATGAAATGGGCGGACACATGGCAGATGAAATTTAACGCAGAAAAGTGCGAAGTGATACATTTTGGTAGGACAAACGAGGAGAGGCAATATAAACTAAAGGGTGCAATTCTAAAGTGGGTGCAGGAACAGAGAGACCTGGGAGTATGTGTGCACAAATCATTGAAGGTGGTAGGGCAGGTTGAGAAAGTGGTCAAAAAAGGCATACGGGATCCTGGACTTTATAAATAGAGGCATAGAGTACAAAAGCAAGGAATTTATGATGAACCTTTATAAAACACTGGTTCGGCCTCAACTGGAGTATTGTGTCCAATTCTGGGCACCGCACTTTAGGAAGGATGTGAAGGCCTTAGAGAGGGTGCAGAAAAGATTTACAAGAATGATTCCAGGGATGAGGGACCTCAGTTATGTGGATAGACTGGAGAAGCTGGGGTTCTTCTCCTTAGAGCAGAGAAGGTTGCGAGGAGATTTGATAGAGGTGTTCAAAATCATGAGGGGTCTGGACAGAGTAGATAGAGAGAAACTGTTCCCATTGGCAGAAGGGTCGAGAACCAGAGGACACAGATTTAAGATGATTGGCAGAAGAACCAAAGGCGACATGAGGAAAAACTTTTTTATGCAACGAGTGGTTAGGATCTGGAATGCACTGCCTGAAAGGGTGGTGGAGGCAGACTCAATCGTGGCTTTCAAAAGGGAATTGGATAAGTACCTGAAGAAAAAAAATTTGCAGGGCTACAGGGAAAGGGCGGGAGAGTGGGATTAGTTAAAAGTGCTCTTGCAGAGAGCCGGCACGGGCTCGACAGGCTGAATGGCCTCCTTCTGTGTTGTAACTATTCTATGATTCTATGATTCTAAAACTAATATGACATGCAAATTTACACAATTTGGTGGCTGTTCTATTTAAGTCCCACATAATCATCCTAATCAACAATCAGAATGGCTTGTACCCTTCGTAAGCTAAACCTGGCTTTATAGCAATAATATAAAAAATTTAAACTATAATCCGTTCCAGGCCAAATAGGTAAAAATTCCAAAATGTATCCACGAGGTACAGAATATTAGCCCTACTGCGTACAGCAACAACAACAATTTGTACTTATATAGCGCTTTTAACATAGTAAAACGTCCAAAGGCGCTTCACAGAAGTGTTACCAAATAAAATTTGACACCGAGCCACACAAGGAGATATTAGGACAGGTGAAGAGCTAAGTTTTAAGGAGTGTCTTAAAGGAGGAAAGAGAGGTCAAGAGGCAGAGAAGTTTAGGGAGGGAATTCCAGAGCTCAGGGCCTTGGCAGCTGAAAGCACGGCCACCAATAATGGAGCGATTAAAATCGGGGATGCTCAAAAGGCCAGAATTGGAGGAGCGCACATATCTCAGAGGATTGTGGGGCTGGAGGAGATTACAGAGATAGCAAGGCTATGGAGGGATTTGAAAACAAGGATGAGAATTTTAAAATCGAGGCGCTGCTTAACCGGGAACCAATGTGGGTCAGTGAGCACAGGGTTGATGGGTGAACGGGACTTGGTGCGAGGTAGGACACGGGCAGCAGAGTTTTGGATCACCTCAAGTTCACGGAGGGTAGAAAAATGGGAGGCCAGCCAGGAGTGTGTTGGAATAGTCAAGTCTAGAGGTAACGTACCTGAAATAAATCAATAAAACACTGAGCCATTGCCAAATGTAGCATTTCAGTCTGAAATCCTGCTGAAGTTTATATATTGATTAAAATGAATGGGCTGTCAAAGAATTCTGTTTTCCAATAACAGTGTTCTCATATGCACTACCAAAGCAATACCAATTTCAAAGTGCAATGAGTATTGTCAGAAAAACCTGTTGGATAAAGGGAATGCTAAGCAATTATCATATTTTACCAATGATTCAGCTGCAACTGTTATCTTACAGTTTAGTATTTCCAGTTGTCTGAAACTGCATGGAGTTGTTAATTTTTCAGGCTCACTTCATGTATATGAAATCAACTACCCATTCATTTGTTTGTATTCTGGTGGAATCAAAAGGGAACTACTAGTAGGCTGGTATCTACAAAGAGTTCTTCAACAACTGGCACCAGATTATAGAGAAGTCATCTCTGATGAGTTCTGACGAAAGGTCATCGACCTGAAACGTTAACTCTGTTTCTCTCTCCACATATGCTGCCTGACCTGCTGAGCATTTCCAGCATTTTCTATTTTTATTTCAGATTTCCAGCACCTGCAGTATTTTGTGAAGTAATCTCTTCCTTTTTTATTCTTAATCTGCTTACACCTTTTTCTGTCTGTAATTCCATACATGTAGCTTCATACTCTGACTTCCTTCTGCACCCAATTTTGGCCATTTTCTTTTATCATATCCCTGCTATATCTTTAAAATTAGCATATGCAATCAAGTCTCCAAAAAGGGTGAATGCATATTAACTCAATCACGTCAGTGCCTGTTGTTGCTCCTACCATTATTACCCTGTAGATAATTAAAACTTTACTCTTTATTTCCAGTATGTTTTAAAAAAACAATTGAGAGCCAAAGAAAACCTATGTTTTTATTGTACTTTACTTAAGTTAAATTCTCACACCAAAATATAAGTTGGTTAACATGTTTAGTGACACTGATGTACATACAGATTTACAGCAGTAGCTTAGCAGTGGATCTTTTCAGACATTATAAAAAGTGGTCAGAAATTTAAATGGGGCAAAAGTATTTCTATTCTGTTAGAAAGCTAATTAATAGGCACAGGAAGAGGATGCTTGAACTTTAATAAAAGCTTTAAGCCCCTTTAAAGGTAATCAGACAGTAGTCATACATATTGCATTATTTGGCATTTAACATTCACAATTTCTTTTGGGTTTTCTGGCTATTAACTGTCATTCATTCGACATGGGTTCATGGCCTCGTTTTTCACCAGTAAGTTCCTCCCTGCTTCTGACAAGATGTCTCACTGACTGGTCATTCTCAGTCAGCATCTATTTATGGAAAAATGTCAAATAAGAATGTTCCCACATTTGTGATTTGAACAATACCTGACATTGCAGAAACTAGCAATGAACAAAAGAAAGTGAATGGTCTTTGCCTGCTTTAGAACATTAGATTCTGACACATTCATGGTGGCCTGCTTTTTCTGATTGTTAAAGCTCAAGGACATAAAAAGACCACCTATTGAGCAAATGTTTTTCTTTTTTTAACTGCTGCGATTGCATGAAAAGAAACCCTTTACAACATAAAAAAATGATTTTTTTTCTTTATTTAACTTGTTAAGCTCTTAATGTCTTTTTCAGCTTGCAGCATAGCATCCATTCCTTCAACATTATGGAGAAGGAATAAAGAGCAGGAAAAGCCTTATTGGATGCCCTTCAGTCTAATGCTCAAGCTTTGCAGGTTTGCGATTTGGAATTGCTGGGTTTGGATTGTAATGGGAGACCTACAACAGTTAGATTACTTTGAATTTGTTTTAAAGAAAAAAGATTCATGAGAATTCTGTTTCAGATGGAGTTTCTTGGAGTTCTTTCACTTGCTGTGTTTTTATACATTTATTTCAGTGCTTGAAGTTCGGATTGCTTGTCAATGGGTTTTGAGTTGTAAGTACAAAGTGTCAGAGCCAATGTCACGGTGTCAATAAAAATTAAATTAACAAATTTGTTTTTAAATGCAATCAAAATTACAATAACAAGCAGAAAAATGCATATCCAACACATACTTTGCTTTTGGTCACATTGTTTTGGTATTGTCGTGAGACATCATAAAGGCCTTTTTTGGTGATATCTGGTGCCTCAGTGCTCAGAGAGTTAACCTTGAACTCTTGCTGTTTTATTGCATATTGGTCTGTGCTTCTGAGCAGCAGGAGCAGATTCAGGCAATTACAATCAAGTCAGGGCACATACCACGGCACAGTAGTGTGATCATGATGAGGATACTGATGAGGCACTTATCAAAAACCCACATCAACCACACTCATCAGTCACAACGTGTCACAAAAATGATGCATTAGCCATCTAGAATGTTCATTCCTCTGTGTTTACCACTTTCACAAGCCCCTTTTTGATTTGCAGCCCTGGCTCAGTTCAAGCAGCAGCCAGTTCTGAGTAGCTCTGCCAGGTTTAAGTTGCAGATCATGTTTGCACTCGAGTGTCCAGTTTAGAGAATACTTGTCACTGTCACAGCAATAAAACACAAGAAGTGACTGTTGTAAGTGGGAGGCTGTTTGGAGGAATCCATGAAATTTTACCCCTTGCAGATCTCAAACACTGCGCTTAACACCTGAAGCTTTTAGACCCCTTCTGTGCTCTATTCCCATCAGTATTTGCCCTAAGAGATTTGAAGTACAACTAAGGGTTCTGAAGCTTCTTTCAGCTATTTGATTGCACCAAGGCTGAAAGCACCACCTGCAAATGGCTTATTTATTTCCTGCTAAACCTCTTCCGAAAGAGCCAAAATGATAACTGCTAACGAGCATTAATTAATTGCTTACTGAATGACTTCTTCTTTTCCAAGCGTGCTGAACTGCTGAAATTCACACTTGATGTCTGAGTTGTCAAGAACCTTCATTGTTGTTTATCACTCATGCATATGATGGGCTGTAGGTCATTGTGGAACTTGCTTAAGATGCTCTTATAGAAAGAATTGAGAGAACATGCATCATTCCCCAATTATAAATAGCGGGGACTCCTCATTGCACAATGTAAATAAACACTGGTTACAAATCCTCTGAGTAAGCAGATTCTGACAAATTATGGACAAAAGTGATAGCCTATCCTTTTGATAGAGATAATGGATGACAAGGCACTTCAATATCTTCTATTGAAGATATCCAATCTTGGAAAAAAAGGGAATAACCAAATGGAACTTTGTATATAATTGATAATTGTCCCTTGCACACAGTACATTGGGGGACATGCATTTTTGCAATGAAAGGATGTTATGGAGTAAGTGTTTATGTGTTGGCCATAAAGTTGCACTGGTGGATTAGGGGCAGCTGGAAGGGACTGAATAATTACAAGGGCTGTTGGAAATAAATAATGCAGCGTGGAGTAAGTGGGCAGGAAATGAATAACTAATGTAGCTGGAGCGAGTCAGGAGGAAATAATAACTTAAGTTAGGAATGAACTGGGAAGAAATAAGTAAATAATAGTGATAACTGGCTGGCTTGAAACAAATAATAGCATGAGTGGGGAAAAATGAATAGGAGTGGTTGAAGGTGGAAAGAATGAAAGATTAAAAAGGAACAGTGTAAGCTAAAGAATGAAGCAACATGTTGACTAAAAGGATTTGATTTATGGTGCAAAATAGTGAGCTAGGTATAGAAGTGTCTGTTGACTGGCTCAAATTTCCCAGGAATCAATTAAGATTTTTGTGTGATAGACAGTTCACATGTGTAATATCTCTCAAAACTTTTATATAAACTAGGAGACATCTTGCAAGGGCTGGGACTGCACATCTCCACCACAAGGATTTGGATAGAAGTATCTAAGAACTTTTTACAGAAAGTATGGAGTGACTGGTTTGTGGAAAATAAATAGTGCTTTCCTAACTCACTGAAGATAGATAGATAGATAAATAAATTTACCTCCCCCTCTTAAAGTGCAGTTATAAAAAAATATATATACATTTGCATGTCTCATGGGGGAGGGCGGGGAGGTGAAGCAGGGGGGGGATGGTGAAGCAGCTCTTTACTTGAGATTAGAAGAATGAGAGGTGATCTCATTGAAACATGCAAAATTCTTATAGGTCTTGACAGGATAGATGCAGGGAGGATGTTTCCCCTGGCTGGGGAGCCTAGAACCAGGGCTCACAGTCGCAGAATAAGGAGTCGGCCATTTAGGACTGAGATGAGGAAAAATTTCTTCACTCAGAGGGTGGTGAATCTATAGAATTCTCTACCCCAGAGGGCTGTGGAGGCTCAGTCGTTGAGTATATTTAAGACAGAGATCGATAGATTTTTGAATATTAGAAGAATGAGAGGTGATCTCATTGAAACATACATTAATGGTACGGCCCTTTCTGAAGATGCATCGCCACATGATTTGACCCTCACAAGCACCAGCTCAGAGACTGGCACCATGTGTACTTTAGAGACTACACAAGAGAACAGTCTGAATAAGAAGGTAACTCCTTTAACAGGAATTGTTAAGGATGTAGGTCGAGGAATTGGCTAAATTAATGGTACGGCCCTTTCCAAATTTACTGCCTACATTAATTGTTTTATTTTCCTGATTGCCATGAGTTCTCTCTCAAAATACCCATCAATAAAAAAGTGTAGCTACTATAGCCATTTAGAATACATTATAAAATATATACAAAAAAAGGCAACATTTCAAAGTGAAGCGTCTCATTTGTCACGCATGTAAAATTATGTGTTTGCTAAATAACCGCTCTGTGAATAGACTCATTTAAGTTTTTTTTCAGTAATACTTTCTCAGAAAAAGCTGCAGTGTTTCGCCCTGAAAATTCACAGTCATTCTTGAATAGTTTTGCTCTAACCTCAGCAGGACTACACTAGGATGAGAAGAAACTAGGCCAGGACATGGATACACCTAGGTCCCAGCCTAGTGTCAAAGTTTCCAGGATGGCTCATGTGGTGGGGGCAAAGCCTCTGCCCACCCCAAACATTGCCATTGATAAAAGAAGGCGCGAGGTCTCCAAATGTCAGAATTCCTGCACCCAGCCCCTTCACTGAGATCTGCTGTATGGTCAGTGGAGGTACAGCTGTTCAGGCCAGATGTACTGGCCAACCCAGTGGATGTGGGGATCACGCGGGAGTCCAGGCTCCCCATAGTTGGGCACAAAGAGCTGGGCACAATTTTTAAAATTTTAGAACTGTGTTTTTTGTAAGGAGGGCAGAAGGGTTCACCTAAAAGTTCCTTCTGACGGGGACTCAGTGCCTTTGAACCAATACACTTCCAGCCAGCCAGTACCCACTATGTTATTTGTTTCCTGCTTGCCTGTTTATCTTTGGTTTTCTTTGATTGGATAAGTGAAGATGGGCCATATGGTCTTCCTCATCTGTAGTTATTTTGTAATCGTATGAGGATTAGCATTTTCAAGCTGAAATCATAATATTAATGCAATCTCTCTTAGGAAGCCAATTCCTCAACCTACATCCTTAACAATTCCTGTTAAAGGAGTTACCTTCTTATTTAGACTGTTTTCTTCTCTTTTGGATTTAAAGAAGACCTGTCCTCTTGTGTAGCCTCTAAAGTACACGTGGTGCCAGTCTCTGAGCTGGTGCTTGTGAAGGTCAAATCGTGTGGCGATGCATCTTCAGGAATGCTGGCCTCCTCTTCCTGAAGTGGCAGAGGTATCTCCACATCTTCAGTACCTGAAATGAAAGAAAGGGACAAGGGTTATCTTGTGGTGTAAAGGGAGAGCAAAGAAATAAGTGACTGGCGAGAGCATCTGCAGTTTATCATGCAGAGTGTGTAGAGTGAGCTAGAAGTGGGAAGGGAAAAAGAGCATAAGGTGTAAAGAAACCCTGCGCGACATCTCCAGCATTGCCCGTCACCATAGTTATGACTCTCCCCCAGCCCTTGATGGCCAGCATGTTTTCTTTGAGGGACGAGAGGGTCTGCGGATGGACTTGGCCTCCTCTGGTAGCAGCCTCCTGTCCGAAATTGTACACAACATTCTCCTGGAAGAACGAAGGGAGTGTGTTAGTGATAGTCTTGTGAGGGGTTTCGAGAATGTGTCTGTCATGCTCGAATAGTTTGTCAGATGTCAGGTCTGGGGAAGTGAAGGTTGGGATAGTGGTGAGAGTAAGAAGTGCAGAGTGTTAGAAGAAGGAGGTGGAATGAAGTGTGGTGCAGTGATTGTAGGAGAGTGAAGGGAAATGCGGAAGGGAACTATTTTGAGTATTGTGAATAGTGAGCCTGGAGGTGGTGGTGTGAGCAGATTAAGAGCATACTATTCTTATCTTGACAATTCGGATGAAGTTGCTGAACTTTTTGTAGTATTGTCCTTGAGCTAAGCTCCTGACATTGACCTCCTCTGCGATATCTTCCCACTCGCGGCAGAGGTGTTGCCTGGAGGGTTTTCTGCCCCCTGGAGGGTGCAGGGTCTCCCTCCTCATGTCCACCACATGGACCAAGGCCTCCAAAGCAGCATCGGAGAACCTGGGAGCCCGATCTGCAGGTCTAGCAGCTAATTCTCTATTCCCTGCTGTCTGCATCTAAAGTGCACCTCCCCTTTAACAGGTGTGGGTTGTCTTTAACTGGCGTTAGAGACACCTGATTTCCAGCCGCCCCTCCCCAAACAGGTATGAAGCCAATGAATGGTGTGGACTGCACGCCTGAATCATTTTAATCAGGTTCCAGCATGAATATAGTGGGCTACCTGTGACCACATGAAGAGGTGTGAGCAGTGTGCACCCTACCCCCGCAGCCTGTTTATTGGCGTGATCAAATTTCTAGGCCATTGAGTCTGATGTTTGTTTTGAATGCCTTTGTGGGTGAGTGAGAAAGGGACAAGATATAAGGTAGGATGGTGCTAGCTCTGGTCTTGGGTGAGATCTATTGCTTTAAGGATTGTACTTCTGAGATGTTTGCCTTAAGACTTTGGTAATGTCACTGGGCTAGTAATCCAGAGGCCTGGACTAATGATCCAGAGACGAGAGTTCAAATCCCACCACAGCAGCTGGGAAATTTAAATTCAGTAAATTAAATAAATCTGGAATAAAAAACTAGTGTCAGTAATGGTAACAATGAAACTACCGGATTGTCGTAAAAATCCATCTGGTGCACTAATTTACTTTAGGGAAGGAAATCTTCCATCCTTACCTGGTCTGGCCTATATGTGACTCCAGACCCACAGCAATGTGGTTGACTCTTAACTGCCCTCTGAAATGGCCAAGCAAGCCACTCAGTTGTAACTAACCGCTACGAAACAAAATAATAAGAATGAAACCGGACGGACCGGCTTGGCACCGGCTACGGACATGGCAACGGCACACCCAGCCCAGTCAACCCGGTAAAGTCCACCTCACCAACATCTGGGGGCTTGTGCCAAAATTGGGAGATCTGACCCATGGACTAGTCAAGCAACAGCCTGACATACTCATACTCACAGAATCATACCTTTCAGCCAATGTCCCAAACTCCTCCATCACCATTCCTGGGTATGTCCTGTCCCACCGGCAGGACAGACCCACCAGGGGTGGTGGCACAGTGGTATACAGTCGGGAAGGAGTGGCCCTGGGAGTCCTCAACATTGACTCTGGATCCCATGAAGTCTCATGGCTTCAGGTCAAGCATGGGCAAGGAAACCTCCTGCTGATTACCACCTACCGCCCTCCCTCAGCTGATGAATCAGTCCTCCTCCATGTTGAACACCACTTCGAAGAAGCACTGAGAGTAGCAAGGGCACAGAATGTACTCTGGGTGGGGGACTTCAATGTCCATCACCAAGAGTGGCTCAGTAGCACCACTACTGGCTGAGTTCTGAAGGACATAACTGCCAGTCTGGCCCTGCGACAGGTGGTGAGTGAACCAACACGAGGGGAAAAACCTGCTTGACCTCATCCTCACTAATCTACCTGTTACAGATGCATCTGTCCATGACAGTATTGGTAGCAGTGATCACCGCACAGCCATTGTGGAGACGAAGTCCATTCTTCACACTGAGGACACCCTCCATTGTGTTGTGTGGCACTACCACCATGCTAAATGGGATAGATTCAGAACAGATCTAGCAGCTCAAAACTGGGCATCCATGAGGAGCTGTGGGCCGCCATCAGCAGCAGCAGAATTGTATTCCACCACAATCTGTAACCTCATGGCCTGGCATATCCCTCACTCTACCATTACCATCAAACCAGGGGACCAACCCTGGTTCAATAAGGAGTGTAGAAGAGCATGCCAGGCGTACCTAAAAATGAGCTGCCAACCTGGGGAAGCGGCAACACAGGACTACATGCATGCTAAAAAGTGGAAGCAGCATGCTATAGACAGGGCTAAGTGATCCCACAATCAATGGATCAGATCAAAACTCTACAGTCCTGCCACATCCAGTCATGAATGGTGGTGGACCATTAAACAACTAACGGGAAGAAGAGGCTCCAAGAATATCCCCATCCTCAATGATGGTGGAGCCCAGCACGTGAGTGCAAAAGACAAGGCTGAAGCATTTGCAACCAACTTCAGCCAGAAGTGCCGAGTGGATGATTCATATTAGCCTACTCCCAAGGTCCCCACCATCACAGAAGCCAGTCTTCAGCCAATTCGATTCACTCCACATGATATCAAGAAACAGCTGAGCGCACTGGATACAGCAAAGGCTATGGGCCCCGACAACATCCCAGCTATCGTGCTGAAGACTTGTGCTCCAGAACTAGCCGCGCCTCTAGCCAAGCTGTTCCAGTACAGCTACAACACTGGCATCTATCCGACAATGTGGAAAACTGCCCAGGTATGTCCTGTCCGCAAAAAGCAGGACAAATCCAACACGGCCAATTACCGCCCCATCAGTCTACTCTCAATCATCAGCAAAGTGATGGAAGGTGCCATCAACAGTGCTATCAAGCGGCGCTTACTCATCAATAACCTGCTCACTGATGCCAAGATGGATTCCACCAAGACCACTCGGCACCTGACCTCATTATAGCCTTGGTCCAAACATGGACAAAGGAGCTGAATTCCAGAGGTGAGGTGAGAGTGACTGCCCTTGACATCAAGGCAGCATTTGACCGAGTCTGGCATCAAGGAGCCCTAGTAAAACTAAAGTCAATGGGAATCAGGGGGAAAACTCTCCACTGGCTGCAGTCATACCTAGCACAAAGGAAGATGGTTGTGGTGGTTGAAGGTCAATCATCACAGCCCCAGGACATCGCTGCAGGAGTTCCTCAGGGCAGTGTCCTAGGCCCAATCATCTTCAAATGCTTCATCAATGAGCTTCCCTCCAACATAAGGTCAGAAATGGGGATGTTCGCTGATGACTGCACAGTGTTCAGCACCATTCACAACTCCACAGATAATGAAGCAGTCCATGCCTGCATGCAACAGGACCTGGACGACATTCAGGCTTGGGCTGATAGGTGGCAGGTAACATTCGAGCCACAGAAGTGCCAGGCAATGACTATCTCCAACAAGCGAGAGTCTAACCACCTCCCCTTGACATTCAATGGCATTACTATCGTCGAATCCCCCACTATCAACATCCTGGGGGTCACCATTAACCAGAAACTCAACGACCAGCCATATAAATACTGTGGCAAAAAGAGCAGGTCAGAGGCCAGGTATTCTGCGGTGAATGTCTCACCTCCTGACTCCCCAAAGCCTTTCCACCATCTACAAGGCACAAGTAAGGAGTGTGATGGAATATTCTCCACTTGCCTGGATGAGTGCAGCTCCAACAACAATCAAGAAGCTCGACACCATCCAGGACAAAGCAGCCCGCTTGATTGGCACCCCATCCACCACCTTAAACTCCCTCCACCACCGGTGTACCGTGGCTGCAGTGTGTACCATCTACAAGATGCACTGCAGCAACTCGCCAAGGCTTCTTCGGCAGCACCTCCCAAACCCGCGACCTCTTCCACCTAGAAGGACAAGGGCAGCAGGCGCATGGAAACACCACCACCTCCAAGTTCCCCTCCAAGTCACACACCATCCTGACTTAGAAGTATATCATCGATCCTTCATCGTCGCTGTGTCAAAATCCTGGAACTCCCTACCTAACAGCATTGTGGGAGTACCATCCCCACACGTACTGCAGTGGTTCAAGAAGGCGGCTCACCACCACCTTCTCAAGGGCAACTAGGGATGGGCAATAAATCCTGGCTTTGCCAGCGACGCCCAGGTCCCATAAATGAATAAAAAAAAATTTAGTTCCAATTTGAGAATTGAATTCATTATCTATATAAATGGCAATGTTATTCTTGCTACAATACAAAGCTTTGTCTGTTTGACCCATTACAAAACTTAGATACAAATTTTATTCCAATTCAACCAGCACCACTCTCTGGTTCTGAGGGAAATAGTTTTCATAATTCATTCTCTACTATTTTTCATAGTTGGCCTTATTTGTCTGTGTTAAAAATGGTCTTTGCACAAAACAAATCTGTTTTAAATTGTTCAAGGGGAACAAATCCTACTCATCAAACAATGGCAGCCCAAAAGGATTATCTGTTCTATTAAAAACAGATTTTTTTAAATCCCTTTTTAAGCCATGTTGTTTGGATCTGGCATCCCCCAGTATGTCGTCGGTCGTCCACCAGAGCAGCAGGTTCTGTCACTCTCCAGGACACGAGAGTGCCCACACATTGTATCACAAACTCAGCAGGTTCTGTCACTCTCCAGGACACGAGAGTGCCCACACATTGTATCACAAACTCAGCAGGTTCTGTCACTCTCCAGGACACGAGAGTGCCCACACATTGTATCACAAACTCAGCAGGTTCTGTCACTCTCCAGGACACGAGAGTGCCCACACATTGTATCACAAACTCAGCAGGTTCTGTCACTCTCCAGGACACGAGAGTGCCCACACATTGTATCACAAACTCAGCAGGTCCTGTCGCTCTCCAGGACACGAGAGTGCCCACACATTGTGTGGTAAACCACTGTATTGTATATTGCCACCTCTGGGTGGCGCTGTGTATGGAGGCATGCCTCAGCTGACTCCACCCACCACTGTGTGGGTTTCGTTCAGACTTGTTCAGTCACTCACGAAGAAGCATGGTCTCTTCTTAGCTAATAAAAGCCTTATTCATCTCTTCTTTCGACTCGTCATCTCTTCTTCGACTCATCACCTTTTATGAAGTAATTGATAAGCGTATCAATTTTATTAGCTAAAAGTTAAATGGCGACACCTGAGGAGCAACAACAGCAACGGATACAGCAGACATTGCTGAGAGCCCTCAGACCACCACGCCTGGACCTCGACCCTCAAGATGTGGGTGCATCAGCCAAGTTTGAACACTGGCTGAGCTGCTTTGAATCCTTCCTCGCAATCTCACAGGTTACAGAGGAGGATCACAAACTGAAAATTTTGACCGCCCAGGTGAGCCATCAAGTATATATGCTAATCCGGGACTCTAATACGTACGTGGCGGCCCTCGAGCTACTAAAAGGGCAATATACGCGCCCAGTGAACACAATTTACGCCCGACACCTCTTGGGATCCCGCAGGCAGCAACCGGGAGAATCGGTAGGGGCATTTGCACGGGCGCTACTGGCACTCTGCAGAGACTGCGATTGTAAAGCGGTAACGGCTGTGGAGCACGCGCAGGGACTCGCCTGTGATGCCTTCGTCAGGGGCCTCCAGTCAGACCACACCCGGCAGAGACTGCTAGAAAGCAAGGAACCCGACCTGAAGACGGCCATTGCCCTTGCGCTCTCGTTAGAGGAGGCCCACCGAAACCTCGAGGCATACCCCCGTAACGGCGCCGAGACATGGCAATCGAAACCGTGGGACACGGGACCGCCGCCCCCGGCACCAACCGCTGCAGCGACCCAACCGAGACAGCAGCCTCCGGTAAGAACTGCTTCGATGCCCAGTAACCAGGCCCAAAAATGCTATTTCTGTGGCCAGTTAAAACATCCCAGAGCGCACTGCCCAGCTAAGACAGCTACCTGCTCGGGCTGCGGGAAGAAAGGCCATTACGCTAACGCCTGCAAGGGGAAGCCAGCCAGCAGCGCAGCGTGCGGGCCGTGGGAGCAGCCATCTTATCCGCCATTTTGTGTACCCCCGGCCGCATGGCATCCGCCGCCATCGTATCCAACGCACTCAACCGCCATTTCGTCACCGGAACCGACCACCGTCTCGGCGGATGACTATAGTGACTCACTAAGCCACATACTGGCCTCCGTGACGCTGGATCAAGGCCACCCTCACCATCTATCCAGCTCCATGATGGATATCGCGGTAAACGGCCGCGCCACCAGTTGCCTGATCGACAGCGGGAGCACAGAGAGTTTCGTCCACCCCGACACGGTACGTAGCCACTCCCTCACGATTCTGCCAACGCACCATCGCATTTCTATGGCGTCCAAGTCCCAGTCAATGGACATCAGCGGCTACTGTGTGGTGACCCTGTCAGTAGGGGGCACTGAATATCAAAAATTTAAACTGCTAGTCCTGCCCCGTCTTTGCGCTGCCGTCCTGCTAGGGTTGGATTTTCAGTGCCACCTTAAGAGTGTCACACTAGCATACGGTGGACCCCTCCCCCCACTCACAGTCTGCAACCAACAACTTTTAAATCGCCCGCTGCAAACCACCTGCAGCCTTTCCACATTAAAAGTCCCCCCCCCTCCCCTGTTCGCTAACCTCACCCGCGACTGTAAACCCATCGCTACCAAAAGCAGGCGGTACAGTGCCGGGGACAGAGCTTTTATCAGCTCTGAGGTGGAGCGGCTCTTGAAGGAGGG
This sequence comes from Somniosus microcephalus, assembly GCF_052327205.1. Taxonomy (NCBI): domain Eukaryota; kingdom Metazoa; phylum Chordata; class Chondrichthyes; order Squaliformes; family Somniosidae; genus Somniosus; species Somniosus microcephalus. The sequence goes on along the minus strand of NC_140998.1, from coordinate 100,371,169 downwards.
CATTATCGAAGGTAGCACTAGCCCCTGGCGAGCCCAGGTTGTAGTCGTTAAAACCACTGCAAAACGCCGCATGGTAATCGACTACAGCCAAACCATAAACCGGTACACCCAGCTGGACGCGTACCCCCTCCCTCGCATATCTGATATGGTCAATCAGATTGCGCAATACAAAGTATTCTCCACCATCGACCTTAAGTCAGCGTACCACCAGCTGCCCATCCGCCATGAGGACCGCCAGTATACTGCCTTCGAGGCAAACGGCCGCCTCTACCACTTCCTTAGGGTCCCCTTCGGCGTCACCAACGGGGTTTCGGTCTTCCAAAGGGAGATGGACCGAATGGTTGACCAGAACGCGCTGCGGGCAACCTTCCCCTATTTGGATAACATCACCATCTGCGGCCACGACCAGCAGGACCACGACGTTAATCTAGCAAATTTCCTCCGTACGGCCCAACGGCTGAACCTAACGTACAATAAGGAAAAATGTATGTTTCACACCAAGCGCCTGGCCATCCTCGGCTGCGTGGTGGAGAACGGAGTCATCGGGCCCGACCCCGACAGAATGCGCCCCCTAATGGAGCTACCCCTTCCCCACTGCCAAAAAGCACTGAAGAGATGCCTGGGGTTTTTCTCCTACTACGCCCAGTGGGTGCCCCTCTATGCAGACAAAGCCAGGCCCCTCATCAAAGCCACCTCCTTCCCCCTGACACCAGAGGCGTGTGCAGCCTTCACTCTTATCAAGAACGATATCGCGAAGGCCGCAATGCACGCGGTGGATGAGTCCATCCCCTTCCAAGTGGAGAGCGATGCCTCCGACTTCGCCCTAGCCGCGACCCTTAACCAGGCGGGCAGACCCGTGGCCTTTTTCTCAAGGACCCTCCAGGGCCCCGAGACGAGACACTCCTCCGTCGAAAAGGAGGCCCAGGCTATTGTAGAAGCGGTGCGTCACTGGAGGCATTACCTGGCCGGGAAACGATTTACCCTGCTCACTGACCAGCGTTCAGTAGCTTTTATGTTTAATAATAAGCAGAGGGGTAAAATCAAGAACGACAAGATCTTGAGGTGGAGAATCGAACTCTCCACCTACAATTATGATATCTTGTATCGGCCAGGGAAACTCAATGAGCCCCCAGATGCCCTATCACGTGGTACATGCGCCAACGCGCAGAGTGATAGGCTGCAGTCCCTCCACAATGACCTCTGCCACCCGGGGGTCACCAGGTTTTTCCATTTTATCAAATCCCGTAACCTGCCCTACTCCATCGAGGAGGTCAGGACCATGACCAAGAGCTGCCAAATCTGCGCCGAGTGCAAACCGCACTTCTATAGGCCGGACAGAGCAAGCCTGATCAAGGCCACCCGCCCCTTCGAACGCCTGAGCGTCGATTTTAAAGGGCCCCTCCCCTCCGCTGACCGCAATGTGTACTTCCTCAACATAGTTGATGAGTACTCCCGTTTCCCCTTTGCCATCCCTTGCCCAGACATGACCAGTACCACGGTCATCAAGTGTCTGAATGACATCTTCGCTCTGTTCGGGTTCCCCAGCTATATACATAGCGACAGGGGCTCATCGTTCATGAGCGACGAACTTCGGCAGTACCTGCTAACAAGAGGTATCGCCACGAGCAGGACCACCAGTTACAACCCCCGGGGGAACGGCCAGGTGGAAAGGGAGAACGCGACGGTTTGGAAGGCAGTCCTCTTAGCACTAAAATCTAAGGGCCTTCCGACCTCCCGCTGGCAGGAGGTCCTCCCTGCAGCGCTTCACTCCATTCGGTCACTGCTTTGTACTGCCACTAATGCGACCCCTCATGAGAAAATGTTCGTTTTCCCCCGGAAGTCTACATCGGGAACCTCGCTACCGGCATGGTTGACTTCTCCTGGGCCCGTCCTACTGCGGAGGCACGTGAGGACGCATAAAACGGACCCCCTGGTCAAGCGGGTGCACCTCCTACACGCCAACCCCCAGTATGCCTGGGTGACATACCCAGACGGGCGGGAGGACACGGTCTCCATACGAGATCTCGCACCCTCGGGTACCCCTGAATTACCACCGTTATCCCCCTTACCACCGTTATCCCCCTTACCACTGTTATCCCCCACCACCCCTCCCAACCCAACCCCTGCAGACGGCATGCCAAAGCCCCAGGAATCTTCGCCAACCACCCAGACACCAGACCCGACGTCGGATGCTGCAACACCACCGCCGCCACCACGACGATCAGGACGTCAGACAAGGCCTCCTGATAGACTTAACTTGTAGTACCCTTCACCCCGCCGGACTTCACATTAAACAAGGGGTGAATGTGGTAAACCACTGTATTGTATATTGCCACCTCTGGGTGGCGCTGTGTATGGAGGCATGCCTCAGCTGACTCCACCCACCACTGTGTGGGTTTCGTTCAGACTTGTTCAGTCACTCACGAAGAAGCATGGTCTCTTCTTAGCTAATAAAAGCCTTATTCATCTCTTCTTTCGACTCATCATCTCTTCTTCGACTCATCACCTTTTATGAAGTAATTGATAAGCGTATCACATTGTATCACAAACTCAGCAGGTTCTGTCACTCTCCAGGACACGAGAGTGCCCACACATTGTATCACAAACTCAGCAGGTTCTGTCACTCTCCAGGACACGAGAGTGCCCACACATTGTATCACAAACTCAGCAGGTTCTGTCACTCTCCAGGACACGAGAGTGCCCACACATTGTATCACAAACTCAGCAGGTTCTGTCACTCTCCAGGACACGAGAGTGCCCACACATTGTATCACAAACTCAGCAGGTTCTGTCACTCTCCAGGACACGAGAGTGCCCACACATTGTATCACAAACTCAGCCTCCCTCAGAAGCTGAACTGCAGATTTTAGCCGTGAAGAGATTTCAAGTAAATGCCAAATGTTTCCCCACAAGGGAAGAGAATAGACTTGGTCCCTCCTTCCATTCAGTCTTGGTGTATGGCTAGGAGCACGTCACACCCATCCTTTGGTCGCTAAAGCTGACTTGTCAAGTGTCATTGATCAGCAGTCATTTCACTCATTTTGGGTTAAAAGGTGACATTTATCAATCTCAAGTTAAACACAGTCCCACCCATATAGAGGCATTTCCTTATCGCCAATGTTGAGAGCTCCATGAACGATGTTCAGTGTGGAAAGACCACTGGGAAAGGATAGGGAGATTATATAAATACTTTCAAAAATATGCAATCTTGATTTCAAACATTTATACTTTTTTACATTATTGCACATATAATCATTTAAGTTTCCAAAAATTCCTACTGGTCACATGATAATCTTGAATTACAGAGACTTGAAGTTGGAATGCATACTGAGATTCAGAGTTAACAATCCAAACTTGCTAAAATTATTTTGTGTAATAATCTAACCACTGCTGAATAATTTTTTTTTTACTTTACCCATAAAGGACCTCAAATTTAATTCTGTTTTGAGTAAAATAGGATGATTCAGCCAATACCATTAAAGTGCACATCGCTGCTAAGTGGCTTCTTGTACACAAGGACATGAAAGTGTGTAACTCTGGAATCAAGTCCCAATCTGGCACCTGAGCACACTAACGGCAAGTAGTATGAGACCCCTGCCACAAAACAGGCTCACAAAAGTTTGTGTTCACACTGGGTGCGGTATAACTCCTGATGAAAAGCTGCGTTGTAAAAGTGCCGCATTAAGCACCTTATAAACTTACTTTTTAATGCGAGGACACAGCAGATGCTCCTACCTGAGTTTTCCTAACACGGATCCAAGCACATATGCACAATGCCTCTTTGTTGCTGATCTCAGTGCAAGCTGCACTTAGCAGAATATCTTGGGTCTGCCAACTGTGCTTTGCGTTTCACAGACACTGGTCTGAGATTGGCAGCTGCGGTATAATCGCAGCTTCAGAGGCTGCATGCTGAGTCCCCACAGGTTATAGTGCTGCTGGATGGCTGATCTGGTCTGGTCAGGTCTGCTTTGCTTTTTAGCTTTAGTGAAACTTTGAAATTCCACAAACCTCCTATTTGTAGTTCTTTGCCGTGCTGAGACGAGGATTAGTTCCATAATTCTCAATTTGTGGTGAGGGAAAGCTTTGCATTCTGACTGGTTCTGTCTGGAACCACTCATTCCTGATCTTAATCATATGAGTAAGGAAATATTACAGTGATAAAAAAAATTGATGTAGCAAGTAGTTCTGTGGCATTTCACAAGGGGAATAAAGACCAGGTGCAGTCCTCAGTTCAAGTAGCGTTAGAGCATAACTGGATGAAGGTGGGAAAGGAGAAGGGGGTAGGAGGCTGATTGGAGGAGAAAGTGGAAGCAAAGTGAGAGGGGGAGGAAGGGGGATGGAAGAGGCAGGGAAGGAAGAGGGAAAGTGATGGAGAACGAAGGTGGAGAGGAGGGGAGAGGAAGAGGAAGAAAGGTGGTAAGCAGGGGGGAGGATAAAGGGAGGGGAAGGGAAACTATCTCAGCTAGAGGTGGGTTGTGACCCAAGGCCTGAAAACTACTTCAGTGGAGGAAGGTGTTGTGACCGTGGGCCTGGAAACTACATCTGCATGTGCAAAGGGAGCAGGATCCTGAAAACTACATTGGGGAGGTGGCGGTTCAGATCAAGGGTCTGAGAACTATCGTCAGCGGGTTTGGCAAGTGACTTAGGGGAGGGGGATACTTTAGCAAAAACTGGTAAAGAATGCCAGTGTACATTTCTTTACCCATCGTGTGCATGGTCTGGATATCCCTTGAACGCAATGGGAAGGAGGAATTTAAAAGTCAGCAGGCTGAAATATGCTATTCATATGGTGGCTCCTTAAGGTGGCATTTCTGTCATGGGGCATTGGACTTTTGAATGGAAATATGACAGGACATACCAATTTTAATAATATCTAGATTTACACAAATCGGTGAATTTTTTAATCAATTATTGTTGCTTTAAATTTTATCTACACATTTCTGGTTTTTAATTTCTAATGTTCTATGCATTGAAACATTTCCTGATTATATAAATGGTTAAAGCAAACTTTATTAATTAATGTTCTCTTAGTACAATGCACAGGCAATGCCACAATATTATTAATAGTTAAAAAAAATCATTATAAAAATGATTATATAAAAAGATAAATTCACGAGCACATAAAAATGACAAGAGGTTACATCTCACTAATGCATGCATCCTATACTATTGCACTGGTAGCCAGATTTATGAGAGTGGTATGATTTATTGCCTCCACATACATTAATAACACATGGATGTGTTTCAACTGTCGGAGAACTTGCTTGAAATTTGAGCCAATAAGCTGCCTGGCTACCAGGAAATCTAGCTACTGATGTAATGATAGCAGGATGGATACATTAATAAGTCTTTTTATTTTTATGACTTCCATGTGTTTGTGCTTTTATTATGTCTGTTGACTAGCCATGCTTTTATCAATTTAATTTTTGTAGCGATGTCAGATGCAAAGATGTGGGCTCATATACTCTTATGTATCAGCACATAAAATAATATCAGGGTACAGTGTACAGATGCCTTGTAATAAAGTATCACCTGGTTTCTCATCAACTGTGTTAACATGAAGGAATTTGCATTTCGTAGTTTACATCAAAATGTGTTAAGGTTTGTAGCAAACCTTTATCTAACCTTAATAAAGTCTATGGGAATCAAGGGATATGGAGATCAGGCAAAGTGAAGTTGAGGTCGAAGATCAGCCATGATCTTATTGAATGGTGGAGCAGGCTCGAAAGGCCGTATGGCCTACTCTTGTACCTAATTCTTATGTTCTTATATGCAGTCCACAAATGTTTGTTTTAATTATCTTGATATGAACATTTAATAGTATTCATGAAGTTCATGCGGTAGATTTTGTAACCATGGAGATTGTATAATTAAAGTATGCTCACAGTGGCCTGGAATTTCCTGAAACGGTGTTACTGGCAAGTTACGATGAAATCTTCCTGTCGGCAAGTTATGCCGAATTTCATTAACATATGCTAGAAATGTAAAAACTGACATAAAACAAGTGGCTATCAGGGTAAACAGTTGGGGCCTGCTGAAAACGTTGAACTGAAGCCATATTCCTTCTTTAAGTCCATCTTTGTGTATGAATATTAAAGTTTGATGCCATCACACCATCATTTATGCACTTTAAGCACAGCAGCCTGGAATATCCTGCAAAGTTGCAACCTGGAAGTTGCACCCGAAATTACAACCATTCCTTTGCCCATTCTGCCAATGTCAAGTTACACTCAAATTTCCTGCCAATCTCATTAGCATATGCCCGAACATAAAATGACTGTAAATCAGAGTAAATAGCCAATGTGGTTTGAACGTAATTGGAAAAGAACAAATGTAGCCTCAAGGTTTTAGGGTGAAGGAGTATGAAAGTGGGGGAAAAAAGTTTTTCCTTCAGAGTGAGGCTGGGGAGTGCAAGGTAAGTAGCATTCAGCTCTCGGTCATATATATTTAATTTATTCATTTAAATTGCTCTGTTGAAGGTCTCTAATGTTTCAAAACTTTCCCTTCTCAGATGACTGATTCGCAAAAGAAGGCTGCCTGAAAGAGGGCCTTCAATTTCACAGAGAATGACCTGCAGTCTATCATGGATGAGATATGGTGTGGAGATGCCGGTGTTGGACTGGGGTGGACAAATGTAAGAAGTCACACAACACCAGGTTATAGTCCAACAGTTTTATTTGAAATCACAAGCTTTCGGAGCGCTGCTCCTTCGTCAGGTGAAGTGGAGAGATGCCTATAGACACAGCTTATATAGTGAGAGAATAATGCCAGATGATTACAGGTAATCTTTCTAACTGCCATTTATCACACCTTGGCAGAGAAATAATCACAGCAATCAAATGTGTGAATGGTGTCCAAACAGGTCAGTCAGGAAAACATTACATCAAAGAACAATGAGGTGGGGTCACAAGGGGGGAAATGTTGCAGATGCTGGGGTCTGTATGAAAAACAAAAAACAGACAAAAACATTTTCTTTGCTGGAAATCACAGCAGGTCCGGCCACATCTGTGTAGTAGAGAGAACAAGCCAACGACGACTCGAGTCTGGATGACCCTACATTAGGTGGGGTTACATGTAGCATGACATGAACCCAAGATCCCGGTTGAGGCCATCCTCATGAGTGCGGAACTTGGCTATCAGTTTCTGCTCTACGATTTTGCATTGTTCTCTCTACACAGATGCGGCCGGACCTGCTGTGATTTCCACCAAAGAAAATGTTTTTTGTCTGTTTTTTGTTTTTCATACAGACCCCAGCATCTGCAACATTTTACCCCTTGTGACCCTACCTCATTGTTCTTTGATGTAATGTTTTCCTGACTGACCTGTTTGGACACCATTCATACCTTTGATTGCTGTGATTATCTCTCTGCCAAGGTGTGATAAATGGCAGTTAGAAAGATTACCTGTAATCATCTGGCATTATTCTCTGACTATATAATCTGTGTCTATAGGCATCTCTCCACTTCACCTGATGAAGGAGCAGCGCTCTGAAAGCTTGTGATTTCAAATAAAACTGTTGGACTATAATCTGGTGTTGTGTGACTTCTTACATGGATGAGATAGAGGGAAGACAGGACTGGCTCCTCAGCTCCTCCACACCTCAGCCCTCATATGCGGTCAGGAGGCAGTGCCACAAGAAATTCAAAGACCTGACCACTGTGGACTTCCCACTCAAGCCTTTGAGGTGAAACCCATTGATCCCTGGTAAGATGTAGACCAGTAGCACCTTCAATTGTTCCACACATTCAAATGACAGCAAGCTTCATTTTCCTCTCTTTTTGTCTTTACAGAGCAAGATCGTGCACAACATCCAGGAAAGGGTAAAGAGTGGTGGGGGTCTCAAACCTCCACTCTCTGGCGTTCCTGGGCTGCTGCAGAGAGTGGTGGGGGTCTCAAACCTCCACTCTCTGGCGTTCCTGGGCCGCTGCAGAGAGTGGTGGGGGTCTCAAACCTCCACTCTCTGGCATTCCTGGGCCGCTGCAGAGAGTGGTGGGGGTCTCAAACCTCCACTCTCTGGCGTTCCTGGGCCGCTGCAGAGAGTGGTGGGGGTCTCAAACCTCCACTCTCTGGCGTTCCTGGGCCGCTGCAGAGAGTGGTGGGGGTCTCAAACCTCCACTCTCTGGCGTTCTTGGGCTGCTGCAGTGGAGGCCGAGCGGGGGGGGCGCTGGACAACATGGACCATGGCTCTGTCGTGCAACTTGTCTCTATGGAGCTGCCAGATGAGGGGTCGATAGAAAGCCAGAGCCACATACCTCCCTTCTTTCCTGGGAGTGCATCCTCCCTCCCACCTTTAGGCCACCTCCAGACAGAGTCAGAGTCACCCAGTTCTCCTCAACCAGGTACTAATGCAGACATATTCCACCAAGCCAAGCGAATGCCTCAACACCAGGTAAGCTCTACAATGTTAGAAACCAGTTTCAGGGTGCGGGTAGACTCTGAGGAGGTGGAGGAAGCCGCCACCTCTCCGGCAAGACTGGTTAGATGGCAGCCGTGGACTACTGAGTAAGTGAAGTGTGATTTGACAGGTATATTAGAGGGTACAAAGTTTCTGGAATCCACCAGCAGTAACATGGAGATTTGGCGGGTTTGACTTCCGAGTTTGTTGTAATGCCCAGCACCAATGTTGCACAGGCGAAGTTAAAGCTACAAAGGCCAATGCTACAAGATGGCTGCAGCATTGGGACAGTGAAGATGCAATCGGGGCTTGCACCTTGATGGAAGCTCATTCCACTGCCTTTGAGACTTTGGGTGACAGACTGCCAAGCGCAATGAATCATGGTTTCCAGCCTCTTACTGAGGGCTGCGGGTCCTGATGGCTACCATCGTACCAGCCATTGGGCTGCAGATCAAGACTGCAGGGAAAGGGCGGATGGTGGCTGTCCAAGTGCCTGCTCCCGCCACCTCTCCGAGCGGTAGCACCAGCCCGGGCTTCGGTCTTCCAATAGCCGGCATGGTGTCACCTGTAGACAGCAGGCTGCACAAGACAGCTCAGGATCTCCTTCCTGGGATGCAGACAGCAGTAGCCCTGCTCCAGAAGCAAACCGCCATCAGCAAGGACTGGCCACAGGCCCATGACTCATCAGCCCGGCATTTTCCCACATGCCACACCATTATGGTCCCGAGTTTACTGGGAGATGGTGCAGGGGAGCAGCTGATCAAAGGGCTCGTCTCGGTGCCGGGACCAAGTAGGATGCTTTGAGGGAGTAGGGCAAATTTAATTCCTGTCTCTACTACCTCTGCTTTCTCCTCCTTTGTCAGGAAATGGGGAAGCTGCCTGGCTGAAAGATTGTGACCGTCACTCTCAGATCCCGCTTGTTCGATGACTACCTTGTTTTTGAAGTGTTATTGTTGCTAAATAAAAATGTTTTTGGTTAAATCTTCGGTTAAATCTTTAATTAAATTTGTCAAAGTCTGTAACATTTGCTAAAGATTACATTAGTTTGACTCAGGTTTTCAATAGTTCCTAATGTTGATTAATGTTCATTAAAGGTTTATCGTTGTAAAATTACTTCATATTTTGTGTTTACAAACAAGACAGTTTTGCCATTCCAACTTGAGTGTTGACGATTGTCCTTTGATTGTCCTTTTGCCTGACTTGTAAGAGTTAGACTATCAATCAAAAGACTTAACCTTGGATCTTCTGATTCCAACCTGCTGTCAAAATATAATCATATTTTTAGAAATATCTAAGCGATAACAATTTACAAATTTCACAAGAAAATTCAAACTCTCTGCTTACTGAATGGACAATAAAATCTATGCTTGTAACTTATCCATGGCTTTTCAACTGACTAAAGGTGGGAAGCGGTGTTCCAAAGGGATCCATACTGGGACCACTGTTGCTCACAATTTACATAAACAATTTGGACTCGGGAATCGGAAGTACAATTTCAAAATTTGTGGAAGACACCAAGTTGGGGCGGGGGGGAGGGGAGGGTATAGTTAATACTGTGAAAGAATGTGACAAAATACAAGAAGGCATTAATAAATGCAGAATATGTGTGTACAGTAATTGGAAAATTAATTTCAATATAGATAAGTGTGAGGCGGTGCATTTTGGTAGGAAGGATAAGGAGGCCACATATTGCTTGGATAATAAGGCCGGAATTTTCATGCTGCCGTGCATGCAGGACTGGAGGTGGGTCGGGAGTAAAATTCGCAATAAATGGGAGCAGGTCGGGATTGCGCCGTCATCCCGCCTCCTCACGCCTTTAACTTGGGCGTGTTTGCCAGCACAGCACGAACCCAAACCTGAACCCGAATGGCAGAGGCGGGCAGCCTAATTTACCTCGTTAATACCTTGTTGTCAGACCTTTAACAGTGCTTTTAGCAGACCTTTTGAATTTCACTGCACGACCACGGGAATCACGCAGCTCGGGAACCATGCCTGTCAACCTGGGGGGGAAGTTCAGTGGCCATTGATCGAGGTCATTACTGCAGAGCAGTAAGCACAATAAATAGTCCCACATGACACCTGCTTACATGCCTAAGGGAGATGCTCTTGCTGAGTGCATTTTGAGCACAGTCTTTTCTGCAAATTCGGAAGCCACTCTCACCTCATTGCTACTAGCTATCGCACCATTGACAGATTGGTCCTCTGATCTCAACTTGACCTGAGATCTATTACATTAGTATGGATGCCGTTTATACTGTCTCACCCTGGTCCTCAGAATTGGACCACGTGAGCCTCAACACCAACAGCAGCAGGCAAACCACCAGCAGCAACAGCAACAGCACCAACAACCTTCTCCTCAATGACTTGATGCAGCACAGGACAGAGGGCATCAGCACAGGGCTGCACCATGCCAGAGGCGATACCCCCAACACACGGTATACAGGCAAAGGATGAGCTTCCTCAACATGACTGGATAAGGGTAAGGGGTAAGCCATTTAGGACAGAGATGAGGAGGAATTTCTTCACCCAGAGAGTGGTGAACCTGTGGAATTCTCTACCACAGAAGGCAGTGGAGGCCAATTCATTAAATATATTCAAGAAGGAGTTAGATATATTTCTTAAGGCTAAAGGGATCAAGGGATATGGTGAGAAGGCAGGGACAGGGTGCTGAATTTGGATGATCAGCCATGATCTCATTGAATGGCGGAGCAGGCTCGAGGGGCCGAATGGCCTACTCCTGCTCCTACCTTCTATGTTTCTATGACTGAGCAGCAGTGCCAAAAGAGGCTCAGGCTATCGCGCCAGGTCGTCGCAGACATTTGCACATTGCTGGAGCAACACCTGCAGCCCAGAGGAGCGGGTGGACACGCCTTACCAGTGGCTGTCAAAGTCACCAGCGCCCTCAACTTCTTCGCCCAAGGATCTGCAGCAGACATTTGCGCATCTCGCAGTCGGCCGCCTGTGATGAAATATGCCATTCATCACTCATCGGTATTCTCTGCCTGTGACTGTGGTTTGGTTTCAGTTTCATTTCCCTTACCTCAGTTCCGTTTCCTCACCATTGTATTGTATTGTGTGTAGGGCTCCGCCCATACCTGGCCCCTATGTAAGCAGGCCCAGCCTGCCTCACATCCAGTACAGCAGACCTCTGGATGGAAGATACCTCTCCACTGTGTGTTACCTTCTAAGTTAATAAAAGCCTTGTTTTGTTCCGCTAACATTGAGTCTCGGATTTATTGAGGCACATCAATTTTATTAACTTACTTTTCAACACAATGGATCAACTCTTGAAACCCGAACGTTTGGATTTGGACCAGCATGCTTCGGACGCATCGGCACGCTTCGGACACTGGCATATGTGTATGGAATTCTTCCTGGACAATTCCGCAGCCGTCACAGGCGCTACGGACGCTGCAAGTATGAAACTCGGAATTCTGCGGAATTGGGTAAGCCACCGGGTTTACCCCCTCATCCAAGACGCTGACACGTACCCGGCCGCCTGCGACATCTTAAAGGCGCATTACCAGCAGCCTACGAATGAGGTGTATGCTAGGCATCTGCTCGCTACTCGCGCACAGCGACCTGGGGAATCACTGGATGAGTTCCTAGGCACCCTGAAAACGCTTGGCAAAGACTGCAAGTGCCAAGATGTAAAAGCCGCAGTGTACACTGACGAGCTTGTTCACGATGCCTTTATCACAGGGCTCAGCTCCACTTACATCCGGCAGAGACTGCTGGAAAAAACGGGATTGGACCTGAAACAGGCTGTGGACACAGCGCGATCCCTGGATGTGGCCCAGAGAAACTCGGACGCCTACTCTTCAGCCCGCGCCGTCCACGCCGCCACATGTGCACCAAGGGCGCCGCCATCTTGGAAGGCATCTTCCCCGCCCGGCAGCCCGACACCGTCGGGGCCCCGCTCTCCCCCCAGAAGCCCTACGACAGCCGCGACGCGTCGGGGACCCAACTGCTACTTCTGCGGGCAGCCGAAGCACACCAGAAACCTGTGCCCGGCGAAAGGCACCACCTGCTTTAAGTGCGGTAAGAAGGGGCACTTCGGGAAGGTGTGCAGAGGGAACCCCGCCGGAAAACCCGCCACCGCCGCGTGTGCGCCGTGGGAGCGGCCATCTTGGACGCCATCTTGCCCGACCTCGTGGGATCCGCCATCTTGTGAGCAGACAGCGTGGACGCCATCTTGTCTCGATCAGGGCCCTACAGTGGCATCGTTCACAGTGGACCAGACCAGGCCGCACCCGCTATCCAAATCAATGGTGGACATCGAGGTAAACGGGTGCGGGGTTAAATGTTTAATTGACAGTGGAAGCACGGAGAGTTTTATCCACCCTGAACTGGCACAACAACTCTCCCTAAAGGTGGTCCCTACTCGGGGTACCATCTCTATGGCTGATAAAACCCAGACATCGACCATTATGGGTTACTGCACGGTACAATTATCCGTTAACGGAACTGTATATGATAATTTTAAAGTACTAATCATGAAGAATCTATGTGCAAGCGTGATCTTGGGCCTGGATTTCCAGTGCTACCACCAAAGCATCACGCTCAATTATGGTGGGTCCCAGCCGCCCCTCACAGTGTGCGGTCTGGCTACCCTGAAGGTAAAGCCGCCTTCGCTATTCGCGAACCTTACCCCTAACTGCCGGCCAGTAGCGACCAAAAGCAGGAGGTACAGCTGGGAGGACAGGCGGTTTATCGCGACCGAGGTAGACAGGCTCCTGAAGGAGCGCATTATTGAACGCAGCAACAGCCCGTGGCGCGCCCAAGTGGCGGTGGTAAGGGGTAACGAGAAGAAACGGATGGTGATCGACTATAGCCAAACAATCAACAGGTACACCCAACTAGATGCCTACCCGCTACCCCGCATATCAGAAATGGTGAACCAAATCGCCCAATACCGGGTGTTCTCCACCATCGACCTCAAGTCAGCGTACCACCAGCTCCCTATCAGACCAGAGGACCGCCCGTACACCGCCTTCGAGGCGAACAGACGCCTCTACCAATTCCTCAGAGTCCCCTTTGGGGTGACGAATGGGGTTTCGGTCTTCCAGAGGGAGATGGACCGCATGGTCGATGACCACCACTTGCAGGCAACCTTCCCCTACCTCGACAACGTCACCATCTGCGGTCACAACCAGCAGGATCACGACTCGAACCTCGAGAGGTTCCTGAAAACCCCACAAAAACTCAACCTCACCTACAACGAGGACAAGTGCGTTTACAACACCACGCGCCTCTGCATACTAGGCAGCGTGGTGGAGAATGGGGAAATCGGACCAGACCCCGACCGATTGCGCCGCCTACGGGAGCTGCCCCTGCCCAACACTCCCAAAACCCTGAAAAGGTGCCTGGGGTTATTTTCTTATTATTCCCAATGGGTCCCCAACTACTCCGACAAAGCCCGCCCCCTCTTGAAAGCATCCTCTTTTCCGCTCTCTGCTGAGGCCCACGCCGCCTTCAAAAGCATTAAGCGGGATATTGAGCGGGCCACGCTACAGGCAGTGGACGAGAACACTCCCTTTCAAGTGGAAAGTGATGCGTCTGACTTTGCCTTGGCGGCCACCCTCAACCAGGTGGGGCGGCCCGTAGCTTTCTTCTCGAGGACCCTCCAAGGGCCCGAGATCAGACACTCCTCCATGGAAAAGGAGGCCCAAGCCATCGTGGAGGCAGTGCGCCACTGGTGCCACTACCTAGCCGGCAAACGCTTCACCCTACTTACCGACCAGTGGTCGGTAGCGTTTATGTTCAATAATAAACAGAGGGGGAAGATCAAAAATGATAAGATTCTTAGGTGGCGGATCGAGCTCTCCACCTTCGATTATGACATCATTTACCGGCCAGGGGCCCTTAACGAATCCCCCGACGCCCTCTCACGAGGGATGTGTGCCAGCGCCACCGGGGATCGGCTACAGACCCTCCACAACGACCTCTGCCACCCAGGGTCACGCGGCTGTTCCACTTCATAAAGTCCCGCAACTTACCCTACTCGATTGAGGAAGTTCGGTCTCTGACCAGGAACTGCCGCACTTGCGCTGAGTGCAAGCCTCGGTTCTACCGCCCAGATAGAGCCCACTTAATCAAAGCTACACGGCCCTTTGAGCGGCTCAGCTTAGATTTCAAGGGCCCCCTCCCGTCCGTCGACCGCAATGTTTACTTCCTGAACATTGTGGACGAATACTCCCGTTTCCCATTCGCCTTCCCCTGCCCAGACATGACCAGCGCCACGGTCATTAAATGCCTCAACAGCCTGTTCTGCCTGTTCGGTATGCCGAGCTACATCCATACGGATAGGGGGGCGTCCTTCATGAGTGAAGAGCTACGCCAGTACATGCTGTCCAGGGGGATCGCCACGAGCCGTACCACCAGCTACAACCCCCGGGGTAACGGTCAAGTGGAGCGAGAGAACGGGACAGTATGGAAAGCAGTCACTCTAGCTCTAAGGACCAAGGGCCTCCCTATCTCCCGCTGGCAGGAAGTCCTCCCAGATGTGCTCCATTCGATACGGTCGCTATTGTGTACTGCCACTAATGCCACGCCTCATGAGCGAATGTTTGTCTTTCCCCGGAAATCCACCTCAGGCGTATCCATGCCGTCATGGCTCTCCACCCCAGGTCCGGTATTCGTGCGAAGGCATGTGAGGGGCCACAAGACGGGCCCTCTCGTGGAGTCAGTGCACCTACTCCACGCCAACCCCCAATACGCGTATGCCCGGCACACCGACGGAAGGGAGGACACCGTGTCCATAAAAGACGTCGCCCCAGCCGGTAACGACAACAACCACGACAACAGCAGCAACAACGATCACAGCAACTCTTACCCACCCACTACTCTTTCATCACCCCCGGAAGAACATCGACCAACGGTACCCCCACCAACTACCCCTTCAACAACCCTGGCGGCACCCCCGGCAGAGACCCAGGAGGCCACCGGGGACACCCAGCCGACACCCGCGGCACCACAACAGCCACGTCGGTCACAGAGGACTATCAAACCCCCGAACAGACTAAATCTATAGAAGGGGTGAATGTGATGAAATATGCCATTCATCACTCATCGGTATTCTCTGCCTGTGACTGTGGTTTGGTTTCAGTTTCATTTCCCTTACCTCAGTTCCGTTTCCTCACCATTGTATTGTATTGTGTGTAGGGCTCCGCCCATACCTGGCCCCTATGTAAGCAGGCCCAGCCTGCCTCACATCCAGTACAGCAGACCTCTGGATGGAAGATACCTCTCCACTGTGTGTTACCTTCTAAGTTAATAAAAGCCTTGTTTTGTTCCGCTAACATTGAGTCTCGGATTTATTGAGGCACATCACCACCCACGGATACATTACAGGTCACTGATGCCATGTTTGACAAGTCAGCCAATTATATCAACTTTGCCACTGATGAAGCCCACGGGTGCAGGGCGTCATCGACTGCAAAATGTGGCCGTGAAGGCATCCCATCATCACCCAGAAGTGTTTGTGAACTACAAGGACTTCCACTCCCTCATTCTGCAGCTCGTCTGCAACCATAAGAAGATGATTATGCCTGTGTGTGTCAAATTCCCTGGCAGCTGCCATAACTTTTTCCAGCCCACCCTCCCTCAACAGATTTACTGGTTGGCTGCTTGGAGACAAGGGCTATCCTCTGAAGACGTGGCTCATTGAGGAGGCCACGTACTGAGGCCGAGGAGAGATATATTGAAAACCACATCTCCACCAGATGTGTTATAGAGCAGACAATAGGCATGCTGAAAATGCACTTCAAATGCCTTGACAGATCTGGAGGAACCCTTCAGTACGCACCGGCCAGGGTCTCCAGAATCGTGGTCTGCTGCGCCCTGCACAACAGAGTGCAGCAGCGAGGATTAGAGCTGCATGAGGAGCAATACGCAGAGTGCACAGCCTCTTCAGAGGAGGAGGAGGAAGAGGAGTATCAGCTGGAAGACAAGGAGAAGCAGGAGGTACCTGAGGTCCAGATGCCAGCAGCACCGGAGCACATTGCTGCCCGGGAGGCCAGGGATGGCCTCATGGCCAGATTTACTTAACTTCCTGCATTACACCCATATGTCTGCCGCATGCTGTGCCAGG
The DNA here is from genome assembly GCF_052327205.1 of Somniosus microcephalus. Lineage (NCBI taxonomy): Eukaryota > Metazoa > Chordata > Chondrichthyes > Squaliformes > Somniosidae > Somniosus > Somniosus microcephalus. The sequence goes on along the minus strand of NC_140998.1, from coordinate 100,354,682 downwards.
TTCCCCCTCCCCCCCCAAACCAACAACACCATAAATAATCCCTACAATCACCAATCCATTCCTTGTACACTGACCATCATTGCTGGAGGTAATGTTATGTCTCACCATTCACTCCAACTCACTAAGTCAATTGCAAAGTAGCAGACAAAAATGGGCATGACCGTGGTGAAAATAAATCGTTTTTTATGTGACATTCTAGAGTAACGGAACCTTAACAGAAACAGTTCATGTGCTTACCCATGTGCATCTAATTCTGTGTCATTTTTCATTTCTGCGTGCTTCTACAAGGTGCAACCCCTGTGGCTTCAGCAGAGGTAGAGGCAGCCTCCTCACTTCCCTGCTGCAACTGCATAGACACTTTTGGCGGACATCCTTTGGGTGTTGGAGCCTCTGATGGCCCCGCCAAAGTCTGCTCCTCCTGCGACTGTGCAGGGGCCAACTTGGCCATTGTGATCTGAGGAGGCATCTGGGGTTCTGACTGAGGGGGAGGCAATGGGGGAGAAGTGTGAGCGCTTTGAGAGGGGCCCCCACTTCCTTGTCCCCTCTCACCATCATCCCTCTCATGGGCCACCCGCACTTCCCTGGTAGCAAGGAGCTGGAGAGAAAATTGGTCATCACGGGACCGGGGTCGGGGGTTGAGAGAAGATCATCGACATTGTGGGACCGGGCGGGGGAGGGTTGGGGGAGAAGACTGGGGAGATTGAGGGATGGGTGGTGGAGAAGATCGGGGACATCAAGGGTGGGGGGGCGAGAGAAGATCGCCAGCATCGTAGGACCGGGGGGGGGTGGTGGTGGGGGCGAGAAGATCACATTGGGGCTGGCCACCAGATGTTTGTGGCCTGCCTGATGCTGATGGTGTGAGTGCTGGGGGTGGGGGGGGGCGGTGGCGGTGGGGGTTGGTAAGGAAGATTGGGGCCGGCCACTGGAGGATCGGGGCTGGCCTCAAGATGATGGATGAGGGTGTCTGGGAAGGTGATCAGAGGCCTAGTGATAGGGTCTCCGATCGTGGAGGGTGGGTTAGACAGGGACCCTGGATCCAGGAGGTAGGTATAAAGGCACTTACCTCCTGGATGCAGCAGTCCCCGCCTTGCTGTAACTGCTGGGTTTTACAAAGCGTGTCAAACCCATACACTTGCAGTTAAAAACAAAATGGAGGTTAAAGAGGCTTCCAGCCTCCAAGTAATATTTAAATTGATGTCCTGCTTCCTGGCAGCGAGTTGGCTGCCCGCCCCCCCACCTCCCCCGCCCCCCCCACCCCGTCCCACCTCCATTAAAATCGGTTGGAGGCAGGTTCAGTTCGGGAATCCGATTTTTAACAATTTAATACCCTCACGCTTCAAACCCAGCTGTTTTTTTATGTTAAAATTCCCCCCTATGTAACTATGTAGCTTCAGTAAACTTTATTTGTCCAAAGGAAAAAGACAGGTTCACTACTTGTTCAGTTAATGTCTCCTCTGATTTCAGTTGAGTCTAACTTTTAATTTTTTGACCTATTAATTAATCTTATAAAAAATTATAATTTTATTTAGGTCTTTCCAGATATTAGGTTTGGAAGGGTATTCGAAAAATAGAACTGTGCAATAATGCATTTTAAAAGGGCAGGAATCAAGAAATTAAAATAGGCAAGGTAAGAAAAAGGGTTGTTAAAAATTACTAAAACTAACTAGCAATTTTCTAACTGAGATCAATGCTCATGAATTTGGTTTGTGAGTCATGACAATGTGCTCAAGCAAGGTTTCTGGTCCTGATTAAACTATTGCACGTTTTTCAATTCCTGTATTTAAAAAGCTCACTCCCGTGAAACGTGCTCTAGCAAACGATTCTGAAATTCCAAATTAAGAGACCCATCTTGTTGACGGCTCCAAAAATCAATGTCCTAGATTCTGTAACAGTTACACTTTCCAGTTCCTGCTGTTCAATACCACATTTCTGTGTCAGTACTTAGGAGAAAAAGCTGAGCACAAAAAATTCATGCCTTGATATTGGCTATTATCCAACAGAACGATGTTTCAACTACATTTGGAAAAAAAATCAATAACATCTGTGGCATAATGGTTAATTAAAGAAGCTCTTCAGCACGGCTTTAGATGAGAGGCTGAGCCACAAATACAGGCAGCTGAAGTCTGATTACAAAGACAGTTAGACTGAGAATGAGCGAGAGAGCGTGAATGGTTTCTTAGCAATGAGCAGAGGAGCCAAAAGCTGAAACGTGCACAACAGAAAATAAAAGTGCTCTACATTTAACTTTGTCTGGGTTCAGTAATAACAATGCAAGTTGCTATGTGTGATGATTGGTTAGTAGACTAATTCTGTTTGTCTGATTGTCATAAATTGTGAAATTTGTCCTGTTTTAATTTAATGTGGGTTGTCGTTAACTTGTTCACGGGTAGTCTGTGTGCACGCGTCTGCTGGAGGCCTGCGCAGTTTTAAAATTCATTCCTGAGATGTGGGCGTCGCTGGCAAGGCCAGTATTTATTGCCCGTCTCTAATTGCCCTTGAGATGGTGGTGGTGAGCCACCTTCTTGAACCGCTGCAGTCCTTGTGGTGAAAGTACTCCCACAGTGCTGTTAGGGAGGGAGTTCCAGGATTTTGACCCAGCGACAATGAAGGAACAGCAATATATTTCCAAATCAGGATGGTGTGTAACTTGGAGGGGAACTTTCAGGTGATGGTGTTCCCATGCACCTGCTGCCCTTGTCCTTCTAGGTGGTAGAGGTCGTGGGTTTGGGAGGTGCTGCTGAAGAAGCCTTGGCAAGTTGCTGCAGCTCATCTGGTAGCCACAGTATTTACGTGGCTGGTCCAGTTAAGTTTCTGGTCAATGGTGACCCCTCAGGATGTTGATGGTGGGGGATTCGGCGATGGTGATGCCGTTGAATAACAAGGGCGGTGGTTAGACGCTCTCTTGTTGGAGATAGTCATTGCCTGGCACTTGTGTGGCGCGAATGTTGCTTACCACTTATCAGCCCAAGCCTGAAGGTCGTCTAGGTCTTGCTGCATGTGGGCATGGACTGCTTCAGTTGCGAATGGAACTGAACACTGTGCAATCATCAGCAAACATCCCCACTCCTTGTCATGTGGCGGAGGGTGGGACATGTATTGGCTCCTGGAAATTGTATTCCAGTTGATGACACAATTCCTGGGGCCTGGGATGGGCTTTTGTTAATATTAATTTGATCACAGATGAAATGTATGGATTGATTATTATAGAGCTAATAAACACTCACAAAATTGATTATTAAGTGTAGTGAGGAACTGATTGATTTATAAAGTGGATTAAATATATGAATCTTGAAATTAAGATTTAATGTAATTAAAGATTAAATGTAGTTAGTAATGTAATTAATTATACTTGATGTTCCATAGTATTTATTATTGAAGGATAGGAAAGAACTTGCATTTATATAGCACCTTATCACATCCTTAGGATGTCTCAAAGTGATGCAAGCCAGTGATTTACTTTTGAAATGTAGTCACTGTTATTTTGTAGGTTAATGCTGCAGTTAATTTGTACACAGCAAGGTCGCATCACCAGCATGATGAAAACCCTGATGACAATGCACTCTTACCATACCAGACACCAGCACAGAAATCGGCATCTTGTGTGACATGGGTAATGAATTAGAGGGAATTACACTAGGGAATTCACCAAGCACTAGTGAGCAAGAACAGGTGGATGTGCCAAAGAATGCCAAAGGTAGAGCTAACCACAGGGCCAGCTCATGCCCCAGCTCTGCTGAAGAGGGTAGAGATGCAAACCTCACGCACCCAGCATTTAACCAAAGGATGATTCCTGTGCACTAGCAATTGCTGAAGGCATTGGACTGCTTGACAAGGTGCTTCCAAAACGTGGAAGCATAGAATGATACAGCACAGAAGGAGGCTATTCAGCCCATTGTGCCTGTGCTGGCTCTTTGAAAGAGTTAACCAATTAGTCCCATTCCCCTGCCCTTTCCCCATAGCCCTGCAAATTTTCTCCTTCAAGTATTTATCCAATTCACTTTTGAAAGTTATTATTGAACCTGCTTCCACCACTCTTTCAGGCAGTGCATTCCAGATCATAGTAACTCTCTGCATTCAAAACATTCTTTTCATCTCGCCTCAGGTTCTTTTGCCAATCATCTCAAATGTTTGTCCTCTGGTTATCGACCCTTCTGCCACTGGAAACAGTTTCCCCCTATTAACTCTATCAAAAGCATTCATGATTTTGAAGACCTCTATGAAATCTCCTCTTAACCATCTCTGCTCTAAGGAGTACAACACGAGATTCTCCAGTCTTTCTACATAACTGAAATTCCTTATCCCTGGTACCATTCTAGTAAATCTCTTTGCATCCTCTCTAAGGCCTTGACACCCTTCCTAAAGTGTGGTGCCCAGAATTGGACACAATAGTCCTAACCAGTGATTTATAAAGCTTTAGCATAACCTCCTTGCTTTCCTCTGTTTATAAAGCCAAGGATCTCATATGAATTTTTAAATGCCTTCTCAACTTGTCCTGTCACCTTCAAAGATTTGTACGTACATCCCCAGGCCTCTCTGCTCCTGCACCCCCTTTACAATTGTACCATTTAGTTCATATTGCCTCTCCTCATTCTTCCTACTAATCTGCATCAAATCACATTTCTCTGCCTGTTACAATCCTCCTCATTGTTTACTACATTTTCGAGTTTCGTGTCATCTACAAACTTTGAAATTATGCCCTGAATACCCAAGTCCAGGTCATTAGTATATATCAAAATGAGCAGTGGTCCTAATACCGACCCTTGGGGAACACCACTGTATACTTCCCTCCAGATTGAAAAACAACCGTTCACTACTACTCTTTGTTTTCTGTCTCTTACCCAATTTTGTATCCATACTGCCTCTGCCCCTTTATGGCCTTCAATTTTTCTAACCAGTCTATTATGTGGCACTTTATCAAACACCTTTTGAAAGTCCATATACACAACATCAACAGCAATACCTTCATCAACCCTCCCCATTACTTCATCAAAGAACTCAGTCAAGTTAGTTAAACACAATTTGCCTTTAACAAATGAGTGATGGCTGTCATTTATTAATCCATATTGTTCCAAGTGACAATTTTGTCTTGGATTATTGTCCCTAAAAGTTTCCTCACCAGCGATATGTTGGATTGTATGGTGGATTCCACTATACCCATCTGTGTGGGGCTCTGAAACATGTCATCCATGGAACATGTGGGCACCTCAATTTTCCATTACAGGTGTGCCCTTCCTGTGGGAATCTGTAATATCCAATAGGGATAATCATACTAGAGCCATACAGGCTCTGGGCTCAACCATCTCCTCAGCCTTGGACAAGTTGGCACATCAAATGAATAGTGGCTTTACTTGGTTCAGTGATCTGAGTTCCCTTTTTTTGCACTCCACAGAAGTCCAGTGATGCAACATGCTTGGTAGGAGAGTCAGTCCTATGTACAGTATCTGCAGGACTTGGGAACAAATGTGGAAGAATATAGAACACTATAAGGAATCTACCAAAATAAATGAATAGTATTTTTATCAGATATATGGGCATAGTATTGTTGCCTGTCAACCGGTTCCAAATTTACTATTAGCTGATACAAGCCTCAAACAACTTTGCAGCTCTTTTACTGCTTATTGTGCATGCATATACTCCAGCATGGCACAAGTTTGAGCTGCAATTTATAACTGGCATCCTTGGCACACTCACATCATCAAGGGACTTTTCAAATAAAATCATTATAACACTCCATGCTTACTTATTGCATGCAGGATGGACTGTACAATGGCTACATGGTTGCCATCAATGACTTTGGGGAACACATCATTCGGCAGCCATGTCATGCCGCTGTTGCTATTCAGTGGGAAAGGAAATACAAGCACAGATCATGCTGCCTCATGTTTGATACATATGTGAGCAATACATTGGCTGTCACTGCAGTAGATCCAGCATGTTAGCTTGGAAGGAGGCAGAGGGTAAAAAGCTGAGGGATAAGATGACCTCAACTGCCACTGATAGTGCCATTTCTATGATGCACCTTACTGCAAGTGTACTTACAGCAGATTCCACATATCTACAACATGGTGATCCAGAGCCTGATGAAAGCATAAAATTATAAAGGGATATTGATAGATTAAGTGAATGGGCAAAAATGTGGCAAATGGATTTCAATGTGAGGTCATCCACTTTGGACCTAAAAAGGATAGAACAGGGTACTTTCTAAATGGTGAAAAGCTAAAAACAGTGGATGTCCAAAGAGACTTGGCGGTCCAGGTACATAGATCATTAAAACAGGTGCAGAAGATAATCAAAAAGGCTAATGGAATGCTGGCCTTTATATCTAGAGGACAAGAGTACAAGGGGGTAGATGTTATGCTGCAGCTGTACAAAACCCTGGTCAGACCACACCTGGAGCACTGTGAGCAGTTCTGGGCACCACACCTTAGGAAGGATATATTGGCCTTGGAGGGAGGGCAGTGTAGGTTTACCAGAATGATACCTGGACTTCAAGGGTTAAGTTACAAGGAGTGATTACACAAATTAGGATTGTATTCGCTAGAATTTAGAAGGTTAAGGGGTTATCTGATCGAAGTTTTCAGGATATTAAGGGGAACAGATAGGGTAGATAGAGAGAAACTATTTCCGCTAGTTGGGGATTCTAGGACTAGGGGGCATAGTCTAAAAATGAGAGCCAAACCTTTCAGGAGTGAAATTAGGAAACACTTCTACACACAAAGGTTAGTAGAACCTGTGGTCTATATTAATGACTTGGATATGAATGTAAAAGGTATGATCAGTAAGTTCGCGGATGATACAAAAATTGGTAGGGTGGTAAATAGCGAGGAGGGTAGTCTCAGTCTGCAGGACGATATCGATGGGTTGGTCAGATGGGCGGAACAGTGGCAAATGGAATTTAACCCGGAAAAGTGCGAGGTGATGCACTTTGGGGGGACTAACAAGGCAAGGGAATACACAATGAATGGTAAGACCCTAGGCAAGACGGAGGGTCAGAGGGATCTGGGTGTGCAAGTACACAGATCCCTGAAGGCGGCGGAACAGGTGGATAAGGTGGTAAAAAAGGCATATGGGATACTTGCCTTCATTAGCCGAGGCATAGAATATAAGAGCAAGGAGGTTATGATAGAGCTGTATAAAACACTGGTTAGGCCACAGCTGGAATACTGTGTGCAGTTCTGGTCGCCACACTACAGGAAGGATGTGATAGCTTTGGAGAGGGTGCAGAGGAGATTCACCAGGATGCTACCAGGGCTGGAACGCTTCAGCTATGAAGAGAGACTGGGCAGATTGGGTTTGTTTTCCTTGGAGCAGAGGAGGCTGAGGGGGGACATGATTGAGGTGTACAAAATTATGAGGGGCATAGATAGGATGGATACTAAGGAGCTTTTTCCCTTAGTAGAAGGGTCAATAACTAGGGGGCATAGATTCAAGGTAAAGGGCGGGAGGTTTAGAGGGGATTTGAGAAAGAACTTTTTCACCCAGAGGGTGGTTGGAGTCTGGAACTCACTGCCCGAAAGGGTTGTGGAGGCTGGAACCCTCACAACATTCAAGACGCATTTGGATGAGCACTTGAAATGCCATAGCATACAAGGCTACGGACCAAATGCTGGAATATGGGATTAGATTAGACAGGGCGTGATGGCCGGCACGGACACGATGGGCCGAAGGGCCTCTATCCGTGCTGTATAACTCTATGACTCTATGACTCTATAAGTTTGGAACTCTCTTCCACAAATGGCAATTGATGCTAGATTAATTGTTAATTTTAAATTGGAAATTGATAGCTATTTGTTAACCAAAGGTATTAAGGGATATGGGCCAAAGGCGGGTATATGGAGTTAGGCCACAGATCAGACATGATCTCATTGAATGGCGGAACAGGCTCGAGGGGCTGAATGGCCTACTTCTGTTCCTATGTTCCTATGAGGAGCCAGTTCAACATGTCATTGTCAGGTAGATGTTATAGAGCCTTACAGATATGGTTGGTGGTTAAAAATGGGTGCAGGCAGTTTGAATCTGCTGCCTGCTGGTCTCCCTGGTATGCCTTCTTTCATTTTGTACCACTTCAACTACAAAACTCTGTACTTGTGCTACTTCTAAAATAATCCCATTGTTAATTGTAACTTGACTTGCCAGCCACCATGTGACTTTTCACATAGATGCCTGTCACTCCTTAACTGCCTTGACAGTTTGTATTACAACAGCTTCTTTCTAATGTATCTGTTTTTTTTCAGTTCTTCCTGTTCTGTACTCTTGGAAATACTTCAATTATGATCCACTTTCCAGTAAAATTAGCAGAAAATATTTGGTTAATTTAGATTATACATAGACTTAATTCGTCTGATTTTGTCCTTTTTGCACCCGACTTTGTACTTTGAAAGGACGTATCAAGCTCTCATCCATAGCAGGTGAAGCTTCATTTGCATATGTATAAGTCAGCGGGGGGGTGCGGAGGGCACCACATCCTTTTTTGGCGTGCATTATAATTGGGTAAATTGTTGTTTGTTGCGCTCCCAGCACAAAGTTTTGTCCATTGGGATTGTAAATCAGGAATTCTGGCCCGCACCTCATTTGGCGGCCTATGATTTTCCATCCGATAAATTTAATAGATACAAAAAAAAGTTTTGACCTACTTATCAGGTAAGTGCCTGAGTTCTCAATATGCATTCCCAGCGCATGATGCTTTGCGCTACGAGCGCAAAAGACTAAAATTAACCTCAATATTTAAATGACTCCTTTTCAGCAAGCCCGCACTAAAGTGACACACAACTGACTATATGGGTCGGGGCCAGATGATGCAGTCTCCAGTGCCTGATCAGCTTCTGCACTTTAGTTTAGCCTTAGTGAACAGCAAATGTTCCTAGTTCATTATTGTCATGTAAGCTATGAATGTGATGATGCAGACTTGACAGTGATTGAACTAATCTGCACGTGTCTGTGTTGGTGATCTGATTGTGTACAACATGAAGCATCTGCATTTGGTATGTAGTAAGACAATAACTGAGAGATACAATTGAAGTCCTTGTGCCAGGAAGTGTGAATAGAGGACTGAAGTTGTATTGAATTAAAGACAAAGAATGAGGGAGCCATTGTGAAAGGGACCTGCAGAGAAAGGACTTGCTATGCATTGTCAATGGCCTAGCTTGTTTTCTACTGTAAATTCATTTTAACCTATCTACCTTTAAGTAATTAAATATGAAAAATGTACTGATCTTTACATTCTAACTTAGATGGACATTATATATAACCATGTTTGGGATACTTTTTTAAGGTATTTTAGTCAGATAGGAAAACTTGCACTTAACAAACACTTAAGAAATAATTATGAAAGAAGTATGTACAGTATTTACTACAATAATTCACACTGGTTGAATAAATACCATTGAGGATTGCTGTGTTATGTAGATAAGTTTTCAGACCTGAACCGTATCATAAGAACATAATAACATCAGAATTAGGAGCAGGAGTAGGCCATACGGCCCCTCGCGCCTGCTCCGCCATTCAATAAGTTCATGGCTGATCTTTGACCTCAACTCCACTTTCCTGCCCTATCCCCATACCCCTTGATTCCTCTAGAGTCCAAAAATCTATTTATCTCCGCCTTGAATATACTCAACGACTGAGCATCCACAGCCCTTTGGGGCAGAGAATTCCAAAGATTCACAACCCTCTGAGTGAAGAAATTCCTCCTCACCTCAGTCTTAAAATGCCGACCTCTTATCTTGAGACTATGCCCCCTAGTGCTAGCCCCCTAGTAACATGCCACAGATTAGCTAAGTAGTTCTGACTTTCTGAATAACCATTATTAATCTCTACCTGTGGTACAGCGTGCTGTCAACACTGGGCTTTAGCCAACAGTCTGTACTTTGAGTAAAATTTAACCTTTGTATTAGTGGCTATCTAGTGTCAAATCTATTCAAGGACATATTGAACACAGTATAAATTTGGGACATTGCTTCATGTTATAACTGACTGCTCCATCATCTATTCAGTGTTAGTGTTCAGAACACAGAGATGCAAGCAAATTCTCATTAGAAATATTTTTAAAACATAGCTCACTTGTTTCAAAAATACCTTCCTAGGTTATCAGCACATAAACAATTCAACTGGGGTCACTACAAGAATTTAAGCCCTCATCAGTTCATATCAGTAAAATATATTATTGCGTTCTCGCCTAAGTTGAAAGCAAAATTAAATCAAACTTTCTTTCTGTGAAATGATGTACAATCGGGGCAGAAAGTCCTTGGAGTAAGTTTAACCTAATCTGCCCGATAGAAAACTGCCAGGATGGCATCAGGTGCCTATTTTACACCCCGCACTACTTCTGTTTCCAAGGACTTTAATGGAAAGTGTAAATCAGGTGCTCAAGCCAATCCTGTCAAGTTCCTGTTGGGCAGGTTGGGTTAAAGTTACTCCCCAAGCTTGGCTCCATTCTGCTGGCAGAAGTGCAGTGGAACAGGTGCCAGTGACCTCTGCTTCTGACCCCGCAATTTCAGTGGAACAGGCGCCAGTGACTTCTGCTTCTGACCCCGCAATTTCAGTGGAACAGGCGCCAGTGACCTCTGCTTCTGACCCCGCAATTTCAGGATGGGTTACTTAGGTGCTCACCGGAGGTGGGGTAGTGGGGCAGGAAATGCAGGCTGGCCAGCCACTTATTCTGCAGCTGGCACCACTAGTCAGGATCATTTTTAAAAGCCTGCTCAATCGGGCCCCCCTTCATAAGAAGACTGACAGAAAGTCGTTGTGTTGGCTTGTTTACAGTGGTTCAGGTTGGGACCCACGGATGAGCAATACTTCCACAGCTTCATTCTGGTGCCCAGCTCACTTGGTGGTAGGGAAGCCGGAGTCAAGGAAATTATTCCATCCACTCCCTCCCAGGATGTTGCACAAATTCCTAGCCAGTAGGATTCTGAGCAGAGAGCTGGCATTCCTGGCTCCCACCAGAATTCTCGCCTCCATCAGACCTCCTGTGACTGACTTACACTGCAGGGCCTCCTTTGGGGTCAAGGATTTTTGGCTCCTTATTGTTTTACAAAAATATAGTACATACTAGATATTCTTAATCAACATCATACTTTGTACTATCAGCATTGTCTGATCTACATTATTATATCAACCAAAATTTTGAAACCTTGCTCTTATTCTTTAGTTGCTGCTTAACGTATATCTGACTTGGATATGCTGCAGAATACAAACTTCAAAAGGATCAATTCTTCCTCATCCAAAAATAGTTTCAAGGTTAAGAATAAAATACTTTTGGCCCTTATGTGTCACCACTTTCTCCTTGTTCTTTTGACTGTGGTTTTGTAACACACTTTATGTAGATTTGCCATCTGTTAAGCTCAGTTACAGGTAAACCTTTTTTGGGAAGTTGTAGGAACATAACTACTGCACATTTATTGATGTCCTTATTCTCTTATGTTTCATAATTTCAGAGTTCATAAAAGAAAATATGCCCAGTGACTAATTTGGCACTAGACTGGCTACATTCTGATCGAGAATAACAAGTCTAATAGCAGACCATGGGAAGGCTTGCATCTTGCTGCTGTGGCCTCTCGCTGTCAGCGCAGCTTGAGCATGGAGACTGAGCATGCATTGTCTGCTCATTCAGTGTGTATGCTGAAGCTTTGCCCAGTGCCCACAGTATGGTGACACTTATTCAATTGTTAAATGGTACATTTAACAAAATAAATCCTTGCATTGGCAAAGCATTATGTTAGTGTTAAATTAATTTATGCATTGGTCTCACAAAACCAAACTTTATCCACATACAAGTGAAATAGCACAATGTTATCCATCTCAGTTTTACACATACATGTACATGCACCATTGTACCATATTTTTATATCTACATACTATTTGAGTAAGAAAGAAGCCAGATGAGCCAGGCACCTGTATAGGCTGCACTCTTGTATCGGCTATATTCACATGCCTTCAAGCTGGGAAAAAGCGCCTCATTTCTGTTGCTGAGCTTGCCCTCCATTTCCAGAGTAGGGCAGATCATGATCGGGAATTGTGGATGCTACGCCTCTTGTTTTTATTCACTCAGTTACATCCAGATAAGTAATATTGCCGAATGTTCCTTAGCTTTCGTACTGTTGCATGTTCACCAGGGCTTGCTTTCTTGCTTTCTATGTTGTAGTCAAAGGCCAGGGAGGAGCCAGTCTCTTTCATCAATTTAGAGTCTTCTTTGTCTGGAGCACAATATACAAAAATAAATGTGACAGTATTTTAATCCATTACATTCTCCAGTACTCCTGGTGTCTCCCAAAGCCTTCTTCAGCAGTGATCTCAGAGCATGGCTTACTATCTGTGGGTTTACTGATAAAATAAATACAGTGGAATAGTGACTATAACCAAATTAGCAACTTCCTCTGTAAATTTGTTTTAGTTAGGAACTCTAGAAGCTGTTATAAGTACTTTGGAATAACAATACATAACCTCTCCATTGCTTATTTTCAAACGATGCTAAGATGCTTCTATCTTGATATTTTATACAGGTGCTCCTTTCAGTCACACTGCCATTTTAAAATGAGGTCCTAGTGAAAGAGCAACAGAAAGCGTATAAAGCACAAAATAACACAATTCAAAACTGTGTGTAAAAGTAAAATAAACCTTATCAAGGAGCTTTACAGATACAAATGCTGTACACCTGCGCTTGCACTTATGTCATTGTTGTAGTTAAAAGTTTTTGTTAAAACATTTGCAGATTTGGAGATAATTTTATGTTAATTGGAATTGAAACCCATAATTGAGCAACAGTAAAAGTGAGCAAAGCTTTACCTGAATTAGAATTAACAGCAGGAAGCCTGTAATTTGTGCAAGTAAATGACCTGATATTATAATATGATGCTACTGAAAAATAAAAAGCTAACTTTACACAATTGATATGCTCATAGAGTGTGATAAACACTGGAGCTATTAATTTCTGATTTGCATATAGCACCCTTGTTACAGTCATGGAAGATCATAGCTAATGCATGGATTTATTTTCTCAGTAACACTGAACAAATTAGTTCATGTCATAAAGAAAAAAAGGATATGTAATGTGCACAGTAATTAAAAGACTGTGTAGTATCGATGGGTTATTTTTATTTATTAAAATAGTTAGCTAGGATATCCCAGTTAAGCTTTAAAGCTTGTTTATCATGGAGTCCTGCCCAAGGACATTTAGCATCCAACAGTACAGAAGGGGAGGCGAAGTATATGCAATGCTAATGTTTGAAATCCATCAGTTTGTTGTTGCTGTCGTCTGATATGTCTAATCTTTAACATTTGTGAAGCTGAATGCCAAACACATGCCAACCAGGAGCCAATTCTTCAGTATTGTGCCACTGTACATGAAGATGGTTTAGCAGAATTTTCACTTTAGGGTCTGTTGCTGCCTGGTTACTGAAGTGTCTTTATTTGGTTACTCAAGGAATATCTGTATGGTAGAATGGCAGCAATAATTGTGCCTATATGACAGCAGTGCACAGTGATGTTATATTTATAACCGTAGCGTGAATGATCACACAAAATGTTACCTCTTTTTACAGTAATCCTTATTATTAGCAGTTTGGGGAGGAAGGTCTAGAAAATTGATTAGGCCTGAAATCGGGTGCGCGGGGGATTCAATGGGCGCTTGTTCACATGGTCGCAGGGACCATGTTAAATTGGTGCTGGGAGCTCATTATAATGAGTCAGCCGTGCAGCAAGCACTACACGTGCTATTCATTGGCTACGTGCCTGTGTGGGGGATGGGAAGTTGGGCTTCACAGATGCCACTTAATTGCAGCCAGCATTTCTTAAAGAGGAAGTGCACTTTGGCTGCAGGCAACAGAGAACGCTTGTAAGGAGAGAAATGGCTTCAAGACCTGCAGATCAAGCCACCAGGTTCTCCGATGGCACTTTGGAGGCCTTGGCCCAGGCAGTATACAGGAGTGAGGTCCTGTGCCCTCAAGTCAATACCTCCGCCGGCAGAGGGAAGAGGTTATTGCCAGGAGCTTAGTTCCCAGGACATGACTGCATTGCAGGAAAATGTTCAATGACCTCAACAGAGTTGTCACGGTAAGAATCTTACCTCTCACCTCAATTACTCTCTCCTCACACCTCAACCACCTGCAGGCCCACTACTCATAAGGCTCTTCACTCTCTTACAATCACTGCGTCACATTTCACTCCACTTCCTTCTGCTCGTACTCACACACTCTGCACTTGCTACCCACAGCTTAATACAACCCTCACTTCCCCACACCTCACATCTTGCAGGCACTATACAAACTATTCTACCATGAGAGGCACATTCTCAAAACAACTCACAAGGCTGTCACTAACACATTCTTTTCTTTCTTGCAGGAGAAGGTCACACACAACATGTGGCAGAAGGTGGTGACTGGAGGAGGCCGAACCCACCTGCACACCCTGTCCCCTCTGGAATAAAATGTGCTGGTCATCACAGGCAGAGGAAGAGTCATGCTGGAAGAGACATTGTGCAGGGTTTTTTTTTTACACCTTACCCTCTTTTACCCTTTTTACTTCTTACTCCTACCTCACCCTACACACATCACATGACAAACTGCAGCTGTTTTTAGCAACAACTCATCTCTCTGCTCTCCCTTCACACTAAAAGCTAACCCTTGTCCCTCTCTTTCATTTCTGGTGCTGGAAATGTCAAGGCCCCTCTGCCACTTCAGGAAGAGTAGGCCAGCCTTCCTGAAAATGCAGCGTCATTCAATCTCAGCCTGGCGAGCACCAGCTCATTGACTGGCACCACACGTACTTTAAAGGCTAGGTTAGAGGAGGGGTCTTCCCATCGTGAATCACCGGCTACAAATATGCAGTAGCTAGGGCAAGATGACATGATGACACAGGTGCCAGCTTGCTGGAGGGTGAGATCACATTCTAGCTGTGCTGTAGACGACTCAGACGTGGACTTTGAGGGCCCAGGCTACCGAAGAACTCTGATGGGCCCACACCAGGAAATGCAGAGATGCTGCAGTCTGCAGCTGGGCCTCAAGGTCCAGAGCTGCCCGAGATTGCCCACCAAGGCCGCCTGAAGTGTCCTCAATGGAAGCTCAGCAGCCTCCCACTTCCCAAGCTGTAGCCACTGGGGAACATTTCATAGGAACACTAGGCTAAGTAAATGAGCACGCAAGACAAGCACTAAAGGGTTGCACAAGGGTGATTCTTAATTATTCCTGTTACATATTAGAGAGATGAAATTGAGTTGTTGATTTGCATTTTGTTTTCTGGATTTAATGTTGGTGTTAATATTTGTAGTGAAGTGAGGGCAAGCCCCATAACGCTGGACTGAAGGAAGGCAATTGGATGGTGGAAGTAAGGACAGTGGTGATGAGGATTCTGGGACTGATGGTGCATTAGGGACAGGAGGGATGGTTCATTGGACTGCTCTTGGATAAGCTGCTCTCTAAGAGCTCTGGCAGCGAGGGGCACTGGCATTTGATGCTGCTCCTGCTCTTCCTCCTCTTTGTTCTGATCTTCCTCCTGTACTTCTTGCTGCCCAGATGGTGGTAAGGGCTGGTTCCTCATTATTGTTAAGTTATGCAGCATGTAGCATAAGACCACAAATGTAGAAACATGGTCAGGGCTGTACTGCAAAGCTCCTCTCAAATAGTCCAGGCAGTGGAAGTGTTTCATGAGTACGCCGGCTGTGTTTGGGTTCCTACAGGAGTCATAAACCAAATCTAAAGGAGATAGCCCTTGTTGCCCAGTAGCCAGACTGTGGCCTGACAGCCTGGTTGGAGTAAAGACAGCAGGATAAATGAATCACGACTGCTGCTAGGAAACTGGGCACAGCCTGCATGATGCACAGCCTGTGGTCGCAAATGAACTGGATATTGAGGGAGTGGAATCTATTCAGAAAGGTGCCAGGATGGTGATGGGGATCAAGCAAGGCAATTTGGGTGCAGTATATGGCACCTTGCATCCTGGGGAAGCCTCCAATGTGGGCAAAGCCTAGTGCTCTCTCATCCTGCTTCACTCTGTCGATTGTGAAGGTGATGTAAGTTTTCCTCCTGGTTAGAGAGCCTCTGTGACATTGCAGATATGGCGGTGCACACAAACTGGGAGATGTCACTGGTGTCACCTGCTGCAGCCTGGAAGGAACTTCTTGCATAAAAGTTAGGGGTCACAGTGAGCTTGACAGCCACAGACAGTGCTGTCCATGCCCTGGTTTGAGGCTCAAGCTGTGGCTGCATGTAGCGTCTGGCAAAAAATAGCACCAGCAATCGCTAACTTCAGTTTTAGCGCCTCAAGAGGGAGGTGGAGCACTAATTCAAGCGCTCCATTTCCTTCTTAAAGCGCTAACCCCAAATATCTGTGGTGTGTTCTGCAGCACTACACACTGGGCCATGTAGCACTGCCACATGGAAGGGCTCTTCCCCTCATTAAAGGGGAGGGCCCAAGCCCACAACTCTGCGGGCCCTACCTGGACCGCCGGGGAGTGGGGTGCCATGCCAGCAGCCCAGCACTCAAAAGGAGTGCCGGGCTGCCAGATCGCGGCACTGACCCCGCGTTCAAAGACGCAACGGGCCACGACAAGTAAGTCGGACGATTTTTTTTCCCCGCCCGTCACCTCCCCTTTACTTAGCGCCCCACGAGCCTCCTGCCGCTCCATCCCGCCCCCTGAATCGGTTGCTGTCATCGCCCAGCACAGATTCGGGGGCGCGGGCCTATTTTGCAGGCGGGCTGAAAATGGGGTGCTGCACACGGTGATGACGTCATCATCGCTTGCGCAGCAGAGCGAGGCGCTACTGGTTACCACTGCTGCTAAACTCCTGCTGAATTTAGCAGGAGACGTTAGCGGCGCCGCGCCTGTGCAAAAAGTCGATTGCACCTCGTTAGTGCCCCCCGGGGGGTGCTAACAAGAGGCGTAATTGCACCGAATTTCTAGCACTTTTCTCATTAGTAAAGTTGAGGGAGGAGAATGCTCCTTTAAGAACCTCTGTGGGTGTGGCCTCCTGAGCAGTATCCTCCTCCACACTCTTCTCCCAGTTACTCCTGCTCTCTCCTGCTCTCGTTGCTGCTCCCACTCAGCCTCCAGCCCCAAAGGCAGACCCACCAGACCACCCATGACTGCAATAAAACTGACTTGAAGGCAGACAAAAGCAGTCCAGCACCAGCAAAAGCTTAAACCAAAAACATCCAGAAGATAACCAGCAACCTAAAAAGACAAACCAGCAACTAACCTACATGAAGGGGATGAGCCCTTTAAGTAGCACCACGGCAAGGCCCTTGCTGACTGTTTGCGCCATGACTTCCTGAGCAAATCTATCCCTCCATGTTTTCATCCTTGTTTTCAAATCCCTCCATGGCCTCGCCCCTCCCTATCTCTGCAACCTCCTCAATCCCTACAACTGCGCTCCTCCAATTCCGGCCATTTGCACATCCCCGATTTTAATAACTCCACCATTGGCAGTCGTGCCTGCACAAGTTGTAACCGCTGTGCAGTCATTACTGGAACGCCCTTCTTAGGATTAAAGATGGAGACAAGTGGTTGGTGGTCAGTCAGCAATGTGAACTTCTGCCCATGCAGATAATGGTTGAATTTTTTTACTCCCCATACTAGGCTGAGGGCCTCCCTGTCAATCTGGGTGTAGTTGCGCTCGGCTGAGGTTAGTGGCCGAGACGCAAAGGCTACTGGCCTCTCCAACCCGTCTGGGAATTTGTGCGACAGCACCGCTCCAATGCCGTAGGGTGATGCACCACATGCCAAACGAATTGGTAGTGCTGGGTTGAAATGGGCCAACACCTCTTTTGATGTGATCAATTCTTTACACTTCTGGAAAGCTCATCTATGTTCGTCATCCCACTTCCATGGTACCCCTGTTTGCAGTAGGGTGTTCAGCGGGTGTAATACCGTAGACAAATTTGGTAAGAACTTGTGGTAATAGTTTACCAGCCCGAGGAAAGACCTCAGTTGTGACACATTTTCCGGTGCTGGAGCCTTGACTACTGCCTCAATCTTGTCAGGGGACTTATGTAACCCCTCTTCATCGATGACGTGGCCGCAATATGAGATCTGTTTCTGGAAAAACTCGCACTTGTGGCGATTAGCTCGTAGCCCATATTCCTTTAATCTGGCGAGCACCTTCTCCAAGTTAGCGAGGTGATCACCGTCATTTTCGCCCGTGACCAAGATGTCGTCCAAATAACACTGGGTCCCTGGAATCCCTTGCAGGACCTGATCCATCACCCTTTGCCAGATAGCCGGAGCCGAGGCTACTCCAAACACCAGCCGGTTGTATTGATAGAGACCTTTATGGGTGTTGATCGTAAGGTAATGTTTCGAAGCTTCTTCTACCTGCATTTGCAAGTACGCCTGGGCTAGATCAATTTTGGTGAAGTGTTTACCACCAAATAGCGAGGCGAAAATATCCTCAATTCGTGGAAGCGGATATTGCACCGTGTGAAGGACTGGGTTCACTGTCACCTTAAAATCCCCACAGATGCGGACCTTCTTTGGTTTCCCAGGCATATTACTCAACGACCTCTTCATTACAGGGACGATGGGTGTAGCCCACTCGCTCCAGTCCACTTTGGACAGTATTCCTGAACGTTCCAACCCTTACAGCTCTGCTTCAACCGATGGTCTGATCGCATAAGGCACTGGTCTGGCCTTCAGAAACTTTGGGCTTGCATTATCCTCTTTTTTAATTGTTGCTGTTATTCCTTTTCGTGTTCCTAGTCCCTCCTGGAACACTTCTTTTGCGTCAGTTAGCATTTTTGACAGTCGTCCAGGTGTGACGTCCTCATCCTTTTTGGCCTCCACCTTCAGTGCCTGTATGGAATGCCAATCTAAATGTATCTTCTGGATCCATTCATGTCCTAGCAGTGGTGGTCCTCCATTTGGCAATACATATATATCCATTTTCGGTATTTCCTGACCTTTATATGTCACTTTCACCCTTATTTTTCCTTTGGGGTAGACTTTTTGCCCCGTATACGTCTTCAAGACAATCTCTGTAGCTTTCAAGGGTATGTGTGAAAATAGCCGCTTGTAGTCTCTTTGATTTATGACTGTTAGAGCTGACCCTGTGTCCAATTCCATTTCCACTTGGACTCTGTCTATCTTGAGTGTAACCCAGATAGTCTGGTGATCCTCCATTTCGGTTACATTATGTAGTTTCAGACAACCCAGCTCCTTGCTTCCGGAGTCTGTGTCACTTTTCTGTTCGTCTGAACCACTGTCCATCACCTGGTGTACCTTTTTGTACTTCTCCTGTGGAGATTTCTTACTGTTGGTTTTCTTCCCAGACCTGCAGACTCTTGCTATGTGTCCTGCTTTCCCACACTGTCTGCACACTTGGTCCTTGAACCAACAATCTTTCTGGTCATGTGTTGTTCTGCTGCAGCGATAGCACTTCCCTGTTCCATAGGTCATTTCGTTGGTGCCATATTCTTGCGGTCTCCGTTGTATCTCTGCAGCGCCCCTTGCGGCTGCTTCGTGTGATACTGCCATGCTGAAAGCTTTGTCCAGCGTAAGGTCCTTTTCTGATAGAAGCTGTTTCTGGGTTCCTTCACTTTGTAGCCCACACACAAACTTGTCCCTTAACGTGTCTGCTAGTCCTGCTCCAAACTGGCAGTATTTCGATAGCTTGCGCAGTTCCGTTAGGTACTCAGCATTGCTTTCGTCTTTGTGTTGGTTCCTTTTATGGAACTTAAATCATTCTGCTATCAGCAGCAGTGTGGGGTTTAAGTGGTCCTGTAGGATTTCTACTATGCTTTCGAAATTCTTGTTTACTGGCTTCTCTGGGGTTATTAGATTTCGCAGTAACCCATAAGTTTTTGCACCCATGGAATTTAACAGAACCAGTGCTTTATTAGCATCTGGCACTTCATTCGCCCTGCAGTACACCTCAATATGTTCCACATATGTCGCCCAATCTTCGACTTCATTGTCGAACGTAGAGATACTGCCACTCTTCGGCATCCTTGGTTGTGCGTTAACTATCACCAATGGCACCTCCCGCGCTTCCCCTTCTTCTCCGCTGGCACAAAATGGCATCTCCCGCGCTTTCCTTCCTTCCCGCGCTCGCCCTTCTTCTCCGCTGCGGCTTCACAAAATGGCGTCTCCCGCGCTCTTCCTTCTTCTCCGCGGCTCAATGGCGCCTCCCGCGCTCTCCCTGCTTCTCCGCGGCTCAATGGCGTCTCCCCTTGCTTCGCCCCGCGGACCCTGATCAGCCCGTGATCCCTGGCTGTGCTCTGCGCGTTCTTCTCTTGATATTTGTCGACGCCGCTCAGTCTAGAACCCGGCTGTTTCTTACCCTCTCTCTCTCCGGTTTGCAGTATTTTCCCCTTTCTTACTCCGTCGACACTGCCCGGCTCTCTCTCTCTGCCGTCGGTCGGCTCCAGCCGCCGCTGCTCGGGAAGGGTCTGCTCTGGACCTGTCGTCGGTCTCTTACTGCTCGTTGTGGCTGGGGAACCAAGCCCGGCTCTCCACAGCCTCCCCAGTGAAGTTGGATCTCTGCCTGACTGCTGGGCGGTTGCTCGCGGTCGACGCCCGTGTTCCTGGACTCGACTATTTTTTATTTTTTTTTATGTTGCAGGTAGATTCGCATCAACACTCGTCGCCACTGTTAGATCCGTGGTTCAGTGGATAAATAATTACACGGATGCTGTACATAAACAAATAACAGGTCTTTACTGGAGGAGGGTCATCTCTAGACTGGGGTACAGAGGCATGCGCACAGCTTATATACCAGTGTGGTTACCGCCGGCACTACAGTATACAGGAGCTGTAAAAGGTAGTTCTGACTTAAAGCACATACACTACAGTGCCTTTAGCTGCCGAGGCTCTAAGCTCTGGAATTCCCTCCCTAAACCTCTCCGCTTCTCTACCTCTCTTTCCTCCTTTAGGATGCTCCTTAAAACCTACCTCTTTGACCAAGCTGCCTTAATATCTCCTTATGCGGTTCAGTGCCAAATTTTTTTTGAAAATGCTCCTGTGAAGCACCTTGGGAACGTTTTACAATGTTAAAGGTGCTGTATAATTACAATTTGTTGTTGTTACTCTGTTATCTAAACCAAACCAGATTCATAAGAGCATGTTATCATGTGGCGAGTCAGGCACTGGGGCAATCCAGTTTCACAAAAGAGTCCTACAATCTGTACTTAAATATCATAACGTGCCTTTTACATGTTTCTGGTGTGCAATAAGGTCACACACTCCGCCTGCCATATTAGACCCTTAGGTGCCCGTTTTACACCTGTCAAATTTTTTGTCTTACAATACTCCTGTGACGTGCCTTGGGACGTTTTAATACATTAAAGGCACTATATAAATACAAGTTGTTATGAAATTGGCACTGCGCAATCAAATTTCTAGGCCGAGTAGTTTACATTTCCCAGCTGTTCTTCCTAGTGGCAACAGCCTTTATTGATTTCTTCATATGTGATGCCTGTAACTCAGAATAAATTCATACATTGTGTTACTGCTTCTAAAATGTAGAATGAAGCAAAACAAAAATATTATGATTGTGCTGTTTGAAGGACTGGCCAGCTCAGCTCATAGGATTGAGCACACGATCAGTCACTGAACTCCTCAGCAAACTACTACAGCAATTGATCATGCATTGAACCCACTCAGTGAGAATACAGGTAGCTGAGTTTTTTTCTAGAGTGAGATCATATGTTAATAACTACAGAATGAATCTCATCACCAGCTAGTCTGAAAAGGTGAGAGTTGGAGTAATCAAACTTATGCACATCACCTGTGATCGCGATAAACGCTCTGTGTGCATTATAGAGTAAGAGCAGCACCAAGATGCTGGATTGACTTTAAATAGGTTGAAATGAAATGAAAAATATTAGCTGAGAAAATACTCTACACCATATTAGCAGTAATTTTTTTTTAGCTTCCCTGATGGCTCAATTCATCTGCAGACTGCCTAGGGAGGAACTATTCCATACAGACCAGAAAGATACCCGGGTTGGCCCATGGTCTGAATATCTGTAAGGCACTGATAGCTTTCAAATTTGTTTTTGTTAAAAATACTATGTAGGCAACATAAGTTGGGAATTCTTTCTGTAATTACTCATGCTTGAAAGATTTGTTTTCCATGTTGTGATGGTTGAATATTACCAATATACCAGGGTGATCAGAAAACTTCCTGCTTCATCAATTAGAAATCAAATGAAGGAATGTGGAGGATGTTTCTTTAATCATGAGTGGTGGCGTGACACGCTGCTTGATAGAGTAAGCAGTGGTAGGCTCTGGGAGAAATAGACCAGGTAATGGGACATCACATGCCTGACTTCTATGATTTGGCAAACAGTGTGAAAATAGCAGCTCTGATGGGAAAGCTCACCAAACTCAAATAATTTAACTTTTTTAAAGCAAGGGTCTGTTTTCATAAGCCACATCTAATGCTTTATTATGGAGCATTAGTTTAATTTGTCTATATTTCAGAAGACGTTTCACTCATTGAACCTGAAATTACAAGGACTGGAGAGGAAATAGATTGAGCCGATTGTATGCAGAAGTGGGGGAGTCACAATTTGGGGTTACCTGGATCCATTGGGTTTCTGCCCCATGTAAAAAGTTGCCCAAATTCCGACAGGGCTGCCCACCCTCCATAAGTCCACTGACAATCTTGGAGGAGTGTCTAGGGGAGTTCCCAGACGAGCTTAAGAATTTTGCCCATTAAACTCTTCCCACACCCAGTGGAACCTATGTCAGCTAAGAGCTGATTTAAGCCCTATACTGGGACTTCCATATGCCCCAAATGGTTCTCCAGCAACGTTAATCAATCCAGGAATGAGTGATCTTAAAGTTATGCCCTCACTGACCAGTGGTAAAGTGTCTTCTCCTATTTACCTTATCAAAACCCCTCATAACTTTAAACACCTCTATCAGATCTTCCCTTATCCTTCTCACCTGAGGTGAAAAGAACCCATTTTGTCTAGTTTTTTAACATAACTAAAGCCTCTTATCCTTGGTATCAATTTAATAAATCTCCCCGTACCTCTCCATAGCCTTGACATCCTTCCTGAAGTAGAGTGCCTAAAAAGCCACTCAGTATTCTAATTGTGGCTTAACCAATACTTGGTAGAGGTTTAGCATTACCCCTTTGCTTTTGCATTCTGACACTATTTATAAAACCTAGGATCCATATGCTTTTTTTTACAGCTTGACAACTTCCTCTACCACTTTTAAAGATTTTTTGACCTGAACCCCTATGTCTCTCTGCGCTTCTATTCACTTTAAAATGTAACAATTCAGTGTATATTTCCTCTCATTCTTCCAATATGCATCTGCTCACAATTCTCTGCATTAAATATTATTCAAAATCTTCCTGCCCAATCTATTAGCCTGTCTATGTCTTGCTGAAGTTACTGAAAGTTACCTTCACACTTAACCATGCTCCCTATTTTTGTGTTCTGCATACACTTTGATGTTGTTCAGATTATTATTTATATATATTGAGACAAGCAATGATCCCAACACTGACTACTGGGAGATACCACTATTTCCATCCTTCCAATCCATAAACATACATTAACTACTTTCAACCCTTTAGTCAATCTCCTACCCACACTGCCACTTCCCCTTTAATGCAATGCACCTTCATTTTATCAACAGCCTCTTATGCAGTACCTTATCAAATGCCTTATGAAATTCCAAATCCGTAGGCCGGAATTTTCCGAGGTGGTAGCAGGCGGGATTGGATGTGGGTTGGTTGGGAAAGTTGTTATTTTTGGGAGCGGGTCGGGAACCCCATGTGCCTTTCCCCCAGGCGCGACTGTCAGCGCGGACCTGACCCGACTAGCAGAGGCAGGCGACCCAATTTAAATTGTTAGTAGCTAGTTCTCAGACCCTTAAGAGTGGGTTTAAATTTACCTTTTAAATTTAACTGAATGGCCACGGAAAACACGCTGCTCGGGAACCATGTCTGTGAACCTGAGGCAGGAGTTCAGTGGCCATTGCTCCAGGTGATTAGTTGACAGCATCAAATGTACTATAAAAGCTCCCACCTGACGAATGATCACTTTCCTCAGCAGATGCTGTTACTTTCTGCATTCCCAGCACAGATTCTGCAGGCTGCAGTGTTTCCAGCAAAGTGTCCATCCAGTGTCATCTCATTGGAAGAACCTCTCTCACCATTGACAGATTGCTTCTGTCACCTCTACTTCACTTGCCATCTATTCCATCAGCATGATGCCATTTATACTGTGTCACCTTGGTCCTCAGAATCTGACCACGATGAGCCCCAACACCAGCAGCACCAGGCACACCAGCAGCGCCAACAACAACACCACCAACCTTCTCCACAATCACCTGATGCTGCACAGGACAAAGGGCATCAGCGTCTGACCACATTGCTGCCCGGGAGGCTAGGGATGGCCTCATCATGGACAGATTTGCTTCACTTGATGCTGTACACCCATATGACTGCAACGTGATGGCCCAGGTTGGCACCAACACACTGGCGAGGAGTCTCCACTGCTGTCCCTGTCTCCACCATCTGCTCTTGCTCACTTGTGAGTTGTGAGGATGTGCAGGAGTAGGGTTGGGAAGGCAGAGTAATGGGGATGTGATGAGAGGCACTGCAGGATGTAGGTGAGTGTGGCTTTGTACTCACATTTCCTGATCTAATTAGGTCTTTGAAACATTTGCGGCACTGCACCCAGGTCCTCCTGACCACATCCCTGCTGGTGACCTCCTCTGCAATCTCCAACCAGGCTGTTTTGGTGTCTTGGGAATTTCTGTTCTGACAATTGGAAGGGAAGGGGACCTCCCTATGTGCTCTGATCATATAAGCATATGGAGGGAGTCATTGGAGAACCTGTGTGCAGCCCTCTGCCTCTGTGCAGTCACGGTCAGTGTTTGCAGCACTCCAATGCACTGACAGCACTGTGTTACATTGGCATTCAAATCCAATGCGGCCATGGCCCCTTTAACAATCCTGGCTGACAACGCATCATCGATGATGTCACCAGACCCGCACCATTTAATTGGGCTGTATTATGTCCGTGTATAATTGAGACACGGACTGCAGGAGTTGATTATAACAAGTCTTTACTGAATGGAGACAACCTGGAAACTGAAACTACAGAAGCCTGCTAGGGCCTTTTGTACAGGGGTGGTCACTGCCGGTACTGCAGTCTGAGACCAGTTATTCCCTTAAAGGTACATACACAACAATTCCTCCCCTTTTAGATAAACAGTACATAACATTCATTTAACAACTAAATAATAACTAATTACAATTACAATTACGGTTGCTAGATACATTGGTTGAAGTTAAGCAATTATAAGTTCAGTCTTTGAGGAGGCTTCCTGATTCTGTCTGGATAACGCCTCTTTGGGATATCAGGTTCTTCTGGCAAGGTTGCGTCAGGATCAATGTCGTTGTTTGGTTCGTCTGCTTCCAATATCACCGATTCTGCGGTAGATGCAATTGGTACTTCGGTTTCATCGCCAGGTGTATCAGATCGTGGTGTGGAGTTAACGTTTTCCAGTGACTCTAGAACCTGGTCAGCATGGCGTCTTACAATGCTCTCTCCAACGTCCACGGTATACATTAGAGGTCCTTGCTGTGTACAGATCGTTCCTGGCTGCCATTTCTCTGTGCGGTAGTCCCGGGCCAAAACTGGTTGACCTATCTTAAAACTCCTGGTCGGCCTTTCATTCATATTCTGAAACTGCCTGTTCTCCACATCTCTTCTGACGTTTGGTTTAACCAAATCCAAGCGGCATCGTAGTCTTCGATTGAAGAACATCATGGCTGGAGTTTGGTTGGTAACCGCATGTGTCGCATTCCGGTAGGCAAACAAGAAGTTATCCACCTTGTGTTGTAGGGGTATATCTTCATTACACATTGCCTTGATAGCCTTCTTGAATGTTTGAACAAACCTCTCGGCCAATCCATTAGTGGCTGGATGATATGGGGTGGATGTGTAATGCTTAACACCATTGTTCTTTAAGAACCTCCGGAACTCTTCAGACACAAACTGTGGTCCATTGTCAGAGCAAATCTGTTCAGGCAGCCCATTCCTGGCGAATATGGTTCGTAAGACTGTGATAGTTTTTTCTGTGGTGGTTGAGGACATTTTTATTACCTCTGGCCACTTTGAATGTGCATCCACCGCAATTAAAAACATCGAGTCCATAAAGGGACCAGCAAAATCAATGTGCACCCTTTGCCATGGAGATGAGGGCCACTCCCATGGATGTAGAGGGGCTTGTGGTGGGGCGTTTTGGACCTTCTGGCATCCTGTACAGCTCTTGGTCATCTCTTCGATTTCTCTATCGATTCCCGGCCACCACACAAACGCTCTGGCTAAGTTCTTCATTTTTACCCCTCCCAGATGACCCTCATGAAGCTCATTGAGCACTCTATCCTTCAATTTGGGTGGAATTACTACTCTGGATCCACACATCAAGGTTCCTCTGCACACTGACAGCTGTTCTCTTCTCGGCGAGAATGCTGGCAGCAGTGGTTCGCCATGAGCTGGCCATCCCTTCACCGTTAAATCATAGACCCAGGAGAGTGTCGGGACATTTCGTGTTTCCTTTTCTATGTTTGCATTCGTCACAGGGAGACATTCGACTATAGTCGAGTGGAATAACTCCACTGGATCCACTGCCAGTTCTTCTTCCACCATCGGCAACGGTAGGCGCGACAATCCATCAGCATTCCCATGCTGTTTAGTTCCTTTGTACTCGATGTCATATTGGTGTGCCCCTAGGAAAAGGGACCACCTCTGCAGCCATTGTGCCGTCATTATCGGTACGCCCTTCTGAGGGTTGAAAATGGAGACGAGAGGTTGATGATCAGTTAGTAGAGTACATTTCTGACCGTGCAGGTAGTGATTGAACTTCTTCACCCCCCACACTAGGCTGAGGGCCTCTCTGTCAATCTGGGCGTAGTTACGCTCGGCTGAGGTTAACGAGTGTGACGCAAAAGCTATCGGCCTCTCTGAACCATCAAGGAATTTATGTGACAGTACCGCCCCAATGCCGTAGGGAGATGCATCACACGCCAGTCTTATCGGTAGTGATGGGTTGTAGTGAGCCAATACTTCTCTTGAAGTGATTAGGTCCTTACTCTTCTGAAAGGCCCGCTTACATTCATCGCTCCATTTCCATGCTACTCCCGTTCGTAGTAGGGCGTTCAGTGGATGCAGAATTGTGGACAAATTCGGCAAAAACTTATGGTAGTAATTCACCAATCCGAGGAATGACCTCAGTTGCGACACATTTTCAGGCGCTGGAGCCTTAACTACCGCTTCAATTTTGTCAGAGGACTTATGCAACCCCTCTTCATCAATCACATGGCCACAATATGATATCTGTTTCTTAAAAAACTCGCACTTGGGGCGATTGGCTCATAGCCCATGTTCACGTAGTCTAATGAGCACCTGCTCTAGGTTGGCAAGGTGTTCACTGTCATCTTCACCTGTCACTAGGATGTCGTTCAAGTAACACTGAGTCCCCGGAATCCCTTGCAGGACTTGTTCCATCGCTCTTTGCCATATCGCCGGAGCCGATGCTACTCCGAATACCAGTCGATTATACTGGTAAAGACATTTGTGAGTGTTTATCGTGAGGTACTTCCTAGAGGATTCTTCAACCTCCATCTGCAAATATGCTTGTGCTAGGTCAATTTTTGTAAAACGCTTCCCTCCAGATAGTGAGGCGAAGATATCTTCTATCCTTGGAAGAGGATATTGTACTGTGTGAAGGACTGGGTTCACCGTCACCTTGAAGTCCCCACAGATGCGAACCTTCCTTGGCTCCTCAGACTTATTGTTTAACGTTTTCTTCATGACAGGAACGATGGGTGTCGCCCACTCGCTTCAGTCTACCTTAGATAACACGCCTGCCTTCTCCAGATTCTCCAGCTCTGCCTCGGCAGCTGGGCGAATTGCATATGGTACCGGTCTTGCTTTGAAAAACTTGGGAATTGCATTCTCCTCTATTTTTATCGAGGCGGTTACGCCTTTAAGAGTGCCCAGTTCTTGTTGAAATACCTCTTTGGCGTCAGCTAAGATTGTTGACAATCGTCCAGGAGTGACGTCGTCATCCTTTTTGCCAGCCACCGTCAGTGCCTGAATGGAGTGCCAGTCTAAACTTATCTTTCTGATCCATTCACGTCCCAATAACGGTGGTCCACCATCTTGCAGAATGTAGAGATACAATTTCCGTATTTTCTTGCCGTTGTATTCGACAGGCACCCTTATTTTTCCTCTGGGGTATACTTTTTGCCCCGTATACGTCCTCAAGACAATGGATGTCTCTCTCAAGGGTATGTGTGAGTATAGCCGCTCGTAGTCTCGTCGATTCGTGACGGTTAGGGCTGATCCTGTATCCAATTCCATTTTGACTTGGGACCCTGCTATCGTGTGGGTGACCCAAATGGTTCGGTGATCCTCTTTTGCGATTACGTTATGAAGTCTGAGACAGCTTAGTCTCTTGTTCCCGGATTCACTATCACTCATCTGGTCTTCGGAACTACTGTCCGTCATCTTTTGTACTTTCCTGTACGGTTCCTTAGTAGCCTTTTTGTTGTCGCTGGTTTTCTTCCTAGACCTGCAAACTCGTGCAATGTGTCCCATCTTTCTGCATTGCCTGCATATTTTGTCCTTGGACCAGCAGTCCTTCTGGTCATGGTTTGTTCTGCCGCAGCGATAACATTTTGCAAATCCCCGTGTCATTTCGTGGGTGCCGTATTCCTGTGGCTTTTGTTGTATTTCCGCAGCTCCCCTTGCTGCTGCTTCGTACGATACTGCCACGCTGAAAGCCTTATCTAGCGTCAGCTCTTTCTCTGAGAGTAACCTCTTCTGGGTTCCTTCACTCAGGAGTCCACAGACAAATTTGTCCCGTAAGGTATCTGCCAGTCCTGCTCCGAACTGGCAGTGCTTTGATAGCTTGCGTAGTTCCGTAAGGTAATCAGCATTGCTCTCATTTTTATGCTGATTTCTCCTGTGGAATTTAAATCTTTCTGCTATCAGCAGCGGTGTAGGATTTAGGTGTTCCTGTAGGATAGCAACAATTTCGTTAAAACTCTTCGCCTTCGGTTTGGCTGGAGTAATCAGGTCCCGCAATAGGCCGTACGTTCTTGCGCCCATTAAATTTAGCAATACCGATGCCTTTTTCTCAGCGGCTATTTCATTTGTCTCGCAATATACCTCGACTCTTTCCACATACGTGGTCCAGTCTTCTATTGCATTATCGAAGGCAGTGATATCGCCAGTTTTTGGCATCTTGAAAATCTAAGATGGCGCCTCCCGCGCTTTGCCTTCGTCCCCGATGGATCAAAATGGCGCCTCCCGCGCTTTTCCTTCTTCCCCGCCGAGTTAAGATGGCGCCTCCTGCGCTTTCCCGCCGCTGCCGCTGCTGCCAACGCCGTTGCTGGCGATTATATTTATTTTACTATCCAGTAATGGCGACGCCCTATGGTCTTCGCGCCTCCCCGATCGCTGCTGCCAACGCCGCTCCCCGCGGTATTTTTCTTTTTCTATCGCGCTTCAATATTTGCTCCGTTAATTGAAGAACCATTCTCGTCGTGGAGCGGACCCTCTGGGACACTTCCCTCACTCTTCTTAGGTCCGAACGCTGCCCGGCTGCAAAGCACCGGCCGCGCCCTGTGTGCTCCACCCTCTCTCTCTCTCTTTGCTTCCCGACTCGCTGCCCGGCCCCGTTGCAGAGCCACCCGATCGAGCTCTGGCCCGCCGCAGCCCAGGAAGGATCAGTGCACTACCTGCCACCAGCCCGATTAGCTGGGAAACCACAGACTGGAGACCAAGCCTGGCTTTCGACAGTCTCTCCTGCACTTTTCAATTCGATGATTTGGAGGGCGGTTGTCCACGGTCGACGCCCGTTTCTCGAGTTTCTTTGGATTATTTTTTTTTCTTTCTTCTGGCTTCGACCTTCAATAACGTCGTCTGAGGTGCTGCCGAATTGCAGGTAAGTTCGTTTCTTACTTGTCGCCAGTATTATGTCCGTGTATAATTGAGACACGGACTGCAGGAGTTGATTATAACAAGTCTTTACTGAATGGAGACAACCTGGAAACTGAAACTACAGAAGCCTGCTAGGGCCTTTTATACAGGGGTGGTCACTGCCGGTACTGCAGTCTGAGACCAGTTATTCCCTTAAAGGTACATACACAACAGGCTGGGTAACGCGCTTGGCGGGCTTAATAGGCCCTATTAAGGGAAAGTCATTTTCAGCAGGGGGATGGAGCCAGCAACAGGTTCACGACCTTCCACGGACACCGCCCGCACCGGACCCGCACAGGTAGGCAAAATTCCGGCCGTAATGTTCACTGCATTTTTGTTTCTCAATACATTCCATTATTGCCTCAAATAAATCTACTAACTTTGTAAGATATGAATCTCTGCTGGCTGCCCTTAAATAACCCATGTCTTTCTAAGTGAGAATGAATTCTATTCTGTATTATGGCTTCTAAGAGTTTGCCCACTACTGATTGGCTTTTTGTAGCTTCTGTATGAGTATGTACGACAGCTTTGTTGTCCTGAAGGATTTCTAGTCTAGTTTTCAGTAGATGTATGAAAGAAAGATCTTCCTTCTAGAGTCTTTGTTGAAAGGAGGATTGCAGTATGAACATGTTACCCTTCCTTCTGGGTCATTGTGTGCAGTGTAGATATTTTGCTGTAAGTACTCCAAGTTTTTCAAATGTTTTGTTGAAAGAAACATTTGCTTAATGGAACTGGCCTCGACAGCAATATGTTTAATACTTTCTGCAGAGGTTAGGAATTGGTATATGACAGTAAAGTCTGAAAAAAGGGGATTATAAATTGATTTATCTGTGTGTTTATCACCATTATCCTCTTTTGAAATAAGACGATTTTTCAGAACAAAACTTTAAATATGTAATCCTCATATATCTATCATCTAAACCTGCCACTTTTAAAACAAGTTGGACAATTAGTGAACATCCTGTCTAAGTGTGTGTCTCATTCTGTTTTTCTGGTATAATCTCGTTTTTTCTGTTTGTCTGTTTGTGTGTACCACTGTGAATAGAGTGGGGGTAGGAGGGTATAGTCTGTGAACTGTAGAAGGGAATTGAATAGGGGAACTGACTGTTGAGGTAGTTCTTAGGCAAGTGATGGTCTGATTAATCTGTTAAACATTCAAATATTTTTCCTATATTTTTAGATTAAAAATCCTTCAATAGAAAACTGTTTAAAATGAACCAGAATACACCATTTTAAATCTAACAATGCAATATTTTTACGGTACCTCCTAGAAATGCACCAACAGTTGCCAGAGCTGTGTGGGGACAATATTTAGAAGGAGGGTGCACAATTCTAAATGTACTGCATATTTCCCCAAGTGCCACGCTCAAGAAGACCAGGTTCAAATCCCCTTTATTACTATTTGGCATTTTTCCCCCTCTCAGTAATTGAAAGCTGCTGACCACTGGAAGAAGGAAGTTGTGAAATGTCAAAAAAAGGAATTAATTTGCAAGTGGGAAATTGAGAGTTGGTTTCAACAGAATAGATTTTTAAAAATGCAACAACCATGTTCATTGTAGACACCATAAGATTGGAAAATTCACCAATAAATTGCCAAAAATCATTTTTTGGGGGGTGGGTGGGGAGGGGAGTCATGCCCCGAGGCCATCCTATAAAAAATTATACATTTTCTGCCTTCAACATTTGTATCCTTTTACAGGCATTCATTTGCTTATGGTTTTTCCTCCTTTGATATGGGTGAAAAAGTGTTGAGTATACCTTTAGCTTTAGTTACAAGCACATGTTCCACTGCAGTTTCAGAGCAATTACTTGTTTTTGGCAGGGGGTTTGGGGGGGCGGGAGGTGGGTGGGAGGCCGTGCCAGTTTCTTTAAAGCCGCTGGCCAGCTTTTGCTAGTTTTCTACATTGACATACATGACTCCTGTTCCAGTGGTAAACAGACAATGCACCAAGTTAGTGCTCCTCTCAGTACCTGTGAATGAATCCATATTTATTTAATTGTTTTTATCCTAGTCAGAAGCTTAGGTGCAGCTGCATTGATGGACTGATGAACAGTAGAACCTCAAAGAGAAACAAATCTCTCTGTGTAAAGAACAGGACAGGATGCCACACAGGATTAAAAGTTCTGAAGAATTCCTTGATGAGTAAAGTTTTGTAGAGGCATCTAAAACCCAAGTTTTAGGCCTCTCATTCATAAAAATAGGATTCTGAGTAGGTGTATACATGACTTCATTGATGCCTGTCAAGAGGGAGGATTGATTATCCACCAAGTTGCTCAGAAAAAAGAATGGATTATTGAAGAAGACAAACTGGGATCTCAGAGTAGTTCGAATGAGCTGAGTTTGCCACAAATGACTAGGGGAACTGTTAAGATCAGGATAGTCACTACAGGGCAAAAACATACGACTTGAACATGATGTCTGGGACATCTTGTGCATTCTGCTAACTAAGACATATAGGGGGAGAAATTTGGTTGGTTAGCGCCTCCTGTTAGTGCCACTGGGGGAGCTAATAGGGCGCTAAGGACTTGCCACCCGGGCGCGGCGATGTTAGTGCCGCCGGCGAAATTCACCTGGCAGTTTGCGGTGGCGCTAACTACTACCGCCACTATCTCCTGAGCTCAGAGATCATGACGCTATCCAGCCGCACATCGCCCCGGTAGCACCTCGGACCGGAAACTCATTTTCACCCGCTGCCTCAGCGCCTGCCGTTAGGAACGACAGGTAGAGGAGGCAGTTTGCAGTCGGCTGGGAACTGCAGGCGCGCTATTTAAAGGCGTGCACTTCATGGTTTTTTTTTGTCGGCAAACAATGCTGCCTTGTCACTTTGACAGCAGCAGACAGGCGTTTTGACCCATTGGAGGTTTTCCTACTTGAAGGAGTTTTGCTCCAGACACAAATTTATCAGGTTCATTTGTCTTTCTTTTGATACTGCAACATTTCCAACACTGAATGGGGGCTGTACTGGCACCAGATCTCACCCTCCAGCTTCACCATCAGAGGCAGCAGAGGCAGAGAGAAAGATTGGAAAACGTGGCCAGAGGGAGGAGGGCCAACAAGGCTCTCAACAGGAGACCTTACCCTCCCAGGGTATCCGGGAGCACTTCTACATTCATCTGTCAGAGGAGCAGGGCCTTAGAAGGCTCCACTTCAGCAAGGAGGTGGTCACAGAGCTCTGCCACCTCCTGCAGCCAGAGCTCCAGCCTCAGCTCAGGACCAGGACGTCTCTCTCAGTGGCAGTGAAGGTCACAGTCGTTCTCAATTTCTATGCCAGCGGTTTCTTCCAGGCTTCAACAGGGGATATTGCAAACATCTCCCAGTTCGCCGTCCATTGCTGCATCTGGGAGGTGACAGATGCTCTGTACAGAAGGAGAAGGGAGTACATCTCATTCCCCATGACCAGAGACAAACAGCATGAACACTCATGTGGCTTTGCAAAGATAGCGGGCTTCCCCATGGTTCAGGGCGCCATTGACTGCACCCACGTGGCATTGCGGGCACCTCATCACAATGCAGAGGTGTTCCGCAACCACAAAGGCTACCACTCTCTGAACGTGCAGTTAGTGTGTGACCATAGACCGCGCATCCTCGCCGTCAATGCCCGATATCCTGGCAGCAGCCACGATGTATTCATTCTGCGACAGACTGGTGTCCCAGCACTGTTCCAACAACCATATGAAGCTCGCAGCTGGCTGCTCGGAGACAAGGGCTATCCACTCGCCACCTGGCTGATGACACCCCTCCACAACCCCAACACTCCTACTCAGCACACATACAATGAGAGCCATAGCGCCACCAGGAACCTGATTGAACAGACTATTGGCATGCTAAAGCAACAGTTCCCCTGCCTTGACCGCTCTGGAAGAGCCCTGCAGTACTCCCCTGACCGAGTCTCCCTTTTCATTGTTGTGTGCTGTATGCTGCACAACCTGGCCATTCTGAGGGCCCAGCCATTGCCACCAGGGATTGGTGGACCACCTCAGGAGGAGGAAGAGGGACAGGAGAAGGAGGAGGCGGAGGAGGAGGATGAAGAGAAGGAGGAGCAGCAATAACATAGGAGGGAGCCACTCAATGTTGCTTCTGCAAGGGTCGTTTGTGAACACCTCATTACACAGCACTTCCAATAAATGAGAGAGCACGTGGCATTTGCGTAGAACAACCACATCATTACAGCCAGCTCACAGCCCCTATCACCGGGCAAAGCTCAAATGAGAAACATCACAAAATTTGCTACGTTGAAATAAATATTTATTATTCTGCACAACTCCCTCTTATCAAACACAACCAATAATAAACAATCACAACAATTTATGAACAAACACAACTGGTTCTTAGCAAATGGAACTATTTCTTACCAAACTGAACAATACATTTACAAACACATCGGCCTCGATTTTAACTGAGCCGTGGAGGCGGGCTTGGAGCCGTGCAGGGGGTTAAAATCGCAAAAACTGGCAGTCGGGACCCCCCCGCCTGGTTCCCGACTCCGAGTCATTTTTACTCAGGCGTGTCTGATGGTCCTGAATCCGTCCCGCATCCAACAGGCGGGACTGGTCTTTAAGGTCCTTAATCACCACTAAATGGCCTCTATAATGCCATTTTAACAGTCCCTTGCACTTTTAACCCTTTTCCCATGTAAAACACGCCTGGTGGGAATCACGACTGTGAAACCTGGCGGGAGCACTATTGGCTTGCTGACTATCAGCTGCAGGTCAACCATTAAAGAGGAGATTTGATCAGCCATCATTTGCAGGTGGCAGGATTTTTTGTCTTAGGCCTGGGGCAACTTTTACCAGGCTTAACCACACCTGTGGAAGGTTGGAGCCTCACACACATCTCCAGTGTGAACTCCTGGGAAACCCCTCTCGCCACCTTCACTCAACGCTTCATCAACGGAGGCATATGCCAGAAGCATGGGAGCCATTTTTTTCCTTCCCTTCTGGGCATTAGAGGAGCTCGAGCACCAGGCACGGCAGCAGCAGAACCAGGAACAACAGCAGTAGCAGCAGGAGCGACAGGCTGCTGCTCACCCACCTGAGGCAGCACAGGCCAGAAGGGGCCAGCGCCTGGAAGCCTGTCAGCGCAGGAGATACCCCCCAAACAGGGTCTACAGACACAGGGTCAGCTACCTCAACATGACTGAGCAGCAGTGCCAAAGGCAGCTCCGACTTTCGCGAGAGGTAGTAACTGACATTTGCGCAAGACCTGCTGCCCAGAGGACCAGGTGGACACTCCTTACCAGTGGCCATCAAAGTCACCACCGCACTCAGCTTTTTTGCCTCAGGTTCATTCCAGGGATCATCAGCGGCATTTCCCAGGTGGCCACACACACTTGCATCAAGCAGGCAACCGATGCCCTCTTTGCCCTCGCGCACAATCACATGCATTTCACCAAGGATCGCGCAAGTGTGGCGGCGCAAGCGGTTGGATTAGCTCATCTGGCAGACTTTCCAAGGGTGCAGGGCATTGTTGACTGCACACATGTGGCCCTTAGGGCACCCCATCGCAATCCAGGTATTTTTGTCAACCGCAAGGGCTTCCACTCCCTTAATGTTCAGCTGGTGCGTGACCACAAGAAGGAGATTTTGTATGTTTGTGCCATGTACCCTGGCAGTTGCCATAACTCCTTCATACTGCACCAGTCTAGTGTGCCTCCGCTATTCAGGCCGCCAGACCAACTTCACGGATGGCTGCTTGGAGACAAGGGCTATCCCCTGAGGACTTGGCTAATGACGCCGTTGAGGAGGCCAGCCAACGAAGCTGAGGAGCGCTACAACTCCAGCCACATTTCCACCAGATCCATTATCGAGCAAACCATCGGTTTGCTGAAGATGCGCTTCAGATGCCTGGATAGATCAGGTGGAGCCCTGCAGTACTCAGCAGCCAGGGTCTGCAGAATCATCGTGGTTTGCTGTGCACTTCACAACATGGCACAGCATCGTGGCTTGCAGATTCCTGAGGACCAAGTGGCTCCTCACATACCCTCCTCAGAAGATGATGATGAGGAGGAGGAGGAGAAGGAGGAGCGCGAAAGCGACCATCCTGCAGAGGACCAACAACCAGCGGCAGCATTATGCCAGAACATTGCTGCCCGGGATGTAAGGAACTCACTCATCCTGGCCAGATTTGCTTAGCCTAGCCAATGAAGCACTTTTGCCTCGCAGCTTCTTACCTGAGCACGACAATGGCCAAGACACTGCAGATTCCTAGCTATTTGTCCAGCATACTGACAATTGCAAGTAATCCTAAGCCCTCAATGTGAAAGTCCCATTCGCGAAATGGCTGGGGCAGGAGGGAGCTGTTCCATTGGGACGGGCTTCACTTGGCCAGTGCTGGGACTAGAGTCCTGGCGGATCATATAACTAGGGCGGTAGAGAGGGCTTTAAACTAACTAGTGGGGGGGAGGTTCCTAGAGAGCAAATAATAAACATGACAACAGAGAAGGTCATAGACTTAGGTAGCAGTGGGGAAATTAAAAACCAGAGCGTGTCAGGAAGGGGCAGAAGGTATGGAGTAAAAGGTAAAGTAATAAAAAGGGCAAAAGCAGGAACTAAGTGTCACAAAACATATTTGAAAGTTCTCTATCTGAATGCACGTAGCATTCGTAACAAAATAGACGAGTTAATGGCACAAATATCTACATATGGGTATGATCTTGTGGCCATTACAGAAACATGGCTGCAGGGTGACAATGCCTGGGAATTAAACATACCAGGTTATTTAACGATCAGGAAGGACAGGCAGGAAGGAAGGGGAGGTGGGGTGGCTATGTTAGAGTCATAGAGTCATAGAGTAATACAGCACGGATAGAGGCCCTTCGGCCCATCGTGTCCGTGCCGGCCATCAAGCCCTGCCTAATCTAATCCCATATTCCAGCATTTGGCCCGTAGCCTTGTATGCTATGGCATTTCAAGTGCACATCCAAATGCTTCTTAAATGTTGTGAGGGTTTCTGCCTCCACAACCCTTTCAGGCAGTGAGATCCAGACTCCAACCACCCTCTGGGTGAAAAAGTTCTTTCTCAAATCCCCTCTAAACCTCCCGCCCTTTACCTTGAATCTATGCCCCCTAGTTATTGACCCCTCTACTAAGGGAAAAAGCTCCTCAGCATCCATCCTATCTATGCCCCTCATAATTTTGTACACCTCAATCATGTCCCCCCTCAGCCTCCTCTGCTCCAAGGAAAACAAACCCAATCTGCCCAGCCTCTCTTCATAGCCGAAGCGCTCCAGCCCTGGTAACATCCTGGTGAACCTCCTCTGCACCCTCTCTAACGCGATCACATCCTTCCTGTAGTGTGGCGACCAGAACTGCACACAGTATTCCAGCTGTGGCCTAACCAGTGTTTTATACAGCTCCATCATAACCTCCTTGCTCTTATATTCAATGCCTCGGCTAATGAAGGCAAGTATCCCATATGCCTTTTTTACCACCTTATCCACCTGTTCCGCCACCTTCAGGGATCTGTGTACTTGCACACCCAGATCCCTCTGACCCTCCGTCTTGCCTAGGGTCTTACCATTCATTGTGTATTCCCTTGCCTTGTTAGTCCCCCCAAAGTGCATCACCTCGCACTTTTCCGGGTTAAATTCCATTTGCCACTGTTCCGCCCATCTGACCAACCCATCTATATCGTCCTGCAGACTGAGGCTACCCTCCTCGCTATTTACCACCCTACCAATTTTTGTATCATCCGCGAACTTACTGATCATACCCTTTACATTCATATCCAAGTCATTAATGTAGACCACAAACAGCAAGGGACCCAGCACCGATCCCTGTGGTACCCCACTGGCCACAGGCTTCCAGTCACAAAAACAACCTTCGACCATCACCCTCTGCCTTCTGCCACTAAGCCAGTTTTGTATCCAATGTGCCAAGGCACCCTGGATTCCATGGGCTCTTACCTTCTTGACCAGTCTCCTGTGCGGGACTTTATCGAAGGCCTTACTGAAATCCATGTATACCACATCCACTGCGTTACCCTCATCCACACACCTAGTCACCCCCTCAAAAAAT
Organism: Somniosus microcephalus; assembly: GCF_052327205.1. Taxonomy (NCBI): domain Eukaryota; kingdom Metazoa; phylum Chordata; class Chondrichthyes; order Squaliformes; family Somniosidae; genus Somniosus; species Somniosus microcephalus. The sequence goes on along the minus strand of NC_140998.1, from coordinate 100,316,717 downwards.
TCAATCAAATTAGTCAGACATGATCTTCCCTTGACAAAGCCATGTTGACTATCCCTGATTAATCCTTGCCTCTCCAAGTGGAGACTGATTTTGTCCCTCAGGATTTTTTCCAATAATTTTCCTACCACTGATGTTAGGCTCACTGGCCTGTAGTTCCCCGGTTTTTCCCTACTACCCTTCTTGAATAATGGTACTACATTAGCGGTTCTCCAGTCCTCTGGCACATCCCCTGTGGCCAGAGAGGTCCTGAATATATGTGTTAGAGCCCCCGCAATCTCCTCCTTTGCCTCACACAGCAGCCTGGGATACATTTCATCCGGGCCTGGGGATTTATCCATTTTTAGGCCAGCTAAAACCGCCAATACCTCCTCCCTCTCGATGTTAATATGTTCGAGCATATCACAGTCCCCCCGCCCTATTTCTATGTCTACATCGTCCTTCTCCATAGTGAAAACAGATGCAAAAAATTCATTTAGAATTCATTTAATAAAGGAAGGAATCACTGTAATACAGAGAAATGATATTGGGTCAAAAGATCAGGATAATGAAACAGTTTGGGTGGAGATAAGGAATAATAAGGGGAAAAAAACACTAGTGGGCATAGTCTATAGGCCTCCGAACAGTTGCAACTCTGTTGGACGGAGTATCAATCAGGAAATAGTTGAGGCTTGTAATAAGGGAACATCTATAATTATGGGGGATTTTAACTATCATATTAATTGGACAAATCAAATTGGGCAGGGCTGCCTTGAGGATGAGTTCATTGAGTGTATTAGGGATGGATTTCTTGAGCAGTATGTAACTGAACCGACCAGGGGGCAAGCAACCTTAGTCCTGTGTAACGAGACAGGATTAATTAAAAATGTCCTAGTAAAGGATCCCCTTGGAATGAGTGACCATAACATGGTTGAATTCCATATTCAATTAGAGGGTGAGAAGGTTGGATCTCAAACAAGCATGCTAAGCTTGAATAAAGGAGACTATGAAGGTATGAGAGCGGAATTGAGTAGAGTGGATTGGGAAAATAGATTAAAGGGTAAGACGATACATGATCAGTGGTGTACATTTAAGGAGTTATTTTACAACTTCCAAAAAATATATATTCCACTGAGAAGAAAAGGGTGTAAAAGAAAAGACAGCCATCCGTGGCTAAGTAAAGAAATTAAGGATAGTATTCGACTAAAAACAAGGGCATATAAGGTAGCCAAATCTAGTGGGAGGATAGAGGATTGGGAAAACTTTAAAAGACAGCAAAAAATAACAAAAAGATTGATTAAGAAAGGGAAGATAGATTATGAAAGTAAACTAGCAAAAAATATAAAAACAGATAGTAAGAGTTTTTATAGTTATATAAAAGGAAAAAGGGTGGCTAAAGTAAATGTTGGTCCCTTAGAGGATGAGACCAGGAAATTAATGGTGGGAAATATGGAGATGGCAAAAACACTGAATGAATATTTTGTATCAGTCTTTACAGTAGAGGACACTAAGAATATCCCAACACTGGACAAACAGGGGGCTATAGGGGGGGGAGGAGCTAAACACGATCAAAATCACTAAGGAAGTGGTACTCGGTAAAATAATGGGACTCAAGGCAGATAAATCACCTGGACCTGATGGCTTACATCCTAGGGTCTTGAGGGAAGTGGCGGTAGGGATTGTGGATGCATTGGTGATTATTTTCCAAAACTCCCTGGACTCAGCAAAGGTCCCGGCAGACTGGAAAACTGCTAATGTAACACCCTTATTTAAAAAGGGCAGTAGACAGAAGGCTGGAAACTATAGATCGGTTAGCCTAACATCTGTGGTAGGTAAAATTTTGGAGTCCATTATTAAGGAAACAGTAACAGGACATTTGGATAATCATAATTTAATAGGACAAAGTCAGCATGGTTTTGTGAAGGGGAAGTCATGTTTGACAAATTTGCTGGAGTTCTTTGAGGAAGTAACATATAGGGTGGATAAAGGGGAACCAGTGGACGTAGTGTATTTAGACTTCCAAAAGGCATTTGACAAGGTGCCACACAAAAGATTATTGCTTAAGATAAAAAAATCACAGGATTGGGGGTAATATTCTGGCATGGATAGAGGATTGGCTATCTAACAGAAGGCAGAGAGTTGGGATAAATGGTTCATTCTCAGACTGGCAATCAGTAACTACTGGTGTTCCACAGGGGTCAGTGCTGGGTCCCCAACTCTTTACAATCTATATTAACGATTTGAAGGAGGGGACCGAGTGTAACATATCAAAGTTTGCAGATGATACTAAGATGGGAGGGAAAGTAGTGAGTGAGGAGGACATAAAAACCTGCAAGGTGACATAGACAGGCTAAGTAAGTGGGCAGAGATTTGGCAGATGGAATACAATACTGGAAAGTGTGAGGTTATGCACTTTGGCAGGAAAAATCGTAGAGCAAGTTATTATCTTAATGGCAAGAAACTGGAAAGTACTGAAGTACAAAGGGATCTGGGGGTCCTGGTGCACGAAACTCAAAAGGTTAGTATTCAGGTGCAGCAAGTGATTAAAAAGGCCAATGGAATGTTGGCTTTCATTGCTAGGGAGATAGAATATAAAAATAGGGAGGTATTGCTTCAGTTGTACAAGGTATTGGTGAGACTGCACCTGGAATACTGCATACAGTTTTGGTGTCCATACTTAAGAAAAGACATACTTGCTCTCGAGTCAGTACAAAGAAGGTTCACTCGGTTAATCCCGGGGATGAGGGGATGGACATATGAGGAGAGGTTGAGTAGATTGGGACTCTACTCATTGGAGTTCAGAAGAATGAGAGGCGATCTTATTGAAACATATAAGATTGTGAAGGGGTTGGATCGGGTGGATGCGGGGAGGATGTTCCCGATGATGGGTGAAACTAGAACTAGGGGGCATAGTCTTAGAATAAGGAGCTGCTCTTTCAAAACTGAGATGAGGAGGAACTACTTCACTCAGAGGGTGGTAGGTCCATGGAATATGCTGCCCCAAAAAGCTGTAGAAGCTACATCATTACATAAATTTAAAACAGAAGTAGACAGTTTCCTAGAAGTAAAGGGAATTAAAGGTTACGGGGAGCGGGCAGGAATTTGGACATGAGTCTAGGTTCGGATCGGACATGGCCCTGTGGGTAGCGGAGCAGGCCCAGGGGCCGTGTAGCCTGATCCTGCTCCTATTTCGTGTGTCTAATTCTGTTAGATTCAGGAGATGGTTCTGTGATAGTAGATTGGCGGTTAGGATCAGATCAGCCATGATCTTATTGAATGGCGGAGCAGGTTCGAGGGGCCGATTGGCCTACTCCTGCTCCTATTTCTTATGTTCTTATGTTCTTATGGCACACGCCACAAATACAGCAGTAGCCATCAGACTTTTTATTGACAGAATTCATTTTTTTAACAATACATAAAATTTCACCCAAGTGACTACCCTTGTGACTACTTGTGCTTTATTTTCCTCTTATCCGTGCTTCTACGTCATGGTTCCCCTGTGGCTTCAGCAGATGTGGAGGCCCCTTGCTCACTTTCCTGCTGCTCCTGTCTCGACAACTTTGGCGGGCGTTCTCTAGGGTGGCGAGCCTGTGAGGGCTTGTCAACAGTCTGCTGCTCCTGTGGCTGTGCAGGGGTTGAGACGTCTATCTCACTTGGGTGTGGACTCCGGTGGGGCTCTGACTGAGGGCTCTGCAGTGGCATGGAAGTGTGAGTGCCTGGAGAGGAACCCCCACTTCCTTGAGGTCTGCCACCAACCTCCCTCTCATGGGTCAGCTCCCCCTCCGCACCTGCAAGTGGCTGGAGAGCACCTTGCTGCACATCAGGGGGGCCATGGGGACCCGTATCTGCAATGGCAGTCCTATTCAGAAGGACTTCCATGAAGGTCTGGTTTCTATTTTCAATAGATGCCCATTGCTCCTCAAGAGATGTCATTCTATTCTGAACACTCACCATGTTTTCCATACCCTGGCGACTAACCTCCTCCATGGCCGTAGCCCTCCTCTCCTCTACCGTAGCCAGCCTTAACTCGGAGGCAGCAATCATTTCCACGTAGCTAGCCATCCTTTCTGTGTTGATGCGTTAATGCGCCAATGACTTCACAAAGGCTCTGCTCATGTTCGCTATGGACTCCTCCATTCGCTCCACACTCGCAGCAACCCTAGAGACAAAACCTGCCAGAGACTCCTGCATCTGTGCATGGAGTTCCATCTCCTCTGATCTTATGGATAGACCCAGAGGCAGAGGGTCGACATGCAGCTGAGCCGAGCTGGCAGAGATCTGCACCCTCTGACGAGGACTCTCCACTGCTGTCCCTGTCTCCACAATCTGCTGATGCTCACTTGTGAGCTGTGATACACCAGGTGACAACACTACTCTGTGTCCTGAAGGTCCCACCGAGGTGTGAGTGTCTGCACTGGTGCTGGGTGCGCTTATTTCTGCTGACGCTGTGCCCTCAGAGGTTGCAGATTCCTCTGAGGAGTCTGGAAGCTCAGGCTCTTCCTCCTGGACAGTGGGGATGGGGGCTCTCGATGGTCCTGTGGGGGAGTAAAGGAAAGAGTTAGAGATGTGAGGTCAAGGTTACATGCACATTGCATATTGCAGATGATCATAAGTCCATCTGTTGTAGTTTTAGAATCATTATCAGCGACTCATGCAATGTCAATGAGAGAGATGGAAAACTATTCTGTCACCAGCTTGCTGTGATGCACCCGTTTGTCCATCCCCAACGTGCGCATCTTTTTCAACCCCGACAATTTCCAGGACGGCTTCCTCCCAGGGGGTGAGCTGGGCTAATGATAGTGGGCCTCCTTCTGTTCTGGCTCGTTCCCTTTTATTGTGAGCTCTCTTTTCCTGCAATGAGGGAGACAAGTGGAGGTTGACTGAGAATGAAAGAGTGAGTGTAGAGATTGCATAGCATAGATACTTAGACGGAGACAAAGATGGAGTGAGGTTGCAAGACCAAGGGCCCTCCCTGTGTGTTGTCAGTTGGGTTCAAAGCTTCAGAGTGATAGGGAGTGTGAGGGCTGCATGGTAGAATAGCTATGTGAATGTGAGCATAGAGAGAGAGGGAATGGGTAAGGGTGCACGGATGTCAGTGTCAAGTGGGATGTGGAGGAAGAGATTGCTAAAGCTGAGTGCTGGTGAGGAAAGGCAATGGGGATCAGATTGAGGGTGATGGGAACTTCATACTTACTTTTCCAGTGCGTTGAAGGCCATGGAATCTTTTCCTGCACTGCATCTAGGTGCGCCGTGTGACCCCCAAGGAGTTGACCTCCCCAGCCACCTGTATCCACACAGCCTTGGTCTGACTGGGAGGCCTCTTCCTCCCTGATGAAGGGAACAGGACCTCCCTGTGGGCCCTAGCCCCATCCACCAATGCCTGTAGTGCTGCCTCCTCAAACTTAGGAGCATCCCTTGGCCTCCCACTGGCAATTGTTCCTGTAGGTTCCTGTGCCATCAAATGGAGAAAGCTTGGCAGTCTGCAGAAGAAGCAAGGCTTGCTGTGGACCTTAAATGCAGCAGCAATAATGATGTCATCGGAGGGTGTTGTATATGTACCTTTAAGAGAATAACTGGTCTCAGACTGCAGTACCGGCAGTGACCACCCCTGTATAAAAGGCGGTAGAGAGCCTCTGTTTGTTAGTTTCACTATTGACTTCCACCAGTAAAGACTTCTTTGTTTTCACTCCTGCTGGTCCGTGTCTCAATCATTCACAGACTTAACACTGGCGACGAGTAAGAAACGAACTTACCTGCAACTCGGCAGCACCTCAGACGACGTTGTTGAAGGTCGGAGCCAGAAGAAAGAAAAAAAAATAGAGTCCAAAGAAACTCGGGAAACGGGCGTCGACCGTCAATCATCGGTTTGAAAACTTGCAGGAGAGACTGTCCAGAGCCAGGTTGGGTTCCTCGGTCTGTGGTTTCCCAGCTAATCGGGCTGGTGGCAGGTAGTGCTCTGATCCTTCTTGGGCTGCGGCGGGCTGAAGCTCGATCGGGTGGCTTTTCAACGGGGCCGGGCAGCGAGTCGGGAAGCAAAGAGAGAGAGAGAGGGTGGAGCATACAGGGCGCGGCCAGTGCTTCGAAGCCGGGCAGCATTCGGACCTAAGAAGAGGGAGGGAAGTGTCCCAGAGGGTCCGCTCCACGACGGGAAAATAATAAAAGAAAAAGAATCAATATTTAACGCGCAAGAAACCGTGGAAAGCAGCGCTAACAACAGCGGGGAAGAAGGAAAAGCGCGGGAGGCGCCATTTTGTTAAATCGGGGCAGAAGGCAAAGCGCGGGAGGTGCCATTTTAGATTTGCAAGATGCCGAAGACTGGCTGTATCACTGCTTTTGATAATACATTAGAGGACTGGACCACGTATGTGGAAAGAGTCGAGGTATATTTCGAGGCAAACAAAATAGCGGAGGGGAAAAAGGCATCGATATTGCTAAACTTAATGGGCGCTAGAACGTACGGCCTATTGCGGGACCTGATTACTCCAGCCAAACCGAAGGCAAAGAGTTTTAACGAAATTGTTGCTGTCCTACAGGAACACTTAAACCCTGCACTGCTGTTGATAGCAGAAAGATTTAAATTCCACAGGAGAACTCAGCACAAAGATGAGAGCAATGCTGAGTATCTTACGGAACTACGCAAGCTATCAAAGCACTGCCAGTTCGGAGCAGGACTGGCAGATACCCTACGGGACAAATTTGTCTGTGGACTCCTGAGTGAAGGAACACAGAAGAAGTTACTCTCAGAAAAAGAGCTGACGCTAGATAAGGCTTTCAGCGTGGCAGTATCGTATGAAGCAGCAGCCGGGGAGCTGCAGAAATTCAAGAAAAACCACAGGAATACGGCACCCACGAAATGACACGGGGATTTGCAAAATGTTATCGCTGCGGCAGAACTAACCATGACCAGAAGGACTGCTGGTCCAAAGACAAAATATGCAGACAATGCGGGAAGATTGGACACATTGCACGAGTTTGCAGGTCTGTGAAGAAGACCAGCGACAACAAAAAGGCTACTAAGGAACCGTACAAGAAAGTACAAAAGATGGTGGACAGTAGTTCCGAAGACCAGATGAGCGATAGTGAATCCGGAAACAGGAGACTAAGCTGTCTCATACTTCACAATGTAATCGCAAAAGAGGATCACCGAACCATTTGGGTCACCCTCACGATAGCAGGGTCCCAAGTTAAAATGGAACTGGATACAGGATCAGCGCTAACCCTCATGAATCGACGAGACTACGAGCGGCTATTTTCACACATACCCTTGAGAGAGACATCCATCATCTTGACGACGTATACGGGGCAAAAATATACCCCAGAGGAAAAATAAGGGTGCCTGTCGAATACAATGGCAAGAAAATACGGAAATTGTATCTCTACATACTGCCAAATGGTGGACCACCGTTATTGGGACAGGAATGGATCAGGAAGATAAACTTAGATTGGCATTCCATTCATGCAATGACGGTGGACGGTAAAAAAGATGAAGACGTCACTCCTGGACGGTTGTCAACAATCTTAGTTAACGCCAAAGAGGTATTTCAACAAGAACTGGGCACGCTTAAAGGCGTAATCGCCTCGATAAAAATAGAAGAGAATGCAGTTCCCAAGTTTTTCAAAGCAAGACCGGTACCATATGCAATTCGCCCAGCCGTCGAGGCAGAGCTGGAGAATCTGGAGAAGGCGGGCGTGTTGTCTAAGGTCGACTGGAGCGAGTGGGCGACACCCATCATTCCTGTCATGAAGAAAACGTTAAGCAATAAGTCCGGACAGCCAAGGAAGATTCGCATCTGTGGGGATTTCAAGGTGACGGTGAACCCTGTCCTTCACACAGTACAATATCCTCTTCCAAGGATAGAAGACATCTTCACCTCACTATCTGGAGGGAAGCGTTTTACAAAAATTGACCTAGCACAAGCATATTTGCAGATGGAGGTTGAAGAGTCCTCTAGGAAGTATCTCACGATAAACACTCACAAAGGTCTTTACCAGTATCATCGATTGGTATTCGGAGTAGCATCGGCTCCGGCGATATGGCAAAGAGCGATGGAACAAGTCCTGCAAGGGATTCCGGGGACTCAGTGTTACTTGGACGACATCCTTGTAACAGGTGAAGATGACAGTGAACACCTTAACAACCTAGAACAGGTGCTCACTAGACTACGGGAACATGGGCTGCGAGCCAACCGCCCCAAGTGCGAAATTTTTAAGAAACAGATAGCGTTTTGTGGCCACGTGATTGATGAAGAGGGGTTACATAAGTCCCCTGACAAAATTGAAGCGGTTGTTAAGGCCCCAGCACCTGAAAATGTGTCGCAACTGAGGTAATTCCTCGGGTTGGTGAATTACTATCATAAGTTTTTGCCGAATTTGTCGACAATTTTGCACCCACTGAACGCCCTGCTACGAACGGGGGTAGCATGGAAATGGAGCGATGATTGTAAGCGTGCTTTTCAGAAGAGTAAGGACTTAATCACTTCAAGAGAAGTATTGGCTCACTACAACCCAGCACTGCCAATCAGGCTGGCGTGTGATGCGTCTCCCTACGGCATTGGGGCGGTAATGTCACATAAATTCCTTGATGGTTTAGAGAGGCCGATAGCTTTTGCGTCACGCTCGTTAACTTCTGCCGAGCGTAACTACGCCCAGATTGACAGAGAGGCCCTCAGCCTAGTGTGGGGGGTGAAGAATTTCAATCACTATCTGCACGGTCAAAAATTTACTCTACTAACCAATCATCAAGCTCTTGTCTCCATTTTCAACCCTCAGAAGGGCGTACCAATAATGACGGCACAACGGCTGCAGAGATGGTCCCTTTTCCTAGGGGCACACCAATATGACATCGAGTACAAAGGAACTAAACAGCATGGAAATGCTGATGGATTGTCACGCCTACCATTGCCGACGGTGGAAGAAGAAGACCTTGCAGTGGATCCAATGGAGTTATTCCACTCGACCATAGTCGAATGTCTCCCTGTGACGAATGCAAACATAGAAAAGGAAACACGGAATGACCCGACACTATCACGGGTCTATGATTTAACGGTGAAGGGATGGCCAGCACATGGCGAACCACTGCTGCCAGCATTCTCGCCGAGAAGAGAACAGCTGTCAGTGTGCAGAGGAACCTTGATGTGTGGATCCAGAGTAGTAATTCCACCTAAGTTGACGGATAGAGTGCTCAATGAGCTTCATGAGGGTCATCTGGGTGGGGTAAAAATGAAGAACTTAGCCAGAGCGTTTGTGTGGTGGCCGGGAATCGATAGAGAAATCGAAGAGATGACCAAGAGCTGTGCAGGATGCCAGAAGGTCCAAAACGCCCCACCACAAGCTCCTCTGCATCCACGGGAGTGGCCCTCATCTCCATGGCAAAGGGTGCACATTGATTTTGCTGGTCCCTTCATGGACTCGATGTTTTTAATTGCGGTGGATGCACATTCAAAGTGGCCAGAGGTAATAAAAATGTCCTCAACCACCACGGAAAAAACTATCACAGTTTTACGAACCATATTCGCCAGGAATGGGCTGCCTGAACAGATTTGCTCTGACAATGGACCACAGTTTGTGTCTGAAGATTTCCGGAGGTTCTTAAAGAACAATGGCGTTAAGCATTACACATCTGCCCCATATCATCCAGCCACTAATGGATTGGCCGAGAGGTTTGTCCAAACATTCAAGTAGGCTATCAAGGCAATGTGTAATGAAGATATACCCCTACAACACAAGGTGGACAACTTCTTGTTTGCCTACCGGAATGCGACACATGCGGTTACCAACCAAACTCCAGCCATGATGTTCTTCAATCGAAGACTGCGATGCCGCTTGGATTTGGTTAAGCCAAACGTCCGAAGAGATGTGGAGAACAGGCAGTTTCAGAATATGAATGAAAGGCCGACCAGGAGTTTTAAGATAGGTCAACCAGTTTTGGCCCGGGACTACCGCACTGAGAAATGGCTGGTGGAAGGCTGCTGAGTCTGGGAGCCAGAGACAGCAGATGGCCTTGCAGGATGCCCTCAACCAACTCTGGGCCTGGAAGGCCCGGCTGCAGATTGCACCACCTCAGCCTAGGTGGCAGCAGTCTGGGATAGCTGGGTTACTGGCTGCAACAAGGGCAATGGTGGAGTGGCAGTGGTGGGAGCAGGAATGCTGTCATCCTGAGGGAAGACTGCACCTTCCTGCTCGACTGACACACTGCCACTCCCCCAGGGCTTCGCCTGACCTCCTCCTGTGCATTGCTGCTCCCTCTTGTTATGAACAAGCTTGGCCTGCAAGGAAAAGGACAGTGTGTGAGTGAGTGTGCAGCCATGTGTTTGGCATATGTGCCTACCATAGCTGAATTGCTGTTAATGTATGCAAGATGTGAGATGTGGATGTGACTTTTAGTAGATGGGCATAGTTGGTGGGTGAGTGTTGGGGATTTGGCAGTTTATACCATCTGTGCTCAGAGTGAGGTTGATATGGTGGGATGTAGATGTTTTTGAAGCATGTACTCACCCTGACCACCCGAGTGAGTTCGTTGAATTTCTTGCGGCACTGGGTGTGGGTCCTGTGGACCACGCTTCTGGCTGAGACGTACTGGGCCACCTCCCTCGACATCCTTCTGAACTCCTGTGGCAATGGCCTCCTGCCAGTATCTGGGAACAGCACTGCCCGTCGGCATTCCACAGCAGCAACCAGAGCCTGGTTGCTGAACCGGCGAGCTCTCTCCCTGGGCCTCTGAGCAGCCATGAGATTTGTGGTTGATGGATTGCAGCTCCTTGCAGGCCCAGGTCACAAGCAGCAATGATCAGCGTGAGTCTGTGCAGCATGATTGAACCTCCTCTTTAAGAACTGGAAGGCGCCAGTCTGTCTGAGTACTTGTAATTGACAGCGCCGGAACTTGAGTAGCGCTCTGCGGTAGCACCCCGCTGTAATGTTATCTTATATCTTAGTATTAAGAGGCTTACGAGTAGATATCGTTGAGTACTCTTTATTAGGTCTTGAGTCAGTGCCAGCTCGTGCAGTACTGCCGCATGGCCAAGATGGCTTCCTATTTATACGACTGCCGTCAAGCAGCTGTCTTTACTACAGCTACCATAAAGCAGCTGTCTTTACTACAGCTACAGCTACAGTTATCTGCACATCTTTCCCCCTCAACGATGACATAAACAGTAAACACCATAACATAACATAACATAACACATAGAACACATATTAACAACATGTAAAAACTGTCAGTGTAACTATACCTTGCAATAACTGCCGGTACATATAAACACTACCCACACCCAGAAGTCCATTAGCTGTTTACAGTCTTTCCCTTCCTTTGTCTACAGGTCGAGTCTAACGACAGGCTTTCTGGTGCGCTGTGACCTGCGTAGCTGAGCGGGTATTTGCTGGGCCAACCCAGTTGTGTCCATTAAGTTCATTTCTGTACCACATGGATCCCTTGTCTCATTGTCACCCCTGTGTACTTCATCACTTTGTGGCATTGCCCTCGACTCCTCGTCACTCTGTCGGATTTCCATCATCAGCTCATCCTCTCTGTCCTCCTGCGGCTGATAGGTCTCGGTGGTTTTCAGTAGGTGCCTCCTGTTTCTGCGATACACATTGCCATTTTCTGTCATGACACTGTATGACCTGGGGGTGACCTGTTGTAGAACAGTGGCTCTTTGATTCCATGACCCAGACCCTTCAATGCGAATTACATCCTTCTCCTGTAGAGGCACTAGTGCAGTGGCTGTGCGGTCATGGAGCGTTTTTTGTTTCCGCTGAAGTTTCCGGGCCTTGTCTGCCCATACCTCATCTCTGTGATCAGGTGTGACATGCCTGGGAAGTCGAGTACGGATTTTGCGACCAAGTAAGAGCTCAGCTGGAGACTTGCCACTTTCCAGCGGGGCCGCCCTGTGCGACATCATGGCCAGGTATGGGTCAGTGTTGCTGTGTGCTGTTGTGTCGGTACCTTTCTACCTAGACACAATTTAGGACTCAGAACTCAGAGATTCAAACATGAAGTGCTTTATTCAGGAAGGAAAGGAAGTTCTGGAAAGTTCTGAACAAAGAGAGCTAAACTTAACCAAAAGAACACCCAACCATTTATTTGCTGTGACAGTGCCACCACTGGTGGGAGGAGAACACACAATACATAACATATTCCTCCCCTCTTAAATGAAAGGTCCACATTATTCCTCAACAGGTAAGTTATTTTCAATGCACTCACTAACCAAGGGTAGAGGTAGACTGCCTCAAACCCTGACTTTACCCTGGGGTTTATTCTGCCCCAGTCTTGTGGGTAAGTCACTAAGCCTACAGATCCAAGCGTCTTGGAGGCCGCTGCTCCCTGATAGGATACCGACGGTCATCGCTGGCTTCCACAGCAGTAGGCATTGACACAGGCCTGGATGGAGAAGGTGCCTGTGTCAGTCGAAAGTCAGGAGTTTGCACAGTTGGAACAGTCTCTATGACTTCCTGTGTTGGAGGAGAGCACTGTGGCAAAGGATGCTGGTTTGCAGTATCATCCGTAAACAGTTCAGGCCAACCAGCCGTTGGAGCCTCTGTGGCTGTCTCTGCTCCTAGCAACAGTTGATCTGTGTGTCTTCTCCAGACGACGTCCTCAGCAGTCTCAACTGTGTAAGACACAGGGCCCATCTGTGCGATCACTGTAGCAGGAACCCATTTCGGTCCAGTGTTGTAGTTTCGAGCTAGGACATGCTCTCCAGGGTGAAACCGTCTCTCCTTGGCTCTTTTCTCTCTCTTTTCAACTTGAGCTTGTTGTTGACAATGGATAACCTGTTCTGCCCTTGGAGGTTTGAGTAAGTCAAAACGTGTCCGCAACTGCCTCTTCATCATGAGCGAAGCGGGGGATGTTTTGGTTGTGACATACGGCTCGTTCCTGTAGGACAACAGGAAGCTGTTCAGACGTTGGTGGATTGAGCCCTGACCTTGCGATGCCTTCAAGGCGTGCTTCAAAGTTTGCACGAACCTTTCTGCCAGGCCGTTAGTAGAGGGATGATAGGGCGCAGACCTGATGTGTTGGACACCATTCACATGCAGGAAGGTTGCAAACTCCTGTGATACAAATTGTGGACCGTTGTCACTTACGAGTTGTTCCGGTGAGCCATAACGGCTGAACATCTCACCAAGTTTCTCAATTGTTTTCTCTGCCGTGGTAGACCTCATCACAGCGACCTCCGGCCACTTGCTACGAGCGTCCACAACCACCATAAACATCTTCTCTTCGAAAGGACCGGCGAAGTCCACATGTACTCGCTGCCACACTTCTGCAGGCCAATCCCAGGGGTGTAGGGTTGCCAGCTGTGGAATATTCCGGACCCTTTGACATGGGGAACATATTTTGGCTTTCTCCTCAATATTTCCATCAAGACCTGGCCACCAGAAGTAGCTTCTTGCCATTTCCTTCATCCGAACCATCCCACTGTGGCCTGTATGAAGTTGTTGCAGTATAGGTTCCCTCAGAGGTGGCGGAATGATGACACGGCGTCCCCAAAGAAGACAACCTGCCTGAACGGAGAGCTCATTTCTTTTTGAAACGTAAGGTTTCAAACTAGGAGAATCTCCTATAGCTCTCCCTTGAATTACATTGTCCATTACCTCAGACAGGACTGGATCGTTGCGGGTGTACCTTCGCACCTGAACTGCCGTGACAGGTGCTCCCTCCACTTGTCTAAAGTAGAAGATGTCTATCTGATGAGGCTCTGGGGGAGTAACAGGCAAGGGTAGCCTCGAGAGACCGTCTGCGTTGCCGTGCAAGTCTGATTTGCGATATTTGATGTCGTATGTGTGTCCTGACAACAGTAAAGCCTACCTTTGCATCCTGCTTGCAGCAAGAGATGGAATTCCGGTGTGGGGCCCGAAGATTGAAGTCAATGAACGGTGGTCCGCCAGGAGTGTGAACCTTCTCCCAAACAGGCACTGATGAAATTTTCAAATTCCAAAAACGATTCCCAAGGCCTCGCGCTCAATCTGTGCATAGTCACTCACGGCCTTGTTCAAGGTGTGTGATGCGAAGGCGATAGGTTTCTCTTCATCAGAAGGCATGATGTGGGATATGACTGCTCCCATACCATATGGTGACGCATCACATGCTAGCTGCATGGGTAGCTTTGGGTCGAAGTGTGTCAGGACCTCCGATTTCAGCAATGCTTTCTTTGCTTGGGCGAAAGCTTCATTGCACAGTTCAGTCCATTTCCATGTTTTGCCTTGACATAGCAACTGATGTAACGGCTTCAGCAATGTTGCTAAGTCTGGAATAAACTTCCCATAGTTGTTAAGTAGCCCCAGAAATGAACGTAACTGGCTCACATTCTGGGGTGCTGGGGCCTCCACGATCGCCTTGACCTTTGACGGCGCCTTATGCAGGCCAGTAGCGTCAATCACATGCCCCAGGTACTCAACTGAAGACTGAAAGAATTCACATTTGTCTTTACGAACTCTGAGTCCGTACTCTTTCAGTCGTTGTAGTGTCGCATCCAAGTTCAGAAGATGATCCTCCTCATTTGTCCCAGTGACAAGGATGTCGTCCAGGTAGCACTGGACTCCTGGCAGTCCACGCAAAATCTGATCCATTGCCCTTTGGAATAGAGCAGGGGCCGACGTAATTCCAAACGGAAGGCGGCAGTACCTGTATAGCCCCTTGTGTGTCACAATTGTCAGCAGCTCCTTTGATTTGTCATCGACATGCATTTGTAGATAAGCCTGACATAAGTCTATTTTGCTGAACTTTTGCCCTCCGGCCAGGCCCGTAAAAAGATCATCAATGAGGGGAAGAGGGTACTGTTCCGCAGACAGCACCGGGTTAATAGTCACTTTAAAATCCCCGCAGATTCGAACAGATCCATCCTTTTTCAGGACAGGAACAATGGGTGTGGCCCATTTGCTCATGCTCACAGGCTCCAGGACTTCATTCTCGACTAAGGCCTCCAAGTTAGCCTCAACTTTTGGCCTAATTGCATAGGGTACAGGTCGGGCTTTGTGAAACTTCAGCTTGCTGTCAGGTTTAATGTCCAGTCTCACGCTGATCTTTTTCATGCTCCCAAGTTCCCCATTGAAGAGTTCTGCATGTTTGTTTAACACTGCAGTCAGACCTGACTCCCCTTTTGACATCATGCGGACTGCAGGCCAGTCCAGCGTGATTTTCTCTAGCCACGCACATCCCAGTAGCGATGGGTAATTTCCCTTTACCACATATAGTGGCAGTTTCGCAGTCTGTCCGTGCAATTTAACTGTCACCTCAATGGCGCCTCTCATGGCCACAGGTTCGCCGGTATACGTCTTTAGCACAATGTTTGTTGGCTGAAGGGTAAGATGCTTTAGCATTTTGTTGTAGACAGTGTCTGAAACAAGGGACACAGCCGCGCCTGTGTCCACCTCCATCCGCACTGATTGTTCTTCCACCAGTGGTGATACCCAGTAGCCATTTGAACCACCTGCAACTGTCAGTATGTGCACCTCTTCCTCCTCAGAGATGTCGCTCCCCTCTGTTTTGCTTGTTCCATCATACTGCACTGAATGAACGCTCCTTTTCCTCTCTTGTCCAAATACAGACATTTTGCTTTCATGCTTCCCAGCTCTGGCTGTTCTTTTTTTACCTCTACAGGCGCGTTCAATGTGACCCTTTTTGCCACAATTTCGGCATTCCAGCTCTGTACACCAGCAGTCATTAGCGTGATGGCCCGTTTTCCCACAACGGTAACATGTGCCGTTCCGCGCATCTTTTGGCTCAGACGACACCTTGTGAACTCTCCCTGTTGAACTCAACTGGTGAGCCTCCTTTTCCGCCATCTCCATGGAGACACTAACTTCAATGGCCTTTTCAAGAGTAAGGTTGTCCTCAGTAAGAAGGCGTTTCTGTGTGGCTGCATTTTGCAGACCACACACGAGTCTGTCTCTAATGGTGTCCTTCAGCACCTCCTTGAACTCGCAGTGTTCTGACAACCTTTTTAAAGCAGCAATAAACATTGTCACTGATTCCCCCTCCTCTTGATTCCATTTGTGAAATCTAAATCTCTCAGCAATAACCAGAGGTTTTGGTGAAAAATGTGCTCCAAGAATTTCCACTAGTTGCTTATATGTTTTAGTTCCTGTCTTATCTGGCTGCATGAGGCTGCGAAGTAAATTGAATGTCTTCAGCCCCATTACACTCAAAAAGGTAGGCACGACCTCTTCGTTTGCCACCGCATTTGCCAATACAAAATAGTCAAAATGTTCCGTATATGCGCTCTATTGCTCCACATTTTCATCAAAATCACCGATGTTTCCTAATATAGTAGCCCTCTCACGTTTCAAATTAAAATTTCTGTTTACTCACTGCCGTAACGTTAATGTGATGCTGCAATCTCTGTTCCGAGTGTTTTGTAGTCAAAAACAAGAAAGTTCCCACAACGCAGATTCATCCCATCCTCGTCGCCACTTGTTGTGTCGGTACCTTTCTACCTAGGCACAATTTAGGACTCAGAACTCAGAGATTCAAACATGAAGTGCATTATTCAGGAAGGAAAGGAAGTTCTGGAAAGCTCCGAACAAAGAGAGCTAAACTTAACCAAGAGAACACCCAACCATTTATCTGCTGTGATAGTGCCACCACAGGTGGGAGGAGAACACACAATACATAACATATTCTGCTTTCTTTAATAGTCTTATCACAATCTGTACCCCCTTCTCCGCTTTTCCATTGGCTTGAGGGTAGAACGGGCTGGAGGTTACATGCTTAAACTCATACTCTGTAGCAAACGACTGAAACTCATGACTGGCATAGAGAGAGCCATTATCAGAGACCAGAGTTAGAGGGATGCCCTGCCTGGAAAAGATTGACTTCAGGTGAGTTATTACAGCTCTTGACGTGGTGCTGGGTAGGAGAGCAATCTCAGGATAATTAGAGCAATAATCAATAACTAACAAATAGTCTTTTCCTTCGTAGTGAAAAATATCAGTTCCTACCTTTTCCCAAGGTTGTGATGGGAGCTCTGTGGTAATGAGGGGCTCTTTTGTTTGCTCTCCTGACATGTAGCACACTCACTGATCATCTGGTCAATATCAGAGTTCATGTTTGGCCAGTAGAGTGCCTCACGTGCTCTCCTTTTTGACTTTTCCACACCCAGGAGCCCTTCATGTATCCTGTGAAGCATTTCTCGTCGCATAGAGATGGGCACTACAATCCTGTCACACTTAAGCAGTATTCCATTGACCACAGAAAGCTCAGACTGAAAATGATGATATTGTTTACATGACCCTTTCTTCCAACCCTCTTGAAGATTTCTCATCACTTTCCTCAGAACAGGGTCCTTTGATGTCTCTGTGGCTATCTTTAATAGTTGTTCCTGTTGTTGTGTATGTACCTTTAAGAGAATAACTGGTCTCAGACTGCAGTACCGGCAGTGACCACCCCTGTATAAAAGGCGCTAGTGAGCCTCTGTTGTTTTCAGTTTCACGATTGACTTCCATCAGTAAAGACGTGTTTTGTTCAACTCCTGCTGTCCATGTTTCAATCATTCACGGACGTAGTACTGGCGACAAGCAGATACGAACCTACCTACAGTCTGCACCACCTCCTGGGATCCATTCCTACAGCGAAGTGAGCAGAGGTCGAGGCCAGAAAGAAAAGAAAGTAAGAGGCAGTAGAAACGGGCGTCGACCGTGGGCATCCGCCCTGTGTTGCGGAGTTGAAGATTGCTGGAGAAGCTGTCGGAAGCGGGGCCTGGTTCCTGTCGACGGTGCTTCAGCTAATCGGGCTGGTGGCAGGTAGTGCACTGATCCTTCCTGGGCTGCGGCGGTCGCGAACTCGAGCGGGTGGTTTGCAACGGGGCCGAGCAGCGTTGTCGGGAAGAAGAGAGAGAGAGGGTGGAGCACACAGGGCGCGGCCGGTGCTACGAAGCCGGGCTGCATATAGACCCGCGAAGAGGGAGGCAAGAGTCCCACAGGGTTGTTCCACGACGGGAAAATAATTAAAAAAAGAAATATTAAACGCGCAAGAAACTGCGTGGAGCTGCAGGTTGCAACGGGAACCGCGGGAAGCAGCGCTAGCAACAGCGGGGAAGAAGGCAAAGCGCGGGAGGCGCCATCTTAATCAGCGGGGAAGAAGGCAAAGCGCGGGAGGCGCCATTTTGTTAAATCGGGGAAGAAGGCAAAGCGCGGGAGGCGCCATTTTAGATTGGCAAGATGACGAAGACTGGCTGTATCACTGCTTTTGATAATATAATAGAGGACTGGACCACGTATGTGGAAAGAGTCGAGGTATATTTCGAGGCAAACGAAATAGCGGAGGAAAAAAAGGCATCGATATTGCTAAACTTAATGGGCGCTAGAACATACGGCCTATTGCGGGACCTGATTACTCCAGCCAAACCGAAGGCGAAGAGTTTTAACGAAATTGTTGCTGTCCTACAGGAACACCTAAACCCTGCACCGCTGTTGATAGCAGAAAGATTTAAATTCCACAGGAGAACGCAGCATAAAGATGAGAGCAATGCTGAGCACCTTATGGAACTACGCAAGCTATCAAAGCACTGCCAGTTCGGAGCAGGACTGGCAGATACCCTACGGGACAAATTTGTCTGTGGAATCCTGAGTGAAGGAAAACAGAAGAAGTTACTCTCAGAGAAAGAGCTGACGCTAGAGAAGGCTTTCAGCATGGCTGTATCGTATGAAGCAGCAGCCAGGGGAGCTGCAGAAATTCAACAAAAACCACAGGAATACGGCACCCACGAAATGACACGGGGATTTGCAAAATGTTATCGCTGCGGCAGAACTAACCATGACCAGAAGGATTGCTGGTCCAAAGACAAAATATGCAGACAATGCGGGAAGATGGGACACATTGCACGAGTTTGCAGGTCTGGGAAGAAGACCAGCGACAACAAAAAGGCTACTAAGGAACCGTACAAGAAAGTACAAAAGATGACGGACAGCAGTTCCGAAGACCAGATGAGCGATAGTGAATCCGGGAACAGGAGACTAAGCTGTCTCAAACTTCACAATGTAATCGCAAAAGAGGATCACCGAGCCATTTGGGTCACCCTCACGATAGCAGGGTCCCAAGTTAAAATGGAACTGGATACAGGATCAGCGCTAACCATCATGAATCGACGAGACTACGAGCGGCTATTTTCACACATACCCTTGAGAGAGACATCCATCGTCTTGACGATGTATACGGGGCAAAAAGTATACCCCAGAGGTAAAATAAGGGTGCCTGTCGAATACAACGGCAAGAAAATACGGAAATTGTATCTCTACATACTGCCAAATGGTGGACCACCGTTATTGGGATGGGAATGGATCAGGAAGATAAACTTAGATTGGCATTCCATTCATGCAATGACGGTGGACGGTAAAAAAGATGAAGACGTCACTCCTGGACGATTGTCAACAATCTTAGCTAACGCCAAAGAGGTATTTCAACAAGACCTGGGCACGCTTAAAGGTGTAACCGCCTCGATAAAAGTAGAAAAGAATGCAGTTCCCAAGTTTTTCAAAGCAAGACCGGTCCCATATGCAATTCGCCCAGCCGTCGAGGCAGAGCTGGAGAATCTGGAGAAGGCAGGCGTGTTGTCTAAGGTCGACTGGAGCGAGTGGGCGACACCCATCGTTCCTGTCATGAAGAAAACGTTAAGCAATAAGTCCGGGGAGCCAAGGAAGATTCGCATCTGTGGGGATTTCAAGGTGACGGTGAACCCAGTCCTTCACACAGTACAATATCCTCTTCCAAGGATAGAAGACATCTTCGCCTCACTGTCTGGAGGGAAGCGTTTTACAAAAATTGACCTAGCACAAGCATATTTGCAGATGGAGGTTGAAGAGTCCTCTAGGAAGTATCTCACGATAAACACTCACAAAGGTCTTTACCAGTATCATCGATTGGTATTCGGAGTAGCATCGGCTCCGGCGATATGGCAAAGAGCGATGGAACAAGTCCTGCAAGGGATTCCGGGGACTCAGTGTTACTTGGACGACATCCTTGTGACAGGTGAAGATGACAGTGAACACCTTAACAACCTAGAACAGGTGCTCACTAGACTACGGGAACATGGGCTGCGAGCCAACCGCCCCAAGTGCGAATTTTTTAAGAAACAGATATCGTATTGTGGCCACTTAATTGATGAAGAGGGGTTACATAAGTCCCCTGACAAAATTGAAGCAGTTGTTAAGGCCCCAGCACCTGAAAATGTGTCACAACTGAGGTCATTCCTCGGATTGGTGAATTACTACCATAAGTTTTTGCCGAATTTGTCAACAATTCTGCACCCACTGAACGCCCTGCTACGAACGGGGTAGCATGAAAATGGAGCGATGATTGTAAGCGGGCCTTTCAGAAGAGTAAGGACTTAATCACTTCAAGGGAAGTATTGGCTCACTACAACCCAGCACTGCCGATCAGACTGGCGTGTGATGCGTCTCCCTACGGCATTGGGGCGGTACTGTCACGTAAATTCCTTGATGGTTTAGAGAGGCCGATAGCTTTTGCGTCACGCTCGTTAACTTCTGCCGAGCGTAACTACGCCCAGATTGACAGAGAGGCCCTCAGCCTAGTGTGGGGGGTGAAGAAGTTCAATCACTACCTGCACGGTCAAAAATTTACTCTACTAACCGATCATCAACTTCTTGTCTCCATTTTCAACCCTCAGAAGGGCGTACCGATAATGACAGCACAACGGCTGCAGAGGTGGTCCCTTTTCCTAGGGGCACACCAATATGACATTGAGTACAAAGGAACTAAACAGCATGGGAATGCTGATGGATTGTCACGCCTACCGTTGCCGACGGTGGAAGAAGAAGACCTTGCAGTGGATCCAATGGAGTTATTCCACTCGACCATAGTCGAATGTCTCCCTGTGACGAAAGCAAACATAGAAAAGGAAACACGGAATGACCCAACACTATCACGGGTCTATGATTTAACGGTGAAGGGATGGCCAGCACATGGCGAACCACTGCTGCCAGCATTCTCGCCGAGAAGAGAACAGCTGTCAGTGTGCAGAGGAACCTTGATGTGTGGATCCAGAGTAGTAATTCCACCTAAGTTGACGGATAGAGTGCTCAATGAGCTTCATGAGGGTCATCTGGGTGGGGTAAAAATGAAGAACTTAGCCAGAGCGTTTGTGTGGTGGCCGGGAATTGATAGAGAAATCGAAGAGATGACCAAGAGCTGTGCAGGATGCCAGAAGGTCCAAAACGCCCCACCACAAGCTCCTCTGCATCCACGGGAGTGGCCCTCATCTCCATGGCAAAGGGTGCACATTGATTTTGCTGGTCCCTTCATGGACTCGATGTTTTTAATTGCGGTGGATGCACATTCAAAGTGGCCAGAGGTAATAAAAATGTCCTCAACCACCACGGAAAAAACTATCACAGTTTTACGAACCATATTCGCCAGGAATGGGCTGCCTGAACAGATTTGCTCTGACAATGGACCACAGTTTGTGTCTGAAGATTTCCGGAGGTTCTTAAAGAACAATGGCGTTAAGCATTACACATCTGCCCCATATCATCCAGCCACTAATGGATTGGCCGAGAGGTTTGTCCAAACATTCAAGAAGGCTATCAAGGCAATGTGTAATGAAGATATACCCCTACAACACAAGGTGGACAACTTCTTGTTTGCCTACCGGAATGCGACACATGCGGTTACCAACCAAACTCCAGCCATGATGTTCTTCAATCGAAGACTGCGATGCCGCTTGGATTTGGTTAAGCCAAACGTCCGAAGAGATGTGGAGAACAGGCAGTTTCAGAATATGAATGAAAGGCCGACCAGGAGTTTTAAGATAGGTCAACCAGTTTTGGCCCGGGACTACCGTACTGAGAAATGGCAGCCAGGAACGATTTGTACATAACAGGGACCTCTCATGTATACCGTGGACGTTGGGGAGAGCATTGTAAGACGCCATGCTGACCAGATTCTAGTGTTACTGGAAAACGTCAACTCCACACCACGATCTGATACACCTGGTAATGAAATCGACGTTCCAATTGCAGCTACCGCAGAACCGGTAATATTGGAAGCAGATGAACCAAACAACGACATTGATCCCGACTCAACATTGCCAGAAGAACCTGATACCCCAAAGAGGCGTTATCGAGACAGAATCAGGAAGCCTCCTCAAAGACTGAACTTATAATTGCTTAAACTTAACCAATGTATCTAGCAACCGCAATTGTGATTGTAATTAGTTGTCATGTAGTTGTTAAATGAATGTTATGTACTGTTCATCTGAAAGGGGAGGAATTGTTGTGTATGTACCTTTAAGAGAATAACTGGTCTCAGACTGCAGTACCGGCAGTGACCACCCCTGTATAAAAGGCGCTAGTGAGCCTCTGTTGTTTTCAGTTTCACTATTGACTTCCATCAGTAAAGACGTGTTTTGTTCAACTGCTGCTGTCCGTGTCTCAATCATTCATGGACGTAATACCTGTGAGGCGGGCAATGCTGCATAGACCATATCCACATGAAGGGCCACATCCTCTTCTGTTTCACTGTTTTGTGTGGCACGAGGCGCAGCCCTGGATAGTGTATCTGCTATGAACATTTGTGTCCCTGGCACATATGTGAGCTGAAAATCATAACATTGTAGTCTCATCATTAGGCGCTGTATCCGTGATGACATGTCACACAGATTCTTTTTTGCGATCCCTAGCAGTGGCTTATGGTCAGTTTCTAGGATAACCTTGGGAAGTCCATAGATGTAGGTATGACATTTTTCACACCCAAATGCCAAGCCCAGGCACTCCTTCTCGATTTGCGCATACCGGCACTCTGTAGCTGTCATGGAGCGTGACGCATATGCCACTGGTCGCCATTCTCCTTCATCTTCCTGTCGAAGGACAGCCCCTAATCCATCCTTAGAGGCATCTGTGGACACTTTTGTCCTCTTTTCAGGGCAGAAGAACTTCAGTAGGGGTTCACTTGCTAGAATGTGTAGCAGCCCCTTCCATTCATTCTCATGTTCATGTCCCCATTGGAACTCTGTCTCTTGGTGCAGCAGTTTTCTCAAGTGAGCGGTTTTCACTGCCAGATTTGGAATGAATTTCCCTTGGTAATTAACCATGCCAAGGGCTCGCTGAACCCCTTTCTTGTCCTTTGGTTTTTCCATGTCATGTATGGCCTTTACCTTTGACTTGTCTGGCTGAATCCCTTCTGCAGAAATCTTGTCCCCGAGGAATGTGATTTCATTGACGCTGAACTGACATTTGTCTTTATTTAGTTTGAGTCCATACTGCCATATCCTCTGAAGTGTTTTTTCCAGTCTGGTGTCGTGCTGTCCCTGAGTGGAGCCCCATACTACCGGATCATTCACGTACACCCGCACACCATCCAGGCCCTCGATGATTTGCTCCATTGCTCTGTGGAAGATTTCTGGGCGGAGCTAATGCCGAAGGGCAGGTGCTGGTAAGAGTATCGACTAAACGGGTTGTTAAAGGTGCACAGCTTAGCACTCTCTTCATCAAGTTTCAGCTGCCAGAATCCATGCGAGGCGTCCATCTTGGAGAAGAATTTTGCTCCTGTCATTTCGCTGACTATTTCCTCTTTCTTAGGGATTTGATAGTGCTCTCTTTTTATATTAGCGTAAAGGTCCTTGGGATCCATGCAGACACGCAATTTAACAGTCTTTTTTGAATTGACGCAAACCATGGAATTTACCCAGTCAGTCAGATCCTCAGTCTTCTTTATGACACCTGGTCCCTCCATGCAGTCTAGCTCTTTCCGCAGTTTCTCACGGAGGGCCACCGGAACTCTCCTGGGTGCGTGAATCACAGGTTGTGCATCATCTCTCAGTTTGATGGAGTATGTAAAGGGCAGTGCTCCGAAACCCTGAAATACATCTGCGTACTTGTGTGTTATAGCATCATGCTTTATATTTGTACTGTCTTGGGGGGCACTTTGCACACAGTTCAATTCATTAATAGTATAGACTCATTTTACCAAGCCCAAATCCACACATGCCTTATCCCCCAACAGTGACTCATGTCCTTCAGGCACTATAACAAACGTCAATGGGTGAATGCGATTTTTTACCTTAACACTCAGCCTACACGTTCCTTTTGTTTCAATACTTTGTCCATTGTACGCCTTCAAAGCCACGGTCTTGTTCAGTATTTTTGGTCTCACTTTGAGATTCCGTGCATCACTCCAGCTTATGAGGTTTGCCTTAGCACCTGTATCTAGCTTGAAGGAAACAATGGTGCCATTTATCAGCAAGGGGGCTATCCAAACTCCAGTCTTTAGTCCTACGGAATGTACTTCCTTTTCCATATCTTTACCCTGTTTTAAGTCATTTTGCACCATTCCAACATACAAAGTCTCCGATTCCGTGTCTTCAGTCTCAATAGCATGCACTGTCTTTTTACCTTTGGTTTTCTCTTCCCAAAAGCACATTTTAGCAAAGTGATTCCTCCCTTTACATTTTGCGCAGTTCTTCCCATAAGCCAGACATTGTCTTGCCACGTGTCTATTGCCGCACCATCTGCAATCGTATGGCGTCATAGTCCCGAACTCTGTGCGCCCTCTTGTGTCCCTTCTGTGTACTACATCCACTGGTAGGTTGTCCAGTCCCAGCGCTCTCACGCCCGTTGCTGTAGTTCTCCCATCAAATGTTTGTGTGTGCATGGCTGAGAGTTCACTAGCATGACATATTTTTACTGCAGCATCCAAAGTTAAGTCATTGTCCCTAAGCATTATCTCCCTCACCTTCTTGTCAAGTATTCCGAAAATGACCTGATCGCGTATCATCGATTCCTTAAAGTCTCCAAAGTTACATGTTTCTGCTTTTGTTTTCAAGTCCGTCAGAAAAACATCAAAGGATTCTCCTTGCTTTTGCACGTGGGAGCGAAAAACAAATCTCTCGAACGTTTCATTCTTTTTAGGTGTGCAGTATTTATCGAACAAATCTATCACCTTGTCCAGATCATTTTTGTCACCTTCAGCTGCAAACGTAAATGTATTATACAGCTCGATTGCCTGCGAGCCAGCCACTGTTAGCAACAAAGCTACCTTATGTGTTCCAGAGATAGTCGTGGCGTCGATCGCTGTGAGGTAGAGAAGAAAGCATTGTTTGAATTCGCGCCAATTTTCGTCCAGATTTCCTTCAAGTTGCAGGCTAGTCGGTGGTTTTATCCCTTCCATTGTTGTGGTATGCCCGTATCATGCATTCTATAAATCCTGGTACCATTTAATGTTATCTTATATCTTAGTATTAAGAGGCTTACGAGTAGATATCGTTGAGTACTCTTTATTAGGTCTTGAGTCAGTGCCAGCTCATGCAGTACTGCCGCATGGCCAAGATGGCTTCCTATTTATATGACTGCCGTCAAGCAGCTGTCTTTACTACAGCTACCGTAAAGCAGCTGTCTTTACTACAGCTACAGTTATCTGTACACCCGCTCCCCGACGTTAACGTCCTAAGAGAAGTGTGTCGCGCTTGATTTAGTGCTCCACTTCCCTTTTGGGGCGCTAAAACTGAATTTGGCGGTCGCCGGCACTAAAGTTTGCGCCCGGGCGATGTTAGCACCCCAAAATGGTCAATACCAAATTTTTCCCCCATAGGCTTATCTGTAATCTAAAGATGGCGATTGGGCCCAGTCAAGAAATATGAGCATCCTGTAAAAAGATTGTTAGCAAATTGTTCCCTGTAAGAAAATAGATGGTGCTATAAAATTTCTGCTCATTCCCTTGAAAGCTAAGCAAACAATTGTCAGAGTGTAAGAATTAGGGCTAGATTTTCAGTTGATAGCGCCAGCAGTTAGCGCCTTAAGAGAAGTGATTTTCGGGCGCTATGCGTGTAGCGCCCGTGCGCAGCGCAGTTTGCGCCCCGCCCCAAATTAAGTTGGCCGTTAGCGCCGGCGCAAAGTTTAGCGCCCACCCGGATGCGCGCGCAGAAAATGACGTCACACCCTCGTGCAACGCCCTTTGTGCGCCCCGATTCCAAACTTCAGTCGGACCGCCCCATTGTGCGGCTGGCGGCCGGAGCGTTTGGAAAAAGGAACGCAACACAACCAGCGCGGGCCCCGGGGGGCGCAAATTAAAGGGGACGTGCTCTCCAGTATAAAGGCCAGCCTTTTTTCAGAAAACACTCTTGTGCAACGCATTTCTGGAGACACAACAAGGAGGATAGCTAACTGGTTTCAAGCAGCAAGAGCTCAGGTATTTTTGGACTCAGGCCAGAGCGCTGCAAGTGGCCTTTTGGAAATTTGAGTGTTTGCCAGGATTTGATGGGGGTTGCATGGGGTGCCAACGCGGAGCTGCAGCTCCATGTCCGTAGGGCTCGCAGACACATTGTGAGAGGGGCAGCCCTGGCTAGAGGCAGAGGGGGCTACAGGCGTCGGCCACGTAGGCCTTACCCAGTCAGGCTATACCGCCAGCAGCGCTCCTACCTAAACATGAGTGCCGCGCGATGTGTTAAAAGGCTCCGATTCCGAAAGGAGGTGATTGCAGAGATCTGCCACCTGCTTCGCCGAGATCTGCGGCCAAAGCTCAGGTGCAGGACGTCTCTGTCGGTGGAAGTGAAGGTGACGGTGGCATTGAACTTCTATGCCACCGGCTCCTTCCAATACGCTGCTGGGGACATAGCAAACATCTCCCAGTACGGCGCGCATCGCTGCATCCGCCAGGTGACCGAAGCACTGTTCAGAAGGAGAAGCCAATTCATCTCCTTCCCCATGGCCCTGGAGAGCCAGCATCAGCGCGCATTGGGATTTTCCAGACTCGGGGAATTCCCCTTGGTGCAGGGCGCCATTGACTGTACGCATGTGGCTTTGCGGGCCCCTCTGGAGCATGGTGAGCAGTATCGCAACAGGAAGGGCTACCATTCTCTGAATGTGCAGCTGGTCTGTGACCACAAGCAGCGCATCATGGCAGTCAATGCCAGCTTCCCAGGCAGCAGCCACGATGCCTTTATCCTGCGGCAGAGTACTGTGCATGACATGTTCCAGGCACAGCCTCCCCCAAGAGGATGGCTACTCGGGGACAAAGGCTATCCTTTGTGCACCTGGCTCATGACCCCGCTCCGCGCGCCCAGGACCGCTGCTGAAGAGGCCTACAACGAGAGCCATCAAACCACCCGCAACATCATCGAGCTAACTATTGGGGTCCTCAAGCAGCGGTTCCGCTGCCTTGATCGCTCCGGAGGAGCTCTCCAGTATTCGCCGGACCGGGTCTCCCAATTTGTGGTGGTTTGCTGCATGCTACACAACCTGGCTATCCGCAGGACTCAGGCACTGCCACCTGACGTTGGACCAGCACCTCAGGAGGAGGAGCAGGAGGAGCATGAGGAGGAGGAGGACGAGGAGCAGGAGTACGTTCCCAGGAGGGAGCGACCAGGGCCAAGGGCCGCACGACGCCACCTTATTACACGGTACTTCTAAGCCCCCTGTCAGGGAATGGCCAGGGGCCATGAGGGAAGATGAATGCAGCCGCTCCGCAACCCCTCAGCCGGCGAAGCCAACAAACACTAAGAAGAACAACCATGGAGACTGCATGAATAAAGATAATTTTTTATTACACAAAAATGAAAAGCCCTTCCCACATGAATCCCCAAAAACAATAAACGGGCCCCACAAAAAGCCCAACAAACGACTCACTCCCACAAACTGGGGAGGAGTCACTCCACCTTTCTTCAAACCGGGCCTCAACGTCGGCCTAACGCAAAAAATAAGCCCTCCAACAACACAACCATGGGCAAAATAAAGATGGCCACCGCCATATAAAAGGAAAGCTGGCCACACCCTCTACTGAGTGGCCCGCGAGGGCAAGACCTTGCCCAGCCTTTTGCCTCCCCTGCCCGGCCTGCTGCTCCTTCGCAAGCTCTGCCCAGTGGCTGCTGCGAGGCTGGGGGAAGGTGCCTGAGGCTCAGATGCCCTTCCACCAGATGCCGCTGGGGGGCGGCCTACACGGCGTTTGGGCCTCGAGGGGCCATCTGCTGAGTGGCGCACCTGAGCCTGGCCACCATCAGCTGCAGCCGCTTGCCCTTGATGCCCCAGTGGGGGAATGGCAGCGACGGATGGCGCAATGTGGGCCAGCTGGCGTCTGGGATGCGCTGGCTGGTGCTGTGGCGCGGTGGCACTCGGCCGGGCCCGCACTGCAGGATCTGCAACAATCAGCCGAGGGGCGGCTTGCTGGGATGGTCCAGCGCGGCGGCTGCCCTGGCGATGCCTGCCTGAGACAGCGCGTGTGGCAGCAGTGAGTGCCCCTGTTGTCCTGGTGTGCGCGCGCATCACATCCGCCAGGGTCTTGACGGCATCAGTCAGCATGCGGCCACTCGCGGCAGTTGCTGACCCGAACTCGCGCACACTGGTCGCCAGCGACTCGATGGCCTCAGGCATGCGCCCCACCACGCTCATGAGCTCCGTGTGGCGCCGGTCCGAATCCTCGGCCATCTTATCCAGCTTCCGCACCTCCTCCGAGGTGAAGGTGTCCGGACTGGAGTCGCGACTCTCCCGCTGGGGAGGAGGGGGCCGAACTAAGGGACCCTTGCCACGTTGGTGGCGGCGAGTGTGCCGATCAGCAGCACTCCCCTCTGATCCTTCCCCCCTTTGGGGGGAAGGCCGCGGGCCACGCGCATGGCTCCTGGGTGGCTGGACGCCACTGGTCCCAAAAGCTGCATTGCCCTGCGACAGTTCCTCCAGGCACTCGTCCAGTGAGGAGGTGTCAAGCATTTCCTCCTCTCCTGCGGGACGGGACTGTTCCCCCGATGGTCCGGCTTGCTCCTCCTCCTCCTCCTGCTCGGAGGTGCTGTCGCTGGCAGCTTCAGGGTCCTGGTCATCACCAGCTGAAAGCAAGAATGCACAAGAGTAGCTTCAGAGTGAGGAGACGGCGTCAGCGAGGGAGTTAGGACTGGTGGCATTCAGCGCATTGGTGGGACAGTGGCAAAGGAGGTAGCTCGGATGGGCCAGTGCGACGCGAGAGGGCCAAAAGGCGAGGTCCTTACCATTGCCGGGCAGTGGAGGGTCGGATACTCCGCACGCTGTGGGGACGATCACACGGGCTCCCATGAGCACACACACGCGCTCCTCCAGCCGAGTGAGCTTCTGCAGCTTGGCGCGGCCACCCCTGGCACGGGCCTGGCGATTAAAGGCTACTTTAGCCTGCAAGAGAAAGGACGGGCTGTAAGTGCGCAGTGTAGCCCTGATGTAGTGTGCATTGCCTCCCATGGTGGAATAGCTTGGCCAGAGTGAAGCCCTGATGTAGTGTGCACTGCCTCCCATGGTGGAATAGCTTGGACAGAGTGAAGCCCTGATGTAGTGTGCACAGCCTCCCATGGTGGAATAGCTTGGCCAAAGTGTAGAGTGCCGAATGGCCATTTGATGCTCATGACTGTCCCAATGCTGCTGGCTGAGGGCTGGCCAATAGGACTTTCAGCTCCCTTTGCCCATCATGTCAGGTGTACATGCAAGAATGAGGAGGAGACTGGAAAGGCTACTCACCTTGACAATCCTGGTCAGGTCGTTGTATTTTTTACGACATTGTTTGTGGGTCCTGGGGGCATCGCCGGTGAACGTCACCCTCTGGGCGATCTGCTTCCAGGCTTTGGTGTAGTCGTGGTGGGTTGGATTCCTCCCACTCTCTGGGAACAAGATCTTGCGCCTCACCTCCAGAGCTGTGACCATTATGTCCAGATCACCCTCTGAGAAGCGCAGGGCACGCTGACGGGCCTTCTCTGGTGTTGCCATGACTCCCTGGGGCTGAGCAGCAGTGTTGAGGCCTCTTTGCAAGGCTGCAGTGTGCAGGGCATGGCAGCAGACCAATTCGTCCCTTCCCCCTTTAAGAGCTGGTCGGCGCCACGAGGTCTGCTGTCAGTCCAAAAATGACCGCACCCACGCTGCGCCCCGCCTGGGCGCTATCCCTCTGGACCACCGGCTTAGCGCCTAAAGAGAGTAGTGGAACGCCTCTTTTAGCGCTCCACCAACCTCTTAGGGCGAAGCCACTGAATTCCCGGCAACGGGGCGCTACTTTGGGGCGGGCGCTAACTTCGGGCGGGCGCTAAGGTTAGCGCCCCAAAACTGCCTATACTGAAAATCTAGCCCTTAGTGTACTGCAAGATTTTCCAAAAAATGTCAGTATTGTAGGAATGGCTAGATTCCTAACTAAAGGTCTAAGGTCGAGTCAGTCTATCAAACAAACAATGTTTAATACTATTCAACAGAGTTTAACACGAAAACACAGGAGAACTAAATTACAGGTCTGTACTCTTTGCTGGCTCCACGAGGACTGGCTAGGGCGGCTCCCCAGCCTGACATCATGATGTCATCACGTTTTCCCGCTGCTGGAGGATCACGTGATCAACGTGATGACGTCATCGCGTTTGGTCTCATTCTTAAAGGGACCGCGCTATGTACATGCAATAATATGAACAAAAATACAGATTCATTCTGTAGCTAATAATTTGTTAAAGATAATTATGTACATTAGATCAGAGTCCCCTGGTGGCTCTGCCACATGCGCCCCCCCAGAATTGTCTTTAACAGTAAAAGTCAATCGACTAGGAGGTCTGACAAGCCTGTCAGAGCGACTCCTGTATTCTTGGAGTGGACGTTGGTGAACAGCTGGCGGGCTGGCGGATGGAAGCCTTGGGTCTGGCGTGGATGCAGCGGGAGGTCGACCACGTCGTGGTGGCTGTGCGGTCTCTACTGGCCGGTCGATGTCCAGGTGTGCCGGTTTGAGATGATCAATGGATATGTGGTCGGGTTTACCACCGATGTCTACGGAGAAACTCTTGTCGCCTGTCTCCAGTTCGCGGAAAGGGCCTGTGTAAGGGGCCTTGAGCAGATCCCTATGGGCATCATGAAAAATGAATACAAATTCAGCATTCTTTAGCTCCGCTGGTACGTGTGAAGATGGAAGGCCGTGATGCGAAGTTGGGATAGGCGCAAAAGCCTTGGCTGTTTCCCGGTGGTTGCTGAGATGGTCGGCTGCGGACCACGGCTCAGTTGGAAGCGGCAGGAAATCTCCCGGTACGCGGAGTGGCTGGCCGTACACGAGCTCCGCGGCGGACGATTGCAGGTCCTCTTTGGGTGCCGTGCAAAGACCCAACATGACCCACGGAAGCTTATCCACCTATCCGGCGCCTTGGAGGCTGGCCCTCAGTGATGCCTTTAACGATCTGTGGAAACGTTCACACAAACCGTTTGCCTGCGGGTGATAGGCTGTGGTGCGGTGAAGCTTGGTGCCGAGACCCTGGGCCACAGCGTTCCAGAGCTCGGAAGAGAACTGTGGACTGCGGTCTGAAGAAATGTCCACCAGAACGCCGAAACGTGCGACCCATGAGGAGAGCAATGCTCTGGCGACATCAGCGGACGTAGTAGACGCCAAAGGAACTGCCTCTGGCCATCTAGTAGTACGATCGACCATGGTGAGGATGTGTATGCACCCCTGTGACGGTGGAAGCGGCCCGACAAGGTCCACGTTGACATGGTCGAATCGACGTTCTGGTACTGCGAACGTGGCCAATGGGGCCTTGACGTGATGTTGCACCTTAGACTTTTGACAGATGACGCAGGTGTTAGCCCAGTCATGGATATCCTTACGCATTCCTCTCCAGACGAACTTAGCCAACATTAATTTTTGAGATGCCTTCACGCCAGGATGGGAAAGCCCATGTATGGCGTCAAAAACTTTGCGGCACCAGGCAACTGGAACGATCGGGCGGGGATCTCCCATGGAGACATCGCAGAGTAACGAGGTGCCTGCTGCGTGGAATTGCACATCGGCCGGTTGGAGGCTAGAGGTGTTGGTGCGATACGCCTGTGTTTCAGGGTCGGATGCCTGATCGGTGGCCATGAGGGCATAATCGATGCCCAGCTGGACTGCCCGTACAGTCGCGCGAGAAAGGCAATCAGCTACCAAGTTGTCTGTCTGGATGTCTGTCGTGAATTCTGAAATGAAAGTTATCTGTCACTGCTGTCGAGCCGACCACGGTTCGGCGGTCTTGGCCATGGCGAAGGTCAGTGGTTTGTGATCTACAAACGCAGTGAAGGGACGTCCTTCTAACAAAAAATGGAAATGGCGGATAGCCAGGAACAGCGCCAGCAACTCCCGGTGGAAAGTGCTGTAAGTGCGTTCATTGCGCCGGAGTTGGTGGCTGAAAAACGCCAGTGGTTGCCACGTCCCGTTGACCCACTGTTCCTGTACGGCGCCTATGGCATAGTCGGAAGCATCGGTGGTAAGGGCGATGGTGGCACCTGGCAGAGGGTGCGCCAACATAGTTGCATTGGCTAGAGCGGTTTTTGTGTTGTCGAAAGCGTTGTCCATTTCGACCGTCCAGGCTATTGTATCCTTTCCAGCCTTGCCTTTGAGGGCCTCATAGAGGGGCTGCATGAGTTGTGCTGCCTTCGGTACAAAGCGGTGGTAGAAATTCACCATGCCCAGGAATTCTTGAAGCGCCTTGGTGGACTGCGGCCTTGGGAATGCCGTAATTGCTTCGACCTTTGATTGCAGCAGAATTGCGCCCTCCGAAGTAATGCGGTGGCCCAAGAAGTCAATCTGCTGTAGGCCGAACTGACACTTGGCCGGGTTGATTATGAGGCCATGTTGGCTGAGGCGCCGAAAGAGGGTGCGTAGATGGGAGACGTGTTCCTCTTTGGTAGAGCTGGCTATCAGGATGTCGTCGAGGTAGACAAATAAAAACTTAAGATCCCGCAGGACCGAGTCCATTAGTCGCTGAAAAGCCTATGCAGCATTCTTGAGCCCAAATGGCATCCGTAGAAACTCGAACAGCCCAAAGGGAGTGATGACTGCAGATTTCTGGACATCCTGCAGGTGTACGGGAACTTGGTGGTAACCACAGACGAGGTCGACCTTGGAGAAAATTGAGTTTCCCGCCAAATGGGCGGAGAAATCCTGAATATGCGGGATCGGATACCGATCGGGAGTAGTGGCGTCATTAAGGCGTCGGTAGTCCCCGCATGGCCGCCATCCGCCGCCGGGCTTCGGGACGATGTGGAGAGGTGAGGACCAGGGACTATTCGACTGGCGAATAATCCCCAGCCGTTCCATCGTGGCAAACTCTGCCTTCGCAGCCGCGAGCTTGCCGGGTTCCAGGCGCCGAGCTCGTGCGTAAACTGGAGAGCCAGTTGTAGTAATGTAGTGTTCGACGCCATGCTTAGTGGCCGAGGAGGAGAAAGTGGGCTTGGTCAGCTCCGGGAATTCACCTAATAGGCGAGTGAACTCGTCCGGCGAGGGCAACGCGCAGGAGACAGTTTGCGATGTTGCGGAACTGCGGAAGCAAGGGATGGAGTGGAAGGTGGCCGCGTTAACCAATCGACGATTTCTTACATCCACCAAGAGGCTGTTGGCGCATAAGAAATTCGTGCCGAGGATGGCTTGTGAAACCTTGGCTGTGATGAATTCCCACTGAAACCGTTGCCCGCTGAAGCACACCTGGACCCGCCGTTTGCCAAAGGTACGAATGGCCCCGCCATTAGCTGCCTTGAGGGAGAGGCCGTGCCTCCCAGACTGAATATCGAGTGCTGAGGCAGGAAGGATGCTACACTGCGCCCCGGTGTCACATAAAAAGCGCCGGCCCGAGAGGGAATCTGTAATGTAGAGGAGCTTCCCGGAATTTCCAATCGCCATCGCGGCCGTGGAACGTCCTTCAGACTCAGTCCTCCTTTTCTGGAGTTGCTGCTGGTGTTGATGTTGGTTTATTTTTTTAGGCGCGAAACTGCAGGGAGGGCGGCAGCCTCTGGCTTTCACGCCAAAACGGGCGTGGTAAAAGCACAAGCCGGGGGGTGGAGGCGTCGGGGCGGCGTTCGCGGGGGAGAGGTGCCTCGTGGCGGCGCAGGATTGCTGCGTGACCGCATACATCGTATCTGCTTCTGCAGCAAGTGCTGCGCAGTCTGTGGCTTACGATCTGGCGAGGGCAGTCTGAACCTGCTCGGGTAGTTGACTCAGGAATAACTCCCGAAAGAGGAAACATTGTGGTTCGGAGCCAAGGAACGTGAGCATCTGGCTCATTAACTCAGATGGCTTGGAATCGCCAAGCCCGGGCATAGCGCGCAGTCGGCGGGCTCGCTCCGCCTTCGTGAGCCCGAAGGCCTG
This sequence comes from Somniosus microcephalus, assembly GCF_052327205.1. Classification (NCBI taxonomy): domain Eukaryota; kingdom Metazoa; phylum Chordata; class Chondrichthyes; order Squaliformes; family Somniosidae; genus Somniosus; species Somniosus microcephalus. The sequence continues at coordinate 100,282,720 of NC_140998.1, read as the reverse complement.
TATTAACCGTGCTTTAAGAGTATCATACTTGCTGTCAACCGGGGGGTTTTCGAGCAGGCTGATGATCCATGAGGCCGTGGAGCTGTCGAGTGCGGAGACCACGTAAAGGTAACGGGTCTGATCCGCAACGATGTTTCGGAGTTCGAATTGTGCTTCTGCTTGTTCGAACCAGGAGGCTGCCTGTTGTTCCCAAAACTGTGGGAGCTTCAAAGCCATGGAGTTCACTTCCATGTTTCATTTCGCTTCGCTTCTTCCGTGAAAATTGTTCACGTAAATTTCGGGGTCACCACTGTAGGAATGTCTAGATTCCTAACTAAAGGACTGAGGTCAAGTCAGTCTATCAAACAAATGATGTTTAATACTATTCAACAGAGTTTAACACGAAAACACAGGAGAACTAAATTACAGGTCTGTACTCTTTGCTGGCTCCACGAGGACTGGCTAGGGCGGCTCCCCAGCCTGACATCATGATGTCATCACGTTTTCCCGCTGCTGGAGGATCACGTGATCAACGTGATGACGTCATCGCGTTTGGTCTCATTCTTAAAGGGACCGCGCTATGTACATGCAATAATATGAACAAAGATACAGATTCATTCTGTAGCTAATAATTTGTTAAAGATAATTATGTACATTAGATCAGAGTCCCCTGGTGGCTCTGCCACAGTATTATCTCAGGTGTTTAACCTTTTCATGTGGCCCCCTAGAAGTGATTTCCTCTCGGTACTACAGGAAACGTTTTAATAAATGGCATTTAGTATGAGATAACTCAACAATAGCTCTGATGATGTTAGACATGTGGTGAAATATCTCATCCTTGACAGGAAAAGGTTTAAACATTCTTCTTAGCCAATCAACATCCAAGTATTATTGTTGATAATTGGTGGTCAAAATTGGGTTGCACCCCCTTTGGGGTGCTAACTTCGCCAGGGTGCTACTTTTAGTGTCCTGAGAAAAGTAGAGCCCCCGTGCCCGAAATTCACTGGAAGCACCCCACCTCCCTCTTGTGGCGCTGCGAGTGAATATCACGGCGCTACGTGCAGCAGCGCCATGCTCTGCGGCACGTCGCGCCGTGGTACTGCAGGCCTTCCTCCCCTTATTAAAGGGGAGGGGCCTTGTGCAGCCCGACCCAGGGCCCAGCTGGGCCACCAGGGATCGGAGTGCCGGCAAAAGAGCCCGGCACTCAAGAGAAGTGCCGGGCTTACGGAGCGTAGCCGGCACTCTGTTGGGGCGGGGGGGCGTGGGGGGGCTGCACAGGAGGCCAGGGACAGCAATGAGGGCAGGTGCTTGCAGGTGGCCAGCAACAAAAATGGCCGCCTGGCACCTCCCCTTCAATTTGCGCCGCCCCGGCCGCAGGTAGGCCCCCTTAACCCTGTCGGACATAGCGTCCGGCAGTATGTCAGGGGGTGCTACCGAAGATCGTGGCCGGGGAACGAATGGGGCACTGTGCATGGCAGTGATGTCATCGCCGGACGCGCAACGCCATGGGGCACTAATGGTTACCGCCGCCGCTAACTTCCTGTTGAATTTCGTGGGAGGCATTGGGCCAGAAATTCGTGTCGGAGGCTTCCCGCGGGTGCAAGCCTCCAACCTGCACTTACCTAGTGCGCCGGCCGTTGTGCTGTGGGCCCGCGTGGGGTTCCGATCCTGGGCCTTCTCCAACTGCCGGCGTGCAGTGCTTACATATCCCAGGGGCGCAGTTAGTTCGAAGCGTCCCCTAGGATCACGTGGGCAATGGAAAGCCAATCGTAGCAGGGAATCTCTATTCATAGATTTGACAGGAAGACCTGTCAAATCTATGCATAGAGTTCGGCCCCAAAACATAACTAAAACTTCAAATAATTTTTTTTTAAAAATCACATTTTTAAAATAACTATAAATTATATAAAATAACTATTTTATACAATAATTAAAATTTTTGAAAATAATAATTATAGTTTTTAACGGGGCTAAAAATAAACTTACCTTTCTTTAAAGTATTTAAAAATAATAAACCTGTGGAAAAAATGTTTTAATTTTACTTAATTCACCACTTAACTTGTTAAAAGCAGGCCTTGCGACTGCTTTTTAAAAGCGTAGCTGCTGGAGACTTACCCTCCTGGAGAAACCTGTTAAAAAAAACGGAAGTTCCAGGCGTACTCGCTGCTTCTCCGGCGCGCGTGTTCGACCTGTGAACACCTTCCTTTAAGGGAACGGAAGTTCCGGTTTCCTGCGCATGCGCAGTGCATGCACGAAACCAGCACTTTCATCGGGCCTCACTCATGGGGACCCGAATTTCTGGCCCATTAGCAGCGCCGTGCCCAGGCTCTAGTTGCTTTGCACCCAGGGTGCTAATGGTAGGTGCAAATCAACCGAATTCCCCCCCCCCCCCAGTAAGTCTAATTTAGGAATACAATATATCCCTTCAGTAACATAAATGTGATTAACTAATACTTTCAAAATAAATAAATTGGCTTAGGTAGCCATATACCAGGACTCCAGTAATATTTCTATAGCATAGCTGTAGTACTGCTTTGCTAATGCAAACATAAGCAGATATCACTACATTGAATGTTGCATGAATATCAGTCAGTTAGTACATGAATATACTTTCATGTTACTCAAAAAGGTACTAAAATATAATGTGTGCATTGGCAATACAGTATTACTGCTGTATAAATTATATTCATGTCGCATATAGTGATATCCACTTATAAGAATATGCTGTTTAAGGAAGAAAAGGTTAAAATTCAATACAATGCAGCATAAATCTAGGTCCTGGTGGCATTATTGGTTCAGGGTAACACGCTACAAAATTGTCATTACCAATTGTGAAAAGTACCATTACCAACGAACTTAATGCCACCCCTAAAGTGAACCTTGCAGCAATATGAAAATAGAAGCGCTTGTATGAAAGGGCTGAAAAGTTGTCTCCATGTTTTTCATGCTGTCTTACTGAAGATGCTGTTGCTGTTATGCAATGGTCAAATAATTTTTTTCAAAATCTGCGTAGCGTTACCTTGGCCCTCTTCCTGATACTAGAAAATGTATTTTGCATGTGTTTGCACATCACACTGATGTGAGTGTGTGTGCTCAATCTTCCTGCCACTTCCATCCAGGCAGCCACCCTGACAGGAAGGTGTTTTTCCACCACAAATATCTGCACCCTCCTCTGCTGCACCTCCTACAGCAGGACCTCCAAAGGATTATCATCAAAGAGGAGGGGGAGTTCCCCAAGTTTCTGCTGCTCTCCATTCCAAAATAATATGCACTGATGTTGTGACTTAATTTGGCAAAAATAAGAACATAAGAATGTTTAGGAACAAGAAAAGACCCAACCAGCTTGTTCCATTTTTATAAAGCAACCTTACCACCTCTCCTTCTTCTCACTTAATTTAATCTCTCTCCAGAAGCATTTAATTGTCTCTTGAACTCATTCATATTGTTCACTACAACGGCCTTCCCTGGAAACATATTTCCTCTATTACCTTTGAGTGAAAATATTACAGCTAACTTCCCTTCTTGCTCTTAACTTACTAATTTTTAAGATTTGTTCCCTAGTAATTAAGCTTTTTATTATAGTAAAAAATTTGCCTGGATCAACTTTGCGAATTCCCGTCATAATCTTGAAAATGTTAATTAGATTTCTTCAAAGGCTCCTCTTTCCCAAAGAAAACATTCACAACTACCTTAACCTTTCATCATATCTTAAATTCCTGCTAATATGATCATCTTGGTTCCAAGTCTCAGTACCCACTCATAGACAATAATATCCTTCTTATGATTAGGTGACCAGAACTGCACTCAGTACTCACAATGGACAAAAGCTTCCCTAATTTCAGTTCAAGACACATGGAAACAAATTGTTTGGACCAGGTACCATTTTAGAGTATCTAACCTTCTTTATGACCATATCTCTCATTATTTGTATGCAATTCTCTGAACATTGGAAAGTGGGTAACTTAGCAATAGTCTTTATCAAGAGATGTACCTGGAAACTATAGATCATTAAATTTAACACTTATTGTAGGGAAAGTCTTTGAAATAATTATGAAAGATTTGATAGGTGAACACATGGCAAATCATATCTTGTTAAATGCAACAGCAGTACAGCACACTGATTAGGAAAGTGAGCTATTAGTTATGTTTCATGTCCTGAACCCAACCCCTGCCACATATCATCAGTGAACTATGCATACTCACTGCACACATCAACCCTTCTCTCAGATACTGCTAACCATTCTGTCAGAAGCTTAATTAGCAGGCAATGATCTCAACGCAACTCCTATCTGAGCTCCATAGCACTAATTACAGTAAACATTCCACAACACACGCAGATCATGGGATTTCATTCCATGCCCTATCTTCAATATTACAAAGACTCTAATTTAAAGATTAATCAAATAACAACTAGCTTTTATGGCTCCTTTTTATTGGTGGGTGGAGCAGGATGAATGGGAAAACAATACAGTATTGGATGTTGGGGACTTAACAGAAAAGGAGTGTGTTACTTAACATCATTAGGGCCGCTATTTCGCTGTGACTGAATAATTCAATTTCAATTTTTATTAAGAGATTTGGGGATTTTTACAAGTGTTTTGGGAATCACATTCCATGATTCTGTCCATTTATTATTAGGGCCATTAGTTTACGGTGACTGAATATGTCAAAATCTGTTTTTATTACATGCTGTTATGAGGATTTTCCTGGATCTTTATCAGTGTTTTGGCAATCATATTCAATTTCATTTTTCCATAAAAACTGCAAATCAGTTATCTTGATCATCATTCATCTTCCACTCAGGATAACTTCTGCAAAATTATGCAAATTTAGTACATTGGAATGATAGACAAAAAAGCATAAAATCTGCCCTTGTTTGCAAATATTTCAATGGGCAATTTATCGAGACAAGTTTATGTAGGGTTGGTATTCTGAACATTACACAAAAAAGCTATTAAATCCTCTCATTCGGTATATTCTATTAGTATCATTATATTATAAATGGTTCATTTGTTGCTTTGCTAGTAGCCAATAGTATATTACCATTTATGTAGTAATTAAATAATTAAACCAAGTCATAACCTAGCAATAGCACAGCAACACATTTTTGCAAGAGCAACGCTGAATCATTTAATTTAATTGCATTTACAAACCATCAGTTATGCCATCAGTTTCTTTAAAATAGTTATATAAATCTATGTGGTTGTGAATTATTTCACAAGACATGTTGTTTGCTTGTTTTCTTACATTATACCAAGTCTGAGTTTAAATAAACTGTGCAGACCAATTTATTACTGTTGAAGGGAGATTTCCTTTTTACCCTGCTTCTATTTCAGTAAACATCAAAAGCACTTAGCAACATCTTTTAATGCAGAACAGCATCCTGTTATACGCTAGTTCATGCTGATTCTGAAAAAAGAAAACTTATTCCTACTTAACATTGTGGCTGAGCTGAAAAGTTCACTTGTCATTGCAATCACTGCATCTGGATCTGCAGTGCTGTACGTGACATAAGCTGTATGCAAATCACACACATTTCTGAAGAAGAGAGTGCCACTATGTTGGCTTCTTTCTCTGAAAGAGCGATTAGTCAGTTTCACCTGACAACTCGGTAAACGGTATCCTCCCTTCCTATCCCAAGGTTTAGATTCCAAAAGCAAGCGATGATGTTGGTGCCTGGAGCATCATGACTAGACACTTCCTACTCCCCGCAGCCATGTAATCTCCTCAGAGAGGCAACAAACTACATTTTTTTAACAGTGCCAATAAGCGGGTATGAATCTGGAAAAATTCTCTCCGACCCCCTCAGTCAATCAAAACCAGACCAGATCACACGGACCTTGGATAAATGAACTGTTAATCCACTTACCTTTTATATGATGCGATCTCTGCCCTGCCAAAAACTGTACCTTTTGAAGGTGTGCAGGGAGTCAACACCAATGTTCCCCGTAATTATTTTGGGGGCCGCGCGGCCCCTTTAATGGGCTGCATGACCAATTCAAAAGTCCGTGCAGCGTGTTCTTTTCCAATTTAAAAGCCGGCTCACCAGTTGAGCGGGACCCCTGGAGCAGGAGCATTGGTCAGCACACACTGCACAAGTAGGGTGTCACCAGAGGCTCACTACTCTCTGGGTAAAGAAGAACCTCCTAACATTTAGCCTATTCCTACTCTTGCTTAGTTTAAATGCATGTCCCTTGATCCCCCCTGTTAAGTCCGTGAATGATTGAGACACGGACCAGCAGGAGTGAAAACAAACAAGTCTTTACTGGTGGAAGTCAATAGTGAAACTAACAAACCGAGGCTCTCTAGCGCCTTTTATACAGGGGTGGTCACTGCCGGTACTGCAGTCTGAGACCAGTTATTCTCTTAAAGGTACATACACAACAATTCCTCCCCTTTTAGATAAACAGTACATAACATTCATTTAACAACTAAATGATAACGAATTACAATCACAATTACTGTTGCTAGATACATTGGTTAAGTTTAAGCAATTATAAGTTCAGTCTTTGAGGAGGCTTCCTGATTCTGTCTGGATAACGCCTCTTTTGGGTATCAGGTTCTTCTGGCAATGTTGCGTCGGGATCAATGTCTTTGTTTGGTTCATCTGCTTCCAATATTACCGGTTCTGCGGTAGCTGTAATTGGAACGTCAATTTCATTACCAGGTGTATCAGATCGTGGTGTGGAGTTGACGTTTTCCAGTGACTCTAGAATCTGGTCAGCATGGCGTCTTACAATGCTCTCCCCAACGTCCACGGTATACATGAGAGGTCCTTGTCGTGTACAAATCGTTCCTGGCTGCCATTTCTCAGTGCGGTAGTGCCGGGCCAAAACTGGTTGACCTATCTTAAAACTCCTGGTCGGCCTTTCATTCATATTCTGAAACTGCCTGTTTTCCACATCTCTTCGGACGTTTGGCTTAACCAAATCCAAGCGGCATCGTAGTCTTCGATTGAAGAACATCATGGCTGGAGTTTGGTTGGTAACCGCATGTGTCGCATTCCGGTAGGCAAACAAGAAGTTGTCCACCTTGTGTTCATTACACATTGCCTTGATAGCCTTCTTGAATGTTTGGACAAACCTCTCGGCCAATCCATTAGTGGCTGGATGATATGGGGCAGATGTGTAATGCTTAATGCCATTGTTCTTTAAGAACCTCCGGAACTCTTCAGACACAAACTGTGGTCCATTGTCAGAGCAAATCTGTTCAGGCAGCCCATTCCTGGCGAATATGGTTCGCAAAACTGTGATAGATTTTTCTGTGGTGGTTGAGGACATTTTTATTACCTCTGGCCACTTTGAATGTGCATCCACCGCAATTAAAAACATCGAGTCCATGAAGGGACCAGCAAAATCAATGTGCACCCGTTGCCATGGAGATGAGGGCCACTCCCATGGATGCAGAGGAGCTTGTGGTGGGGCGTTTTGGACCTTCTGGCATCCTGCACAGCTCTTGGTCATCTCTTCGATTTCTCTATCGATTCCCGGCCACCACACAAACGCTCTGGCTAAGTTCTTCATTTTTACCCCACCCAGATGACCCTCATGAAGCTCATTGAGTACTCTATCTGTCAAATTAGGTGGAATTACTACTCTGGATCCACACATCAAGGTTCCTCTGCACACTGACAGCTGTTCTCTTCTCGGCGAGAATGCTGGCAGCAGTGGTTCGCCATGTGCTGGCCATCCCTTCACCGTTAAATCATAGACCCGTGATAGTGTCGGGTCATTCTGTGTTTCCTTTTCTATGTTTGCATTCGTCACAGGGAGACATTCGACTATGGTCGAGTGGAATAACTCCATTGGATCCACTGCAAGGTCGTCTTCTTCCACCGTCGGCAACGGTAGGCGTGACAATCCATCAGCATTTCCATGCTGTTTAGTTCCTTTGTACTCGATGTCATATTGGTGTGCCCCTAGGAAAAGGGACCATCTCTGCAGCCGTTGTGCCGTCATTATCGGTACGCCCTTCTGAGGGTTGAAAATGGAGACAAGAGGTTGATGATCGGTTAGTAGAGTAAATTTTTGACCATGCAGATTGTGATTGAACTTCTTCACCCCCCACACTAGGCTGAGGGCCTCTCTGACAATCTGGGCGTAGTTACGCTTGGCAGAAGTTAACGAGCGTGACACAAAAGCTATCGGCCTCTCTAAACCATCAAGGAATTTACGTGACAGTACCGTCCCAATGCCGTAGGGAGACGCATCACATGCCAGCCTGATTGGCAGTGCTGGGTTGTAGTGAGCCAATGCTTCCCTTGAAGTGATTAAGTCCTTACTCTTCTGAAAAGCACGCTTACAATCATCGTTCCATTTCCATGCTACCCCCATTCGTAGCAGGATGTTCAGTGGGTGCAGAATTGTCGACAAATTCTGCAAAAACTTATGATAGTAATTCACCAACCCGAGGAATGACCTCAGTTGCGACACATTTTCAGGCACTGGGGCCTTAACAGCCGCTTCAATTTTGTCAGGGGACTTATGTAACCCCTCTTCATCAATCACGTGGCCACAATACGATATCTGTTTCTTAAAAAATTCGCACTTGGGGCGGTTGGCTCGCAGCCCATGTTCCCGTAGTCTAGTGAGCACCTGTTCTAGGTTGTTAAGGTGTTCACTGTCATCTTCACCTGTTACAAGGATGTCATCCAAGTAACACTGAGTCCCCGGAATCCCTTGCAGGACTTGTTCCATCGCTCTTTGCCATATTGCTGGAGCCGATGCTACTCCGAATACCTATCGATGATACTGGTAAAGACCTTTGTGAGTGTTTATTGTGAGATACTTCCTAGAGGACTCTTCAACCTCCATCTGCAAATATGCTTGTGCTAGGTCAATTTTTGTAAAACGCTTCCCTCCAGGCAGTGAGGCGAAGATGTCTTCTATCCTTGGAAGAGGATATTGTACTGTGTGAAGGACAGGGTTCACCGTCACCTTGATATCCCCACAGATGCGAATCTTCCTTGGCTCTCCGGACTTATTGCTTAACGTTTTCTTCATGACAGGAATGATGGGTGTCGCCCACTCGCTCCAGTCGACCTTAGACAACACGCCCGCCTTCTCCAGATTCTCCAGCTCTGCCTCGACGGCTGGGCGAATTGCATATGGTACCGGTCTTGCTTTGAAAAACTTGGGAACTGCATTCTCTTCTATTTTTATCGAGACGGTTACGCCTTTAAGCGTGCCCAGTTCTTGTTGAAATACCTCTTTGGCGTTAACTAAGATTGTTGACAACCGTCCAGGAGTGACGTCTTCATCTTTTTTACCGTCCACCGTCATTGCATGAATGGAATGCCAATCTAAGTTTATCTTCCTGATCCATTCCCGTCCCAATAACGGTGGTCCACCATTTGGCAGTATGTAGAGATACAATTTCCGTATTTTCTTGCCATTGTATTCGACAGGCACCCTTATTTTTCCTCTGGGGTATACTTTTTGCCCCGTATACGTCGCCAAGACGATGGATGTCTCTCTCAAGTGTATGTGTGAAAATAGCCGCTCGTAGTCTCGTCGATTCATGAGGGTTAGCGCTGATCCTGTATCCAATTCCATTTAAACTTCGGACCCTGCTATTGTGAGGGTGACCCAAATGGTTCTGTGATCCTCTTTTGCGATTACATTATGAAGTTTGAGACAGCTTAATCTCCTGTTTCCGGATTCACTATCGCTCATCTGGTCTTCGGAACTACTGTCCGTCATCTTTTATACTTTCTTGTACTGTTCCTTAGTAGCCTTTTTGTTGTCGCTGGTCTTCTTCCCAGACCTGCAAACTCGTGCAATGTGTCCAATCTTCCCGCATTGTCTGCATATTTTGCCTTTGGACCAGCAATCCTTCTGGTCATGGTTAGTTCTGCCGCAGCGATAACATTTTGCAAATCCCCGTGTCATTTCGTGGGTGCCGTATTCCTATGGTTTTTGTTGAATTTCTGCAGCTCCCCTGGCTGCTGCTTCATATGATACTGCCACGCCGAAAGCCTTATCTAGCGTCAGCTCTTTTTCTGAGAGTAACTACTTCTGTGTTCCTTCACTCAGGAGTCCACAGACAAATTTGTCCCGTAGGGTATCTGCCAGTCCTGCTTCGAACTGGCAGTGCTTTGATAGCTTGCATAGTTCCGTAAGGTACTCAGCATTGCTCTCATCTTTGTGCTGAGCTCTCCTGTGGAATTTAAATCTTTCTGCTATCAACAGCAGTGCAGGGTTTAAGTGTTCCTGTAGTACAGCAACAATTTCGTTAAAACTCTTCGCCTTCGGTTTGGCTGGAGTAATCATGTCCCGCAATAGGCCGTACATTCTAGCGCCCATTAAGTTTAGCAATATCGATGCCTTTTTCCCCTCCGCTATTTTGTTTGCCTCGAAATATACCTCGACTTTTTCCACATACGTGGTCCAGTCCTCTAATGTATTATCAAAAGCAGTGATACAGCCAGTCTTCGGCATCTTGCAAATCTAAAATGGCGCCTCCCGCGCTTTGCCTTCTTCCCCGATATAACAAAATGGCGCCTCCCGTGCTTTGCCTTCTTCCCTGCTGTTGTTAGCGCTGTTTTCCACGGTTTTTTGCACGTTAAATATTGATTCTTTTTCTTTTATTATTTTCTCGTCGTGGAGCGGACCCTCTGGGACACTTCCCTCCCTCTTCTTAGGTCCGAACGCTGCCCGGCTTCGAAGCACCGGCCGCGCCCTGTGTGCTCCACCCTCTCTCTCTCTCTTTGCTTCCCGACTCGCTGCCCGGCCCCGTTGAAAAGCCACCCGATCGAGCTTCAGCCCGCCGCAGCCCAGGAAGGATCAGAGCGCTACCTGCCACCAGCCCGATTAGCTGGGAAACCACAGACCGAGGAACCCGGCCTGGCTCTGGACAGTCTCTCCTGCAAGTTTTCAAACCGATGATTGACGGTCGACGCCCGTTTCCCAAGTTTCTTTGGACTCTATTTTTTTTTTCTTTCTTCTGGCTCCGACCTTCAACAACGTCGTCTGAGGTGCTGCCGAGTTGCAGGTAAGTTCGTTTCTTCCTCGTCGCCAGTGTTAAGTCTGTGAATGATTGAGACACGGACCAGCAGGAGTGAAAACAAACAAGTCTTTACTGGTGGAAGTCAATAGTGAAACTAACAAACAGAGGCTTTCTAGCGCCTTTTATGCAGGGGTGGTCACTGCCGGTACTGCAGTCTGAGACCAGTTATTCTCTTAAAGGTACATACACAACACCCCCCAATCTGTTAAATTGAAATAATCTATCGATAGGCATGCAATCCAACCCTTTCATTATTTAATATACCTCTATCAGTTCGCCTCTAAGTCTACACTGCTCTTACATAAATAGACTCAGCTCTTTAAGCCTATCTGAGTAACTAAGGTTCTTTAAGTTAGGAATCGTTCTTGTTGCTCGCCTCTGAACCTTTTCTAAGGTCACTATATCACCCACCATGTGAGGGGACCAAAACTGGGTGAATACTCCAGATGTGGTCTAACCAAGGGACCTGTATAAGGACAGAATGGTGCCCTTTGGCATGTACTGAATGGTTCTATTAATGCAACCCAATACCCTGTTTTATTTGGCTCTATTATGATGTATTACTCTACCTTATGCTGGTACATGTACTTTAAGGAAGAACTAGGTGCAGATTAAACACAAATGGGATGAAATGTGCTTATAGATCAGATCATCACAGAAAATGCAAAGTATGTCTATATCACAACTAGATGTAGCACTGCTATCTATGGGTGATAACAATATTGTGAAACAATCCAAAGTGATTAGGTCTGACTGCCCTGAGCATGTACAATAGTAAATAGCCTTTCATGACATTAATTTTAATTCATGAAGCTTCCTGTTAGGAACGCTAATGTTGTAAAGTCATTTATTTTTCAAGCCCATGAAAATGAGATTCAGAACTTTAAATTATTATTATACATTTCAAATATCTTCTCCATTCATTAATGCCAAACTCTACATGACAAAGTTTTAGCAAACTTTAGGATAAAAAGGGGATACTTTTCCCTTTTATGGAGCTGGATGCATTTAGATTGACATTGAACACACTGTTCAATCTTATCTGTACTGGCAAACCACTAACCACAGTATGATTTAAATGGTGCTGAAGTGCAAAGTCAAAGGTTGCCTTAAATTAAGAGAAGTAGGTGCCAATATATTTGAAAACTGGTTCTATACTTATCAAACCACCCAAGGTTGCGTGCTGCCACTCACATTATATCTCTTACATGTTTCACTTGAAAATCTCTATTTACCTGCTCTCAACATACAAGAGACACTGAGCAAAACACTAAATGCATCAAGCCTACAGTGTTGTGGGTGTCTGAATACATCTGTGGCCTCTCTCACTCATCAGTATAATTGTTGTGATGTTATTCCATTTTTTATTATCCCAGGCCCCAGCTTGAAGCTTTTCCAGACAAGCATTCTTATCCTTGTTGCCATGGGGAATGAATTGGCAGAGAGGAGAAAAGCTCTGTTGTCCATCATTGTTCTGCTGTGGTTTAGGTAATGCAGGAGGCATCACATCTGAAGTGGATGGGCTTTTTCCCCTCAAAATCATTTCATAGTATTGACAATCTAGCACAAAAGGAAATCAATAGGCTACAGCCAGAGAAGTAACCCTGGGGTTAAAATGTTCTCAAAAGAAAGTGACAGTATTATATATATAGAAAATAGTGCTAATGATGAAGTATGTAACCATTATTAAAACCTTCTGTGCTTATGGAGCATATATATTTAGTGAAGCACTTGGAATGCCACAAGCATCATTCATAAAGGACAAATACTTCCCCATCAAAATATTATACTAATTTTGCAATTTCAGTAAAATAAAATTAAAATATCAAAATATAACTTTTAAATAAGGTCTCCAGGGCTGGTTTAGCTTTTAAAATGATTATATTATTTCATTTATGTTATGAATTAAAAAATTCACATCATCCAAATATTAAAAAGTTAGGTGCAAACAAATCTCTGTTAATAATATGCCCACAATAGGGAGTTTTTTTAAATATGTAGTATAACATAGTGTATAAATTGATCCAATTAAAATAATTATTCTAATTCTTTGGGGTGAATTTTACCTTGCAGGAACGCGTAGATTTGGGAGCGGGTGGGGGTTAAAAGCGTGGAAATTGACAGCACGTCGGGAAGCCGGCTCCATCCCGTTGACTTCCGCAGTTAACTGTAGTGAGTTAGGCTGCATGCGAGTAACGGGTTGTCAATTTCAATATGTTAATCACTCATTAATAGCGATATTAACATGGCTTTTGGAATTTAACTGTGGGTGCTCAAGTTTCCTGGGCTTCCTGGAACTCGCCAGTGGAAAGCAAGGTGAGAATACAACGGCAATTGAGGGGGCTGAAGAAATGACAGGGAAATATGCCAGTACTGAAACCTAACACCTGCTTTCTTGTCTGTTTGTGTGAAAGGCTTTGTCTACAGTACTTATGCTGCGAGGTTACTTCCACAACTTTGGAGGTTTGTATGTCTGATGTCCACTTTGAAGCTGTGATCTTTCAGGTAAGCATGGGTGCCGCATATACTGTTTTATTTTGGACCTCAGATGAGGACCAAGATGATCAGCAGCATCAACAGCAGCAGCAGGAGCAGGAAGAGCACCAGCAGCAGAAGCAGCACCAGCAGCAGGAGCAGCACCAGCAGGAGCAGCAGCAGCCTGCTCCTCAGACCTGCCGCTGCAGAGGAGAGAGAGGATGAGCAGAGAGGCGCAGCTTGTAAGAGGCCATACCTGCAACACAGGGTGTACAGGCAGAGGATAAGCTTCCTCGACAAGTCGGAATACCAGTGTCTCAGGAGGCTCAGGGTCTCGCGTCAGGTGGTGGCAGACATTTGCAGCTTGCTGGAAGAAGACCTGCTGCCAAATGGATCTGGTGGCCAAGCTTTACCAGTGGCTGTCAAAGTGGAGGGCAAGAAGAGACCTATGAGTGACAGTAATGGTATGTGTTGAACGGATGGATGGAGAGCATTTGTTGAGGGTGACTATGAGGGAGAGGCATGACATTGCATAAAGATGAGGGTGAGTGTCAGTGGTGGATGGACAGATGGGGATGTGAAGAAGTGCATAGACAGAGAGGAATGGGTGCACCTGCAAGGTAGGTTGGTGTGAGGAGTGATGTGCTGGGGTAGGCTTGAGAAGGCAGAGTGAGGGGGTTGGCGTGATGCACACATCAGGATGTAGTTGAATGTGCCATTGTACTCACCTTTCCTGCCATGCTTAGATCATTAAATCACTTTCGGCATTGAATCCAGGAGCGTGGCCCCACACTCCTGCTGCTGACCTCATGGGTAACCTCCAGCCACGCCTTCTTGGTTTCACTGGCAGGCTTCTTCCTCCCATCAGTAGGGAACGGCAGCTCCCTACGGGCCCTTACAGCCCCCAGCAGCACATCCCGGGAGGCGTCACTAAAACGAGGTGCAGCCTTTGAGCGTGTGCATTCCATTCTGTCAATTCGTTGTGTTCTACTCCTAACCCCTGAATCCATCAAATTTCATGTTTGGAGTGTCCCTTTAAATACTGGAGTTGAAATCGACTCGTGGGACATCATCACGCCCGCTCAAGCTAATTGGTCGGGAAACCCAGAAATGATATGGTAATGCAGTGGCTGGGTTAAAAAGCCACTGACAGATAGAAACATAGAAACATAGAAGATAGGAGCAGGAGTAGGCCATTCGGCCCTTCGAGCCTGCTCTGCCATTCAATGAGATCATGGCTGATCATCCAAATTCAGTACCCTGTCCCTGCCTTCTCCCCATATCCCTTGATCCCTTTAGCCTTAAGAAATATATCGAACTCTTTCTTGAATATATTTAATGAACTGGCCTCCACCACCCTCTGTGACAGAGAATTCCACAGGTTCACCACTCTCTGGGTGAAGAAACTCCTCCTCATTTCAGTCCTAAATGGCTTACCCCTTATCCTTAGACTATGACCCCTGGTTCTGGACTCCCCAGCCATCAGAAACATCCTTCCTGCATCTAGTCTGTCCAGGCCTGACAGAATTTTATAGGTTTCGATGAGATCCCCTCTCAATCTTCTAAACTCCAGTGAGTATAAGCACAATCGACCCAATCTCTCCACATACGTCATTCCTGCCATCCCAGGTATCAGCCTGGTGAATCTTCGCTGCACTCCTTCCATGGCAAGAACGTCTTTCCTCAGGTAAGGCGACCAAAACTGCACACAATACTCAAGGTGCGGTCTCACCAAGGCCCTGTACAACTGCAGCAAGACATCCTTGTTCCTGTACTCGAACCCTCTTGCTACGAAGGCCAACATACCATTTGCCTTCTTAACCGCCTGCTGCACCTGCATGCTTACCTTCAGCAACTGGTGCACAAGAACACCCAGGTCTCTTTGCACTTCCCCTTCTCCCAATCTATTGCCATTCAAATAATAATCTGCCTTCCTGTTTTTGCCACCAAAGTGGATAACCTCACATTTATCCACATTATAGTGCATTTGCCATGCTTCTGCCCAATCACTTACTTCCAGCACAGGACCGGAACTACAAAACCTTACGTCCTGTAGTCATGTTTTTGTCACACTTTTGTGTCAACATTTTTCCATCATAAATTCCTCTGTCCACAATGATCTTTCATCAGTTCCATTTTGTAATGAAACTGATGAAAGATCATTGACCTGAAGTGTTAACTCTGTTACTCTCTCCACAGATGCTGCCTGACCTGCTGAATGTTTCTAGCATTTATCTATTTTTATTTCACACGTGATCTGACATCCACAACATAGTATATTGAAGCATTAACACATTATACCATTGCATCAGCCTCTACTTTTCATCATTTAAAAATATTTCGCATATGTAGAGTTTGTTTTTATGTTTGAATTTCAACACAGTCTCTAATAAGTCGGGTGCACAGCACAGAAATGTGACAACTTTCTTTATTTTGTCCTGGAGAGCGATGGCGTGAGGCAGGAAAAAAGCACTGAACCCTGGCAACATCAGAAACAGGAAACTGGGCAGAGAGATACATGGGTTAGGCCAGATGTAAGGGCATAGAATAAAAGATTGGAATGGAATACGTGCCATATCATCAACAGGCAATAAAAAGAGCAGAAAGACTTGCATTTATATGGTGCCTTTCATGACCTCAGGAATTTCCAATGCGCTTTACAACCAATGAAGTACATTTGAAATATAGTCGCTGTTGTCGGAAACATGGCAGTCAATTTTTGCACAGCAAGGTCCCACAAACAGCAGTGTGATAATGACCAGATAATCTGTGTTAGTGATGTTGGTTGAGAGTTAAATATTGGCTGGAACACCAGGGAGAACTCGCCCGCTCTTCTTCTAAATGGTGCCATGGGATCTTTTACATCCACCTGTGAGAGCAGACGGGGTTTCGGTTTAACATCTCATCCGAAAGATGGCACCTCTGACAGTGCAACACTCCCTCAGCACTGCACTGGAGTGTCAGCCTAGGTTTTGTGCTCAAGCCTCTGGAGTGGGGCTTGATACCCACAACCTTCTGACTCAGAGATGAGAGTGCTACCAACTGAGCCACAGCTAACAGTGTAGTATCAAGATTTTCTTATTGCAGAATATTAGGCTGTCTCACAAATTGAGAAGCTCTGTCCCTGCAGCCCTCAGATGAATGTCTAGCTACAGAAGCCATAGCCATAAAAGGGTATCAGTAACAATATCAGGTAGGGTTACCCTGACTATTGGATCAAGAGAGGATTCCCATTTAGGGAACAGGTATCAAATTGCCAGACAGGTGGGTGGAGGGGGAGGTAGGGTCCAGCAACAGTATCTGAGCAGCAAATGTTTGTCACTCCAGTAAAATGGTGAAACATGTCACTATATAGCAACAGCTGATGATTGTTGATATATATATTTTATATTTATACTAGCTGGGGGGGCCCGGCGTTGCCAGGGCTTTTTTGGGCTGCGCGGTTTACAGCTGGGCACTGCCGCTCCCATGCTCTGTGTCACTCTTTCCTTCCCTGACCCTCTCTCTGTCCCTCCCCCTCTCTCTCCCTGCCCCTCTCTCTCCCTGCCCCCTCTCTCTCTCCCTGCCCCCTCGCTCTCTCCCCCCAACTCTCTCCCTGCCCCTGTCTGTCCCCTCTCCCCCTCTCCTCTCCCTCCCTCCCCCTCTTTTGGCACCCGGGGAAGGGCTTTGAAAATTGAGCCCGGCCGCGGTGGCCATGCGGGGCCTAGCACTGAAGGCCCGGCCGGGCTCTCGGGCCGAGACGGACCCCAGCTGAGCTCCCGGTGCGTGCGGCCACTGCGCCGTGGGTGGCATGGTTTACGGCCGGCTGCTGACGCTCCCCTGCCTGCTCTGTGTCTCAGGCCGAGCGGTTGTGAGGCCCGGCCCGAGTGACTCCAACTCACCTCCCGCTCCCGGAGCCGCAATGTGGGGGTTTGTTTGGCTGGTGCTGTCGGTGTGGGGATGAAAAAAATGGCGGCGAAGTTTCGGGAGGCTGCAGGATTAGGTTCACCCACACACGGAATGAAACGCCCCCCGTGACGCACCGATTGGTCAACCATCAGGTCACTGAACTGTAGGATTGGTGAACCAGCACGTCAGTCAACGTTATCCCCTGTACGATTGGTCAACCATCATGTCAGTCAACGCTAATGAGCGGTAGGATTGGTCAACCGCTAATGAGTGGATTTTGGCCTTTTTTTGAAGGTTTTTTGTATATTGTGCGAACAATTTTTGTCGGACCAAAAAGTAAATATGCCTATTAGACTCCCCTAATGATAAGCTTTCTTTTGATATAACATGTGTGTAGGTACGCTCTATAACTTTTGAGTGTATAGCGGACGGACAGACATACAGACAGACAGACAAACAGACAAACAGACAAACCAACCGCTTTATTATATATATAGATAGATAGATAGATAGATAGGATTGGTCCGAGGACCCCAGCTGTTCACAATATATATTAATGATCTGGACGAGGGAATTAGATGTAATATCTCCAAATTTGCAGACGACACAAAGCTGGGTGGGAAGGTAAGCTGTGAGGAGGATGTTGTGAAACTCCAGTACGATTTGGACAGGTTGGGTGATTGGGCAGAAAAATGGCAAATGCACTATAATGTGGATAAATGTGAGATTATCCACTTTGGTGGCAAAAACAGGAAGGCAGATTATTATTTGAATGGCAATAGATTGGGAGAAGGGGAAGTGCAAAGAGACCTGGGTGTTCTTGTGCACCAGTCGCTGAATGTAAGCATGCAGGTGCAGCAGGCGGTTAAGAAGGCAAATGGTATGTTGGCCTTCGTAGCAAGAGGGTTCGAGTACAGGAACAAGGATGTCTTGCTACAGTTGTACAGGGCCTTGGTGAGACCGCACCTTGAGTACTGTGTGCAGTTTTGGTCACCTTACCTGAGGAAGGACGTTCTTGCCATGGAAGGAGTGCAGCGAAGATTCACCAGGCTGATACTTGGGATGGCAGGAATTATGTATGAGGAGAGATTGTGTCGATTGTGCTTATAGTCGCTGGAGCTTAGAAGATTGAGAGGGGATCTCATCGAAACCTATAAAATTCTGTCAGGCCTGGACAGACTAGATACAGGAAGGATGTTTCTGATGGCTGGGGAATCCAGAACCAGGGGTCATAGTCTAAGGATAAGGGGTAAGCCATTTAGGACTGAAATGAGGAGGAATTTCTTCACCCAGAGTGTGGTGAACCTGTGGAATTCTCTGCCACAGAGGGCGGTGGAGGCCAGTTAATTAAATATATTCAAGAAAGAGTTCGATATATTTCTTAAGGCTAAAGGGATCAAGGGATATGGGGAGAAAGCAGGGACAGGGTACCGAATTTGGATGATCAGCCATGATCTCATTGAATGGTGGAGCAGGCTCGAAGGGCTGAATGGCCTACTCCTGCTCCTATCTTCTATGTTTCTATGTCTATAGATAGATATATTTTACAATGTTGTTTGGTATATATGTACAGCAACAACATCCCAAGGTTTTATATAAATGCAAGTTGTTGTTGTAAATCAAATAGTAAGCTGTTTATAAGGATATTTTTACTAAATCTGTTTTTAACATAACTAATAGTCTGGAAATGTTAATAAGTCCTTGTTATATGTACAATGAATATCAAAGTTACAATGTTTAAGTGAACACAATTATTATATAGAGAATGTCACCAGGACACTTGATGTTGAAGGAGATATTTTACATGTTCTCACCTAAATATCGAGCAGGAAAAGATGGTTAAAAACCATTAAAATTAAACTAGTTAATTCATAAAAGTACATGAAGACATGTACCATAGGTCATTAGTAAGTAAACAGTAAGTTAAGAGTAAATTCTGCTTAAGGGTTTGTTTGCTTCAGGAATGTTTTGTTCACTCTTTTTCCTATGGCACTCAATTTGAGTCATCTGCAAACTGTTTCACGAGTAAACCAGTATATATTCAGCTGGAATATACCCGAAAAATCTAACGTGACCATTCACCCTTGCACCCTGCTGCCCATTAATCGTCCATTAGTAAAGTGGCTAATGGAAATAAATCATACAGTTGGATGGGTAGCACTAATGCGTGGTAGAAGCCTGCATTCCTAGAAGAGCACAAGAGATCAAAAGCAGTACTGTGTAAAAATCCTTAACCGATGTGCACACAGTTACATTTTAAGAATTAATTTGTAAACTTTCCTATCTAGTAATGAGCTGTCCATTCTACATTGCAGCATAACATACGTATGAGCCTAGAAACTATTAGTGGTGATATTGCCGGACAGATCCTTGGCACATTCATATAACATTCCTCTATCAGCTAGTTTAATGGAAGCATTAACCTGTTTCTAATATTAGTTATTTATAGGCATTTGTCATTATAGCTGTATTAATATTCACATAACAAAAGCCATGTAACATAAGCAGCCTGTTCCTAATAGATAAGAATACGATGAATTTGTTTAAGGTTTTCCAGTGAGATGTCTAGCTGGTAGCAACCATTTGTTTGTAAATGATATTGTTTCCCCATCTACCAGTTTTCAGATCAACTTTGTAGTTGAAAGGCAAAATTCTGATGAGAGCAATTTCAGATAAGGACACATTTTTCTGGAACAAATTTGCCTGCCGTTGAAAGGAGCCAACTGTTTTATTGATGTAGAAATTGTGCATTCCAGCTTGCTTTTGACGTAATGAGATGGAGCTTTTACTTTCCATGTCCCTCCGAGTGCAAAGGGACGATTTTAATTCTGCCTGCCCGGCAGAAACAGGACATTAACGGAGTTAAAATCGCTGTGCACCACTTACCACCCCATTACTGCTCTGCCGTCATATTTACTGGGGCCTTACGCTGGGCAGCCCAGGCAAATGCCTGAATCATTAATGTCTGCAAATCGAGATCCTATCATGTACATGCAATTTCAAGGGACAATTGGACAGTGTGTGCACCATGCACACTCCACCTTGTTGAACTGAGCAGTGAAGAGGAACAGACGCTAAAAACACATCGGCTCCCACCTGCCGGCCCTGACTTCACTACTGATGGTTTTGGCCGGAAAAGAGAGATGGACTATTTAAATGAGGCCCGAGAGGTCATAATGGCTCGAGCCTCGTGCCAAGCTCTTCTCGGGAGTTTCCCTCCCACCCCCACTCCCACCTACCCCAAACACGCTCCCAGTTAAAATCGGTCCCATGGTCATGAATATTTTTGTTATTTGTCTATTTTTAGCCATCAGAATTTGATTGTTTTTAAGTCATAGTTAAAGAGCAGTTTTCAAAGTGAAGCTGTGGCTGAAATTATTACTGGTATGGCTACGGTGAAAGAGCATAGAAAAGTTTTGTTATCCAGTCCCTGATTAATTTTGAAGGACCTACTAGCTTACTTCACAAGAAAGCATTCTGACACTGTTGGTATATGCCATTGCTACTGTTGATTAATAGCACATATAGGACAATAGGACTATATTGGTAACATTCATCTGATGTTAATGAGGAAGCACAGTACAAGATCCACAAATACACTTCATGTGTCACATCATTGTGGGAGCAGTAATGAACTGTGTCTCACAAATGTCAGTTGTAATGGATGTCATGTCAGGATGAAAATTTAAAAAGCACATGACAAAGAAATGCATTACCTGCGTGATATGCAGTGATCCTCTGATTCATTATTCGGTGTAGATAAAATCTTCCCATGAAAAGATCATTGTTAACTTCTGTCGGGACACTGATTTGTCCTGGTGCCACATTAAAAATAACTGCATTCAGTTGAATGATACTTTAAATACTTCATCCGTATTTAGAATAATTAAAAAAATAATGCTCAATTTAATCAGTGCCACCTAAATCACCCCATTATTAACCTCTTTTTTTCAGAAATTGAGCTGCTGTTTACTTAGGGAATTTGTATCCGGCATCTGCTCAATTCCACAGCACTGTATTTGCAAAACTTTCAATCAAAGGAATAATATCTCATTATCTTTGGCCTGCTGAGGAAAAATATATTAATCAAAACAGTATGGTGAAAGCCTATATTTCTGCACTAATTACAGGCTTTGTTTTGTCTCCCATGAGCATATTTTACAGACTAGTCAGTCTTACAAAAGGTACCACTGTTAATCCACTATTTGCCTTGTTCTCCATTGCAGCTGCTTAGGAGGTAGAGTGCAAACAGAACTGCATTTAAGGTCATTCCTTTTAAATCCACTGCATGGAGTCTACAAGCAGGGAAGAAAGAAGCTAAATTATTGCTGGGAGTAACATTAAGAAAAGGCTCTAGATAAGATAACCTCATTGTTCCTTTATTTATGAGACCCAGGGAGACGGTGCTCTGCACTGCATCCACCAATCAATGATAAAGAGATTGCATCAGGATTCCAGGATTAAATATTAGTCCTGGGTCCCAGCAACAAAGTGAGCTCAAATAAATATATAACAGAAAACATTTAAAGGAGTCCATTGATAATATTTTTCTAGTTTTTTTCAAACAATCAGTTCCAAACTATTCTTCTTGAAAGATAAAATAACTGTTCAAAATAAATGACTGTTTAAATATTTCCACATAACTTAATAGGCTGTGGCATTTAATATTACTGTCCTGCAGAGTGATAATTCTGTTGTTCCATGCTGATAGCACAGCCCCCTTAAAAAAAACCTAGCTGATGGTCCCAGTATAAATTGCATATGCAATTAGCACATTGGATGAGGTGTTAAACTGAGGTTTCATCTACCTGTTCAGGTGGACGCAAAAGTTCCTACCGCGCTATTCAAAGAAGAGCAGGTCTCCTGGTGTCCTGGCCAACATTTATCCCTCAACCCACATCCCATAAGCGAATTAAAAAACACCACCAAAATCGATTAAATGTCCATTTATCTAAATTTCTGTTTGTAGTACCTTGCTGTGGAACATTGGAACAGAAGTCAGTAATTTAGCCCCTTGGGCCTGTTCCGTCATTCAGTTCGATCGTGGCTGATCTGTATCTCAACTCCATTTATCCACCTTTGATCCATATCCCTTGATACCCTTACCTAATAAAAATCTGTCGATCTCAGTCTTGAAAATTTCAGTTGACTCAGCATTTACTGTTTCTTGGGGGAGAGAATTCAAGATTTTCATTACCCTTTTTGTAAAACAATGCTTCCTGATTTCACTCCTGAACAGCCTAGCTCTAATTTTTAATGTTGGCTACTTTGTTCTGGATTCCCCCACCAGAGGAACCCTAATGTCCTTTAGGGAAGGAAATCTGCCGTCCTTACCTATATGTGACTCCAGACCCACAGCAATGTGGTTGACTCTTAACAGCCCTCTGAAATGGCCAAGCAAGCGACTCAGTTAAGGACAATTAGGGATGGGCAATAAATGCTGGCCTTGCCAGTGACACCCACATCCTGTAAATGAATAAAGAAAATCTGTTTCATGTCCTCCGAGATACTCCTCAGTGCCTGCACGCAAGTGTGATGCTCATCCAGTGTTCTATATAGTGCAGGATCCCAGAGAACCGAGTCTGTAGGCTTGGTAGTTGGGGCTGACTTCTGCAGAACCCCCATTCCCCATAGTCAGATCGCACTTTCACCCTTCTGTGTTGTGTTGCACCCAGTGTAAAACCGTCCTTAGAAGAAAAGGTGAATGACAGCACATGAGAGGGTATGACTGGTTGGGTATAGGTGTATGCAACTATCAGGACTGTTCCCCTGTAGCTTTTGGAAGTGCCCAATCACATTTCTTGCTATCATGTTCGTGCTCCCAAACTATTATACTGAAAAACTGCAGATAGACTAGACAAACCTACAGCTGCTACTGGCCCTTCTATATCTCCATCCCCAATACATTCAGCCGCATGGCTCCCCAGGATCTCCATTATTTCTTCCTCACGAGGAGTCAGAGGTCTATTGTTCAGCAGGCCACCACCTGTGTTTTGAGATTCTTGGTGGTTATGGGCCATCTTATCTTGTGAGAGAGAAGAAGACAAGGGTATTACAGTGAAAGCTGGGAAGAGTCTTTTGTTACAACAGACAAGCAAGAATGGAGAGGTGTGGTGAGTAAGGGAAGCTTGCTCATGCATGGCACACAGTGAGGGTAGGTGCTTTTTATGTAGCAGGTAATGTGGGATGGGAGAAGGGATCAAAGGTTCAGTGTACAGCCCTAGAGCACTTCGAAAGTAATGAATGGAGGAGTGCCAAACGTATAAAGAAACTGCAAGGAAGGATTGGCAGGAGCAGGTAGCTTACCTTGGTTGCACTGATAAGGCCATTAAACTTCTGCTTGCCCCACAAAGGAGTCCAGGGAGTCAAGTAGATGGCAGTCACTGTTATAGCCGCCTACCTCCGCAGAGTACATCCCACATTTTTAGATATCCTGCAGTACCAGACTCCAACAGACCATCCCACTGCACCATATCTCCATAAGGAGGTCATCCAGGTCAGACTCCCTGAAGTTGGCTGCTCTTCTTTTGGCTCTTGCTGCCATCCTTCTACCTCAGGTTGCCTGCTTATTCCAGTGCTGTCATTGTCCCTTTAAGCAATGGCACATTTGATATCCTGCAGCTGTACAGGGTCTCCGCCTTTCCTCCAGCTATTTCTGCCTCCTTTCCACCTCAGCAACGACTCAGCTTTGGGACCTAGCTCCACCCCATTACTAGCTTTCCATCTCTTCTCCTGACCTTTCTGAGGCACTGCATGCTGGATTTACACAACCTGCACACCTATTTAAATTAGCTGATCGTTCAATTTCCAACAGGGTCAGTACCACAATATTATGGCCTCATTTTCGGACCCTTTAATTTTTTGGTTAGACAGCCAGAAGAAGCATGAGCCTCGGACATTGCATTGAATGACACTTAAACCTTTCGTCTTAAATCTTAAAAATTAAAACCTTTTGTCATTTAATCACTCCTGCTGTCCACCCTATCACAGACCTTTTGTTCTTTCCCGGCCCCCCTTTCCCCTGGCTCTGCACTTGCTGTTCATCTCTAACATTTTCCAGTTCTGATGAAAGGTCATCGACCTGAAACATTAACTCTGTGGGCTAGAAATTCAGTTGGTTGCGCCAGCCGTTAGCGCCTTAGGAGGAGTAGATGTCGAGCGCTAGGCGCTTAGCGCCCGGGCGCAGCGCTATCTGCGCCTCGCCCCAACTTCAGTAGACATTTTGCGCCGGCGCAAAGTCTTTGCGCGCGCTCAGCTGCGCGCGCAGATCATGACGTCATTTCCTCGTGCAACGCCCTTTGTGCGCCCCCAACCGGAACTTCAGTCACGCCGGCCCATTGTGCGCCTGGCGGCCCTCGCGACTGTTGAGTGGAACGGTGCTCAGCCGATGCGGGCCGCGGGGAGCGCAAATTAAAGGGCACTTCACCTGCACTATAAAAGGCTGGCATTTTGCAGCACTCATTCTTGTGATACGGATCTTTGGAGAGAGACCAAGGTAGAGAGCTTACTGCTTTGGCCCAACACTAGGACAGGTACTTCTGGCTTCAGGCCACAGCTTTGCAATTGTCTTTGCCTTCATTCATATCTCATTGTTTGCCAGCATATTATGGGGGCTGCAATGGGTGTCAACGCAGGCTTTCACAATTACATCCAAAGGGCTCACAGACGCCGTGAGAGAGTGCGAGCCCTGGCTAGACGGAGAGGGGGCAACAGGCGTCGCCAAGGGAGGCCTTACCCACCCAGGGTCTACCACCAGCAGTTCTCCTATCTCAACATGTCTGATGACCAGTGTGTTAGGAGGCTGCGATTCCGAAGGGAAGTGGTCACAGAGATCTGCCAGCTGCTTCGGAGAGATCTGCAGCCACAGCTGAGGTGCAGGACGTCTCTGTCGGTGGCAGTGAAGGTGACGGTGGCTCTCAACTTCTATGCCACCGGCTCCTTCCAATCCGCTGCTGGGGACATTGCTAACATCTCCCAGTTCGCCGTGCATTGCTGCATCCGCCAGGTGACCAATGCCCTTTTCAGAAGGAGACGTCAGTTCATCTCCTTCCCCATGACCCTGGACAAGCAGCAACAGCGTGCAATGGGATTTGGAAGAATAGCGCGCTTCCCCATGGTGCAGGGCGCCATTGACTGCACGCATGTGGCTTTGCGGGCACCTGTGGAGAATGCTGAGGATTACCGCAACCGGAAGGGCTACCATTCCCTCAACGTACAGCTGGTGTGTGACCACAGGCAGCGCATCCTAGCTGTCAATGCCCGCTTTCCAGGCAGCAGCCACGATGCCTTCATCCTGTGACAGACTACTGTGGCTGACATGTTCCAGGCACAGCCTCAGCCACGAGGATGGCTTATCGGGGACAAAGGCTATCCTTTGTGTACCTGGCTCATGACCCCGCTCCGTGCGCCCAGGACCCCTGCTGAAGAGGCATACAACGAGAGCCATCAAGCGACCAGGAACTTCATCGAACAAGCAATCGGCGTCCTGAAGCAACGGTTCCGCTGCCTGGATTGTTCCGGCAGAGCCCTGCAGTATTCGCCGGAGCAAGTCTCCCATTTTGTGGTCGTTTGCTGCATGCTGCACAACCTGGCTATCCGCAGGACTCAGGCATTGCCACCACAGATTGGAGCACCACCTCAGGAGGAGGAGCAGGAGGAGCAGGAGGAGGCGGACCAGCACAGGAGGGAGGCACAAGGTCCAAGGGCCGCCCGTCGGCGGCTTATTGAACATAGGTTCTAGGCCCCCTCTCAGGGAATGGCTTGTGCCAATGAAAGAACATGAATGCAGCCGCTCCGCAAGCCCTCAGCCGGTCAAGGCAACAAAAACTTCAAAGTTCAAACATGGACAATCTGATTAAAGAAAATTGTTTATTCCACAAACTCTGTGCCCTTCCCACATGACAAACAGAAACAGAAAAAAACCCCCAAAAACAGTCAGACACATAACTCGCTCCCACAACCTGGAGAGGATTAACAGAACAGTGAAACAAAAAAGACCGTCATCCTCGGCCTGCATAAAAACAAACACAACATCCTCGGCCTTCATAAAAACAAACACAACATCCTCGGCCTTCATAAAAACAACACATTTGCCCACACCTTCTACTTTTTGGCCCGCGAGGGCGATGCCTTGCGCGGCCCCTGCCCGCCCTGCTGCTCCTCCTCAATTGGAGCCCAGTGGCTGCAGCAAGGCTGGGGGAAGGCTCCTGAGGGGCACATGGCGAGACGGCAGATGCCCTTGGGGGTCGGCCTGCACGAGCTCTGGCCCTCGAGGGGCCAGCTGGTGACTGCTGCAGCTGTGGCTGGGCGGCATCAGTGTGTCCAGCAGCTGGTGGCAGCTGCACTGGTGGAGTGGCAGTGTCAGCTGCAGGAATGGGGGCAAGCTGGCTGATGGCAGGCGCTCGCTGGTCGCCTGATACAGTGGCAGTCGCCCGGGCCAGCACTGCAGCATGTGCAGCAAACTGCTGAAGGACAGCCCGCTGGGCTGCTGCAGGGCGGCGGGTGCCCTGGCGATGCCTGGCTGATGCAGCCAGTGTGGCACCAGTGAGTGCCCGTGCTGCCCTGGTCTGTGACCGCATAAGACCAGCCAGTGACTGGACGGCACGACTGAGCACTTGGGTATTCGCCGACTGTGCTGCCCCGAATTCCTCCACACTCCCAGCCAGTGACTGGACGGCACGAGGGAGCACTTGGGTACTCGCCGACTGTGCTGCCCCGAATTCCTGGAGACTCCCGGCCTGGGCCTGGACGGCACGAGTGAGCACTTGGGAACTCGCCGACTGTGCTGCCCCGAATTCCTCCACACTCCGAGCCAGTGACTGTATGGAGTCAGGCATCCATGCCACTACCCCCATGAGCTCCGTGTGCCTGCGCTCCGAGTCGACGGCCATTTCCTCTAGGAGGCGCACCTCCTCTGCGCTGACCGTCGCAGGACTGGAGGCCGCACTCACCCTCTGGGGAGAAGGCCGCCGAGCTTCCCCACCCCTCCTGCGTTGCTGCAGGCCGCTGGGCACAGGAACTTCACTCTCCTGCGGCCCTTCCCCCAGGCTCCCCTCCAGGGAAGACGTGTCCCCTACATCGCCATGGGCTGCCGTGGCTGAGGGTGCCACTGATGGGCCGGCTACCTCTTCCTCCTCCTCCTCCTCCTCTTCTGTGGGGCTGTCACTGGCAGCTTCAAGGCCCGCCTCCTCACCTGGCGTCTCACCATCTGAAAGCAGGAAGGCACAAGAGTAGCTTTAGAGTGAGGACAGGGCGTCAGCGAGGGAGGCATGAGTGGTGCCATTCACCGCATTGGTCGGACAGTGGCAAAGGGTGTTGATCTGATGCGCAAGTGGAACGAGAGAGGTCCAAAAGGTGATGTCCTTACCATTGGTACCCAGAACAGGGTCGGCATCTCCAGTGGCAACGGGGCCAATCACACGGACTCCCATAATGCGCTCCACGCGCTGGTCTAGGTCGGTGAGCTCTTGGTGCTGAGGTCGGCCTCCACCGGTCCCAATCTGGCAATGCCTGTTGTTAGCCAGCTTGGCCTGCAAGAGAAAGGACGGCCTCTAAGTACGGTGTGTAGCCCTGATCTTGTCTGCACTGCCTCCCATGGTCGAATAGCTTGGACAGTGTGTAGCCCTGATCTTGTCTGCACTGCCTCCCATGGTCGAATAGCTTGGACAGTGTGTAAAGTGCAGAATGTGCAATTGATGTTCATGCCAGTCCCATAGCTGCTGGATGAGGGCTGGCCATTAGGGCTTTCAGGTCCCTTTGTCCATAATGTGAGGTGCACATGCAAGGATGAGGAGGACACTGGAAAGGTACTCACCCTGACAATCCGAGTGAGGTCGTTGAACTTTTTCCTGCATTGTACAGGATTCCTGGCAACCACACTGTTGGATGTCACCCTGTTGGAGACCTCCCTCCAGGCTTTGCGGTAGATGCTGGGCACCGGCTTCTTGCCACTGTCAGGGAACAAAACATGGCGTCTTCGCTCCACTGCGCTAACCAGCAGCCTCAGGTCACCCTCGCTGAAGCGCAGCGCTCTCTCCCGGGCCTTCTGCATCGTCCTGGGCGGTGAAGAGTTGCAGCAGCAGTGTTCAGGCCTAGGTGGAGGGCTGCAGTGTCCAGGGCATGGCAGCCAAAAAAATCGACCCTTCCCCCTTTAAGAGCTGGCCGGCGCCAGCGTGTCTGCCGTCAATGAAGAAATCACCGCACCTGCGCTGCGCCCGGCCTCGGCGGTATATCTCAGCACCGCCGGCTTAGTGCCTAAAGATAGTCGTGCATCGCCAGTTTTAGCGCTGCAGCAACCTCTTAGGGCGATGCTACTGAATATCGGCGAAGTGGCCTCGACTTTGCGCCGGGCACAAGCTTCAGCGGCCGCCCGACTTTACCGCCCCAAAAGTGGCTCAACTGAATTTCTAGCTCTGTGTGTTTCTCTCTCGACAGATGCTGTCTGACCTGCTGAGAGTTTCTCCCATTTTCTGTTTTTATTTCAGATTTCCAGCATCCGCAGTATTTTGCTTTTGTTATTGCATTGAGCCATATTGTTACAGACCCTTTCAGCCCTGCCCCAGCAAAGGATTTTCCTTCCCTCCGAAGGGGCGGCCTATAGAAGACACTATAGTGTCTGTAGCCTGCCATGAATATAGAATGAAAGTGCACTGAGAAAAATTGGGTAGGTTCTTGCAGGTTTAAGAATAGGTCTTGTGCACTTCTGGCGGTAAATCCACCGATGAGGAATGTCCAACCCAAATCTGTGTTTGAATCCAACTTGCTTCAAGAAAGAAACTGAATTACAGCTCTTCCCCATACATTAACCTTGATTCAGGATTTATTTCTCAGTTATTTTTCACAGAGACCTCAGACAGAAAACTATTTTCACAACCATGTATTATACCTAAGTATGCAAATTGTTATTATGAATTTACTGTGGCCTTACATTTAATCACAATTAATTGTATTGAAAAGTTTAACTGACATCTATCTTTGGAGGTTGATGGAATGTACCACATACATTTGCTGAGAATTGGACAGTCATTGTCCCTAAGATTACCTGTATGGAAAAATAATAGGATTTTCTTTTTAAACAGGCTAATTTTGCATTCATTGAAAAAAAGTTTTCTGAATTTTAGCGAGTCTTGGAAAAGTGCTTTTAAAAATAGTAACTGCACATACCTCTTAAGTGAGATGAAGGAAAGATTTTTTTAACTGAATAATAAGGGTAAAAATTGGATGCTGTTGTGTCCACGTTACTGGTGTAAATGGGAACAACGAGGACCAATTTTGGGGACCAACGTCCTGTGCCCAAAGGAAGTCATTTTTCAGGCATCTCTGGTGACTGCCTCAAGCAGGCATTAGGCTCCTAACATTAGTGAACGAGAGACCGAACACTTGTTTTAGGCCCCCTTGCTGAAATTGGAGTGTGATGAGCGGATTAGGAACAGGAGCAGGAGTCAGACCTGCTCTGCTCAGGATTCTTCATCAACCACTGCAACCTAAGCAGCGGCCACCAACCAAAGGTCATTTTTTTTAAATTCAAAAAATCATTCCTGTGGAGCCAGGAGGAACAGGAGTGGCCCCCGCCCTCCTATTGCTACTCTATCCCCTCTACCAGTGAGGCAAGTGGCTCAACATCTTTTGAAAATAGGCAAGCTGCGACAAGCCGCCGGCAGCTTGCCCAAATAATGTTAATGAAGGTTGAGACTCAATTTTGTGCTGGCCTCGAACCTGCTCTTCCATGTGAGGTACGCAATTCAAGCCTGAAACGGGCCTAAAGGGATTTCCACCCCATACTGTTATAAGATTGGCTCTTTGTGACAAGACTACTTATCAAGCCAGGAACTTTCCTGGATAAATTAAAACCAGTTTCACATAAAGAACTGATTATCTTCCCATCACGCAAATATTGACTAAGTTGGCTAATCAGTTGCTGAGTATAAACAGCTCTCTTTTACATTTGAGTCCAGAGCAGACAGCCTTGTGTACTCTGCAGTTTCTTGTAATCTCAGCCAACAATTGATAGTGCAGCAGATCAAAGCCTTAAGGGAGAGAGCCCAGGTAATTTCTGCATAAATATGCAACTTGAACAACTGATAGCAGCATAAAAGAAGCCTTTAGATACTTCCACCACAATTTAAATGGCAAATGGATTTTTTGTGATTGTGGATGATGCATAGGGTTGCTGAAGCTGTTATATATGATCTGGTAAGGACAGTGGACCTTCATGCCAGCTTGCTTTTCTCCAATAATCGCAAAAGTTGGGTATGCTTCCATGGGGACTTTGGGATCAGTTTAGCTGAAGAATAATTCATAAGTTAACTCTATTATATTACAAGAAAAAGGTCAGCAAAGCAAATCAGCCACATATGCTCAGATCAAAAAACCTGCTTTCCTTTAAAGAGTAAAGCACAACGACAACTACTGTGCCCAGTTTGTGTTTCAAACCCTCGGCTGCCCACACTTCAGGCTGGCCTCAACAGGTCAGTGCTCTTATTCCCTATGAAAATCTGAACAAAGCAAACACTGAGCACTTACTGGGTTGTGTTTCTCTGAACTCTGGGCTGATGTAAACTTTGACAAAGCCAGGATGAGGTCAGCCATTTTCAAACATCAATTACATTGTATAAGTTTGCAACCGCAGGGACAAAATAAACTCTTGATGGAGTATTGAAGCTCTCAAGCAGTGTTTGAATTTGCAAAAACAAAGATAAAGGTAATACATGATTGCTTCAGAGATAGGCTTCCTTTTATCATTGTATTGTTCTACTGCTTTTATAGCATTTGAACAGTTTTGTTATAAACATGAGTTTTATCAGTTGTGAAATAAAATTCTTTGTGTGCGCTAGAATTACAGCGACACGATTCAGAACTACAGCCTTATACTGCTAACTGAAATTCCTCTGGTGATTTAATGCCATAATTGTCATTATTTCAGAACAGCATCATCAAAAAGGTGTCGTTTAGCAGAGCAGTAATGCATGGACTGTGGCTTTTTAATCTTCTGCTTACTGCCATATGAACAACCATCTCATCATTTAAAGCAGCATTGGCAAAATTTTCTTGGGTCCATGGAGGCGGGTCAGGTGGGAAAGTTGATATTTTTGGGAGCGGGTTGGAAACCCGCCGTCATCCCACCCCCACATGCCTTTCCCTTGGGTACGTTTGCCGGAGCGGCAGCAACCCAACCGGCAGAGGCGGGCGACCTAATTGAAATCATTGTAACCTTGTTTTCAGACAGTTAAGAGCCTTTTCCCCCTACATTTTAAATTTACCTGCATGGCCACGGGAACCACGCTGCTCAGGAGCCACATCTGTCAACCTGAGGCGGGAGTTGAGTGGCCATTGCTCCAGCTGATTAGTTGACATCATGAAATGTACTATAAAGGCTCCCACCTCACAGCTGATCACTTTCCTCAGGCAGAAGCTGTTGCTGACTGCATTCCCAGCATTGATTGAGCTTTCTGCAGGCCGCAAGTTTTTCCAGCAAAGTCTCCATCCAGTATCATCTCATTGGAAGAACCTCTCTCACCATTGACAGATTGCTGCTGTCATCTCTACTTCATCTGCCATCTATTCCATCAGCATGATGCCGTTTATACTGTTGCACCTTTGTCCTCAGAATCTGACCATGATAAGCCCCAACACCAGCAGCACCAGGCACACCAGCAGGACCAACAACAACACCATAACCTTCTCCTCAACCACCTGATGCTGCACAGGACATCAACACCCGAGCACATTGCAGCCTGGGAGGCCAGGAATGGCCTCATCGTGGCCAGATTTACTTCACTTTAGGCAGTACACCCATATGGCTGTTACATGCTGTGCCAGGTTGGCACCACCCCACACCAACACCATAAACTATTTCTGCAATGCCCAAGCCATTCCTTTCACACTCACCACCGTTGCTGGAGGTAATGTTATGTCTCACCATTCACTGCAACTCACTAAGCCACTTCCAAAGGCTCACTAAGGCTTAAAGGGGATATAGACAGGCTAAGTGAGTGGGCAAGAACATGGCATACAATGTGGAGAAATGTGAAGTTATCCACTTTGATAGGAAAAATAGAAAAGCAGTGTATTTTTTAAATGGTGAGAGATTGGGAAATGCTGGTGTTCAGAGGGACCTGGGTGTCCTTGTACACGAATCACTGAAAGTTAGCATGCAGGTGCAGCAAGCAATTAGGAAAGCAAATGGTATATTGGCCTTTGTTACAAGAGGATTTGAGTATAAGAGTAAAGACGTCTTACTGCAATTATATAGGGCCCTGGTGAGACCACACCTGGAGTATTGTGTACAGTTTGGGTCTTACCTAAGACTTGCCATAGAGGGAGTGCAACGAAGCTTCACCAGACTGGTTCCTGGAATGGGGGGTTTATCCTATGAGGAGAGATTGAGTAGACTAGGCCTATATTCTCTAGAGTTTAGATGAATGAAAGGTGATCTCATTGAAACATACACAATTCTTACAGGGCTTGGCAGGGTAGATGCAGGGAGGATGTTTCCCCTGGCTGGGGAGTCTAGAACCAGGGGTCAGAGTCTCAGAATAAGGGGTCGGCCATTTAGGACTGAGATGAAGAGAAATTTTTTCACTCAGAGGGTGGTGAATCTTTGGAATTCTGTACCCCAGAGGGTTGTGGAGGCTCAGTTGTTGAGTATATTCAAGACAGAGATCGATAGATTTTTGAATATTAAGGGAATCAAGGGATATGGGGATAGTGCATGAAAGTGGCGATGAGGCAGAAGATCAGCCATGATTTTATTGAATGGTGGAGCAGGCTCGAAGGGCCAAATGGCCTACTCCTGCTCTTAGTTCTTATGTTCTTATTATGTAAATGTACACACAAATGTGTCCAAGACAGGAAAGTGGTGAAAATAAAGATTTTTATGTTTGACAGCACATTAACAGAAACTTTACAGAAACATTGGATAAACCACCCAAGTGGCTACCCTTGTGAATCTACTTGTGTGTCATTTTTCTCTTCCATGTACTTCTATGAGGTGCTAGCCCTGTGGCTTCAGCAGAGGTAGAAGCAGCCTGCTCACTTCCCTGCTGCCAAGGAGCTGAAGTGCACCTTGCTGCACATCAGTGGGGCCATGGGGACCCATATCTACGCTGACATCCCTCCTAGAGAGGACGTCTATGAGCCTCTGCCATCTATTCTCCATAGAGACCATGTGCTCCTGTGAGTGACGCATTAGCTGCTCCATGTAGGTGGCCATCCTATGCATGGAAGAGCCTACAGTTGCCATCGCCTGCAACACGGTGGTGCTCATGTTAGAGATGGACTCCTCCATTCTCTGAACATTTGCAGATATCGTGCTTGCAAAACCTGTCAGAGGCTCCTGCACTTCTTCCTGTAACTCCAGGATTGTCCTCTTTCTAGATGGCCCCTGAGGCACAGCGTCTGCATACAGCTGAGCAGAGCTAGGAGCGTCCTGCGCCCTCCAGCGAAGAGTCTCCTCTGCTGTCCTTGTCTCCACCATCTGCTCTTGCTCACTTGTGAGTTGTGAGACACCAGGTGACAACACTACTCTATCTCACGTAGGACCCACCCAGGTGTGCGTATCTGCGCTGGTGCTGGGTGTGCTTATGTCTGGTGACGGTGCGCCCTCAGAGGCTGGAGGCTCCTCTGAGGAGTCGTCTTCCTCTTCCTCCTGGACAGTGGGGGGCCTCTTGATGGACTTGTGGGAGAGTAAAGAGATGAGTTAGATATGTCATATGAAGAATGGCTACAGATAGCATTATGCACATGATGACCATTCACTGGCTGTTGACATCAGTCCCCATATGAGTGACAGATGTATGCCATGTAGCTGTATGATTTGTGACATAAGAAAACTACTAGGCACTTGGTCTAAGCGTTAAACAAAGCTTTAATCAACTGTTTTACAACATGGAGGACTAGTTGTGTTCTTCACTAGTTCCTGTTAAGAATGTCCTGCACAAGCTGGGCCCATGCCTGAGTATTTATACTCTCCCTGGACAGTGCCACCTGTATTATTTCATGTCTTTCTTTCATGAATGACTGATTCATATCAATATGTAATTTTGTCACCAGGTTGCTGAGATGTCCCCTTCTCTCCATCTTCCATCTCCAGCTGCTCGGCGACTCCAGATATTTCTAAAGTAGCCTCCTCTGCTGTTGTAAGGTTTGCAAATGATGGAGGGCCACCGCCGGTTCTTTCCTCTCCCTCTCATTTTGGGCTCTCTTTTCCTGCAAGTAGGGAAAGAAAGGATTGTTGAGTGAGAGTGATGGAATGAATGTAAGGAATGGATGGGTTAGATCTTTAGAGGGTGACTATGATGGAGTAAGGTGCCAAAGCCAAGTGGCCTCCTTGTGTGTTGTTAGCTGGTATGATTGCACTAGGATGAGGGTGAGTGTGAGGGGTGGGTAGTGAGATGGGGGAGTGATAATGTAGATAGAGAGAGATGGGTGGAGGTGCAAGGTAAGTTGGTGTGAGTAAGGATGTGCAGGAGTAAGGTAGGGAAGGCAGAGTGATGGGGATGTGATGAGAGGCACAGCAGGATGAGGTTGAGTGTGGTTTTGTACTCACGTTTCTTGATCTAATGACATCAATGAAACGTTTGCAGCACTGCACCCAGGTTCTCCTGACCACATCCCTGCTGGTGACCTCCTCTGCAATCTGCAACCAGGCTGTTTTGGTCTCCTGGGGAGGTCTCTTCCACCCATTGGAAGGGAAGAGGACCTTCCTGTGTGCTCTATGGAGGGAGTCATTGGAGAACCTGGGTGCAGCCCTCTGCCTCTGTGCAGTCATTCTCAGTGTTTGCAGCACTCCAATACTGTAGTGCACGGATAGCACTATGTTACATTAACCTTCAAATGTAATGTGGCCATGGCCCCTTTAAAGATCCCGGCTGAAAACATGTCATGAATGATGTCACCAGACCCACACCATTTAATTGGGCTGGGTAACGTGCAGGGTGGGCTTAATAGGCCCTATTAACGTAAAGTAGTTCTGTGGAGCGGGATGGAGCTAGCAACGGGGTCACGATCCGCCATGGCCACTGCCCGCACCCGATCCGCCCAGGTATAGAAAATTCCGGCCATTGTCTTTGGGGATCCCCTGCTTACAAAGCACAAGAGTTCCCTTAGATTACAAATCTGCTAGGATATTTCCAGTAATTCTGTTTTATAAAGTTTTTAAACAACAGTGAGCTTCTGGAAGAGAGAGGCTTGGATTCAAGACAGACTTATTCTTAAAAAAAGACTTTAGTAATTAAGGGGGGAATTATAACCCCCAAAGATGGGTGGGTTGGGGGATTGGAAACTCATCAATGAAACAGAGATGAGATTGAACAGCACTTCATGGGGAATTTTAAACTTCTGATTCCCCAATATGAATAAAGACTCATTGCTTACAGCTGCTTTGTCAGTTCCCTCTGGCAAACATTTTGCTGAGAGTGCTTGTAGTGACACACATGTTGCAGAAGTTTGGAGGCTTTCAAATGGACAACATCAGGATGGGGGTCTCCATGGGTGCTTTTGATTGGAATTTGGACAAAGAAGACACTCACCATTCATGGCAGCAAGGTCGTGCTGTGGTGGGAGCTGCACGTGCACAAGAGAGAGGAGAACAGCAGAGAGGAGAACAATGGGGGGCCAAGGTCGCAGGAGGCATTACCCATGTAATAGAGTGTACAGAAAGAGAGTCAGCTTCCTTGACCTATCTGAAGAGCAGGACCTCCACAGGCTCAGATTGACACGGCAGGTGGTTGCAGACATCTTCAGCCTCCTAGAAGAGCTGCTCCCTGTAGGACCTGGTGGCCATGCATTGCCCGTCGCTTTCAAAATCAATGCTGCCTTTAATTTCTTTGCCTCTGGCTCCTTGTAGGACGTCTTGGTTGCTGAAGCTGTTGTATATGAGTTGTTCTGCATCTCGAGGGTCTCTTAGTCAGCTGAACATACATGTATAAGGCAGGTTATGGTCGTGGGCCACATACAGTCTGTAGTGTATGTGCCTTTAAGAGCCCCATGTGTACTGTAATGCCGGTAATGGCCACTCGGGCTATATAAGCCTGTATATTGTGTTGTATCCGTTAGTTCCCCTCCAGACTTTGTTTAGTAAACACCTATGAACCGAACTCCTGTCTTCAGTGTCTCTATCAACACACAGACACAACAGTGGCGACGAAGTGGAAACGGACTTACCTGCAATTCGGCAGCACCTCAAGGACATCAATTCCTCTGGCGTCCAGAAGAATCAAGAAAGTGAAAGAAGCTGTGGTTTCACCAACTGGCCAAGCTGGTGGCAGGTACTGCGCTAATCCTTCCTGGGCATCAGGCTGGGGCTCCAGCGGCTGGCTCTACAGCTGGGACAAGCAGCGAAATCGGAGACAAGCAGTAACAGACGGGGAGGGAGCACTCGGGAGACGGCCGGCGCTGCAAGCAGGTCGGCGTTCAGACCTAGAGAGAAAGTCCGGCAGGAACGAGTCTCCAACTGTAAATAAATAATTAAAAAAAGAACGGAAACCGCGGGAAACAGCGTTGTCATCGGCAGCAGCGGCGGGAAAGCGCGGGAAGCACCATATCTTTTCTGCAGAAAAGAAAGAAAAGCGCGGGAAGCGCCATATCTTTTCTAAGATGCCTAAGTCTGGCAATATTGATGCTTTTGATAACGAGATAGAGGATTGGACCACATATGTGGAAAGAGTGGAGGTATATTGCACTGCAAATGGAATAGAAGATGAAAAAAAAGCTTCAGTACTGCTAAATCTAATGGGCGCAAAGACATACGGGCTGTTACGAAATTTAATCACTCCAGCCAAACCAAAGGACAAGAATTTTAAAGAAATTGTTGATACCCTACAGGAGCACTTAAACCCAACACCGCTGCTGACAGCGGAACGATTCAAATTCTTCAAGAGAAATCAACACAAGAATGAAAGTAACGCTGATTACCTCACCGAATTAAGAAAGCTATCAAAACACTGCCAATTCGGGGCAGGACTAGCAGATTATCTTCGAGACAAATTCGTCTGCGGTCTCTTAAGTGAAGGAACACAGAAAAGGCTGCTTTCTGAAAAAGATTTAACACTGGACAAGGCTTTCAGTATGGCTGTATCATACGAAGCAGCCGCAAGAGGAGCTGCAGAGATACAACAAAAGACACAGGACGTCGGCACCCATGAAATGACACAGGGTTTCGAGAGATGTTATCGCTGCGGCAGATCCACCCATAACCAGAGGGACTGCTGGTTCAAGGACAAAGCATGCAGGCAGTGTGGAAAGATTGGACACATTGCATGGGTATGCCGATCGGGACAAAATAAATCCACAGACAGGAAAAAAAAAATCAATAAAGAAAAGTACAGAAAGGTACAAATGATGATGGACAGTAGCTCCGAAGACCAGAAGAGCGATAGCAACTCCGAAAACAAGAGACTAAGCTGTCTCAAATTACATAATGTACTTGCCAAAGATGATTACCAGACCATTTGGGTTACCCTCACGATAGCAGGGTCCCCAATTAAAATGGAGCTAGATACAGGATCAGCTCTGACCGTCATAAATCGACGGGATTACGAGCAGCTATTTCCGCATATACCTTTAAAAGACACAGCCATTATCTTGAAAACATATATGGGGCAGAAAGTATACCCCAAAGGAAAAATAAGGGTGCCTGTTGTATACAACGGCAAGGAAATACAAAAGTTGTATTTATACATTCTACAAGATGGTGGCCCACCGCTGTTGGGACGTGAATGGATCAGGAAAATACGTTTAGACTGGCACTCCATTCAGGCACTGACGGTGACCAGTAAGAAAAAAAACGATAATGACGTCATACCTGAACGATTAAAAGACATCTTGGCCAATGCCAAAGAAGTGTTTCAAGAGAAACTAGGAACCTTGAAAGGCATCACCGCCTCAATAAAAGTGGAAGATGCAGCAATTCCCAAGTTTTTTAAAGCAAGACCGGTGCCATACGCAATTCATCCAGCAGCCGAGGCAGAGCTGGAGAATTTGGAAAATGCAGGCGTATTATCCAAAATAGATTGGAGCGAGTGGGCAACACCCATCGTTCCAGTCATGAAGAAACCATTGAATAATGATAAATCTGAAGAACAGAGAAAAATTTGCATCTGTGGAGACTTCAAGGTGACGGTAAACCCGGTCCTTCACACGGTACAGTATCCTCTTCCGAGGATAGAAGATATTTTCGCCTCACTATCCGGAGGGAAACATTTCAGCAAAATTGACTTGGCACAGATGGAGGTTGAAGAGGCCTCTAAAAAATATCTCACGATAAATACACACAAAGGTCTGTACCAGTACAATCGACTGGTTTTCGGAGTAGCATCCGCTCCAGCTATCTGGCAAAGAGCTATGGAGCAAGTCCTCCAAGGGATTCCAGGGACTCAATGCTACCTAGACGACATCCTTGTAACAGGAGAAAACGACAACGAGCACCTTGCCAATTTGGAGCAGGTGCTCACTAGGCTGAGAGAACGGGGCCTACGAGCAAATCGCCCCAAGTGCGAATTTTTCCAAAATCAAATATCATATTGTGGCCACATAATTAATAAGGAAGGGTTGCATAAGTCACCTGAAAAAATTGAAGCGGTCATAAAAGCCCCAGCACCTGAAAATGTTTCACAATTAAGGTCGTTGCTGGGATTAATAAATTACTATCATAAATTTTTACCAAACTTATCAACTCTTCTACACCCTCTTAATGAACTGCTACAAACAGGAGTAATTTGGAAATGAAGCGAAGACTGTAAACGTGCCTTCCATAAATGCAAAGACTTAATCACGTCCAAAGAAGTTTTGGCTCATTACAACCCATCACTGCCAATCAGACTGGCGTGCGATGCATCCCCTTACGGCATAGGAGCAGTATTATCGCATAAATTCCCTGATGGCTCGGAACGGCCAATAGCTTTTGCGTCACGCTCATTGAACTCAGCTGAGCGTAACTATGCCCAAATCGACAGGGAAGCACTCAGCCTGGTATGGGGAGTGAAGAAATTCAACCATTACCTACACGGACAAAAATTTACCTTGTTGACTGACCATCAACCCCTCATCTCCATATTCAACCCTAAAAAGGGTGTTCCCATTAGGACAGCGCAAAGGCTACAGAGGTGGTCCCTTTTTCTAGGGGCACACCAATACAACATAGAATGCAAAGGATCAAAACAGCATGGGAATGCTGACGGGTTATCGTGCCTACCGTTGCCAACGGTAGAAGAGGCACCTACAGTAGACCCAGTGGAGATGTACCACTCAACCATAGTGGAATGTCTACCAGTAACAAATTCTTCCATTGAAAAGGAAACGAGAAATGACCCGACTCTCTCACGAGTCTACGACTTAACGGTGAAGGGATGGCCAGCACATGGCGAACCACTGTTGCCAGCATTCTCGCAAAGAAGAGAACAGCTGTCAGTATGCCGAGGAACCTTGATGTGTGGATCCAGAGTGGCGATTCCACCCAAACTCCAGGATAAAGTGCTAAAGGAGCTTCACGAGGGGCATCTGGGTGGAGTGAAAATGAAGAACCTAGCCAGAGCGTTTGTATGGTGGCCAGGTATCAATGGAGACATAGAAGAAATGACCAAGAGCTGCCTAGGATGCCAGAAGGTCCAAAACGCTCCACCCCAAGCCCCTCTACATCCATGGGAGTGGCCCTCATCTCCCTGGCAAAGGGTACACATTGACTTTGCTGGTCCATTTATGGACTCAATGTTCTTAATCGCGGTTGATGTGCACTCCAAGTGGCTGGAGGTAATAAAGATGTCCTCCACCACCATGGAAAAAACCATCACAGTATTAAGGACCATATTTGCCAGGAATGGGCTGCCGGAACAGATCTGTTCTGATAATGGACCGCAATTTGTGTCCGAAGAATTCAGGAAGTTCTTAAAAAACAATGGGGTTAAGCACTACACGTCCGCCCCATACCATCCCGCCACCAATGGATTGGCTGAAAGGTTTGTCCAGACCTTCAAGAAGGCCATAAAGGCCATGGGTAATGAAGACATAAAACTTCAGCACAAGGTGGATAACTTCTTGTTCGCATACAGGAATGCAACACATATGGTTACAAACCAAACTCCCGCCATGATGTTCTTCAATAGAAGCCTAAGATGCTGGCTGGATTTGATCAAGCCCAACATCAGAAGGGACGTGGAGAACCGACAATTTCAAGGCATGAATGAAAGGCCAACTAGAACCTTCCAGATAGGTCAACAAGTTTTGGCCCAGGACTACCGTACCGAGAAATGGCAGCCTGGAACTATCTGCACACGACTAGGACCGCTGATGTATACCGTGGACATTGGAGAAAGCATAATAAGGCGCCATGCTGACCAAATCATAGAGTCCTCCGAAAAGGGACAACCTACACCACAACTCTATACGCCTAATGATGAAGTAGAGATACCCATATCTACCTCCGATCCGGTGATACTGGAACCCGATGAACCCAACACTGGCATTCAAGCCGAATCAGCCTTGCCAAAAGAACCTACTGTAATGATATCAGCAAATAGTGATGTTATTTGCCTGTTCGATTATGATGCCTTAATAGCATGATTGCAGGTATTGATTACTTATGCCTGACCAGCAGAGGTCATGTGACCGAGAGAAGCAAGGCAGAGAGTTTTACTTTCAGTTTAATTCTAGATGCATCACAGCATAGTGTGTTCTGTAAAGGCTGTTAAAAAGAGTTGAATAGACTTTAGATTAAAACTCATTCTCTTTCATAAATGAGGCGTTATTGAACCCACAAAGAAATCAATACATGATGTCAGAAGTGGCTGAAAGAGAAAAAATCTGAAGTTAGCAA
The DNA here is from genome assembly GCF_052327205.1 of Somniosus microcephalus. NCBI lineage: Eukaryota > Metazoa > Chordata > Chondrichthyes > Squaliformes > Somniosidae > Somniosus > Somniosus microcephalus. The sequence goes on along the minus strand of NC_140998.1, from coordinate 100,241,565 downwards.
CTTGATGGGACAGTGAAAGCAGTTGTGGCAAGTAAGCGAAATCAGCTCTCCACATATTAGCAAGCCAGAAGAGAACATCGTTGCTTACCATTAGAGAATAGCTAACCAAGTGAAAGAATGGAAGGTTTACACCCACCGGTGACGCTTCAATTGACAGGTAATGTCGCTGAAAATTGGAGGAGATTCAAACAACGTGTAGGGTTGTATTTATCAGCAATCGGAGCTGACGATAAAAGTAATAAAAAGAAATCGTCACTGTTTTTACATGTCGTGGGTGATGAAGCGCTGGAGGTGTATAATAACTTCACATTCGCTGCTGATGGAGACAAAATGAAGCTAGATAAAATAATGGAACAGTTTGAGGCCTACTGCATACCTAAACGCAACGTGACCTTTGAGAGGCACAAATTTTTCACATGTGTACAGAAAATCGGCGAGACTATTGATCAGTATGTGACTGAACTGAGAAACTGAAGCAAATCATGTGAATTTGGGGGACTGACAGACTCGCTGATAAAAGACAGACTGGTGTGTGGTATTCCAGATAATGGTCTAAGGGAAAGGCTGCTAAGAGAGCAAGATCTAGACCTGGGAAAAGCCATAGCACTGTGTAGGGCTACAGAGACTGTGAAGTTGCAGGCAAAGGAGCTGTTCAGTGACAATAGCTGCAACGTGGATGCAGTGAGAAAGAACGGATACAAACCGTTTAACAAAGAGAGCGCCAATGTGAAAAAAGAGATGTGGCCAGCAAACGAAAATGAAAGGGACAATCGGAAGTCATGTAGTCGATGCGGTACACAGCATCCACCAAGAAAGTGTCCAGCATATGGTAAAACATGCAATAGATGCAACAAAAACAACCATTATGGCCGTTGCTGTAAGAACCAAGCGCAACAAAGCAAGGTCCATACAGTAGATGAAAGCGAGATAGAGGAATTCTATGCAGATGTTGTGTCTGAAAACAAAAAAGAAGAAAGAGACTGGATGGTGACACTAAAAGTGAACGACATACATATTCCATTTAAATTGGATATTGGAGCACAAGTTAATGTGATATCAGAGACCGATTTTAAGAGAATTAGACCCAGACCAAAGTTACATGGAATACAAGTGAAAGTGACCGGATACTCAGGTACTGATATACCGGTGAAAGGAAAATGCATTGTCAAAGTAACACACAAGGACAGAGAGCACACGCTAGCATTAATCGTGGTGCCAAAGGATGTGCAAGCCATACTAGGTTTAAAAGCCTGTGAGAGACTGAACCTGGTAAAGAGAGTCCTCGTTGTGGAAAGTGAAATAGAGACAGTCTATGATGAACTGAATGTTGCGTACACACCGGGTAAGCTGATGTATACAGCAGACACGTTGTCCAGAGCTGTTGACCCAGGAGAGCCCGCAAACACAGTGAAAAGACTGAAGTACGAGACAAAAGACAGTGGAACTGACTTCGACCAGAGCATGCTTGTATACCGCACAATGCCGCTCGAGTGTGGTATGTCACCAGCCCAACTCCTGATGGGACGTCGGCTAAGGTCAAACCTACCCATCCCGGAGAACCTCCTGAAAACAAAAGAGGGGGAGAAAATGAGGAAGTTCAAAGAACAACAGAAAGAAAAGCAAAAGTACTATTATGACAGAGGAACACAAAACCTACCTGAACTCCACACTGGTGACCAAGTAAGGTTCAAAGACAAAACAAACACATGGACTCAGAAGGGAACTGTCCTGAGTGAAGTTCAACCAAGATCATACACCATTCAGACAGATGAGGGTGCTGTTCTGAGAAGAAATCGTCGAGATCTTCTCATGGGACCAGCCACAGCAGGTCAAGAGACTGATACTGTTGAACAACCTGATCACACAGCTGAGAACCAATCATCTGAGGCAACAACTCAGATTCAAGGACAATCAATCAGAAAATCCTCAAGACACGTGAAGCCTCCTGAGAGACTCATTGAGCAAATTTAAGGACTATTGTTATAGAAGGAAGTAATGTTATTTTATTCTTTCTTCAAGTTCTAGTGTATTGACATATTTCATGTGAACACACAAAGCAAGGTTAAAAAACCTTGATCATGATAATGATAATGTAAGTTCATTAAGTGTTACAGTTAAAATGCAGATTAATACAAAGAAAACATGTTAGTTAAAAGTAAAATACTTTTGTTTTAAGAAAGGGAGATGTAATGATATCAGCAAATAGTGATGTTATTTGCCTGTTCGATTATGATGCCTTAATAGCATGATTGCAGGTATTGATTACTTATGCCTGACCAGCAGAGGTCATGTGACCGAGAGAAGCAAGGCAGAGAGTTTTACTTACAGTTTAATTCTAGATGCATCACAGCATAGTGTGTTCTGTAAAGGCTGTTAAAAAGAGTTGAATAGACTTTAGATTAAAACTCATTCTCTTTCATAAATGAGGCGTTATTGAACCCACAAAGAAATCAATACACCTACTACACCACCAGAAACTACTACACCACCGAGGCGTTATCCGGACCGAGTCAGGAAGCCTCCAGAGAGACTGACTTATAATTAATTAACTGCAGCAATGTGTATATTATTTTTCTTATAACATGTAATTAATAATTACTTAAAATATTATGTACTGGTTAGCTAAAAGGGGAGGAATTGTAGTGTATGTGCCTTTAAGAGCCCCATGTGTACTGTAATGCTGGTAATGGCCACTCGGGCTATATAAGCCTGTATATTGTGTTGTATCCGTTAGTTCCCCTCCAGACTTTGTTTAGTAAACACCTGTGAACCGAACTCCTGTCTTCAGTGTCTCTATCAACACACAGATACAAAACAGTCCTCTCCCTCTCAAATGTATTTTCCACTCTCTTCTCCTACAAGGGGCAAAAGAACAGACCTATGAGTGACTGTAGGTCACTTATTCACCTGATAGACACAGACTAAGTTACCAGTAATTGGTGAATGCAAAACTGTGATGTTTTGCCATGGAGTGGTAAGATGTAGGTCCATATTTGTGACAGCCCACAATGAATTGATTGGGATGATAGGGAGTTGCTTCACCAGAGCTATTGGGCCAGAAATTCGCGGCCAGAAGCGTGAGTACGGTCGGGGTACTCACGCATTTGGCTGTTGGAAATGCCGGCGTTCAGCAGGAACAGCGCATACGGGGAACGCCGGCATTTCCAGACCCGAGGTCTATTCACAGCGCGTGCGACTGCACAGGCAGCGCTTGCGCAGTGAACTTTGTGGATTTCAATGATGGATTCAGTGAGGGTAAGTCCTTAGAAGTTACACTTGAAAAAAGCAAGTGTAAAGTTGTTCATTGGCTGCGGAGGAAGATATATTTTATCGTGGAGCTTCTGAAATGCAATATTTTTGTTTGGGAAAGGGAGGGAAGTTATTTTAAGAAATTTTAAGTAAGTTTTAAAGTTAACATTTTTTTTTTAAAAGGGTTTTCAGAACGGTAGGTCGAAGGAGCAATTGTGGCTGTGTGAATGGAATGTGAGAATGAGTTATGTATGTATGTCCACATATATTCCTTTACGTATATGTATGTATGTTTTATATTCCTTTACTAATGTGTATGAATGTATGTTTTTAATTATGATTTTCCAATAAGTTACTTTCTCTGAAAGTCATAATTAAATAATACATTCATACACATAAGTAAAGCAATATATACATAACACGCAAAGGAATATATACAGACATACATACTTTCAGAAGCTCCACGATAATAAATATCTTCCTCCGCAGCCTCTGGAGCAACTGTACCCATGCTTTTTTCATGTGTAAGTTGTAATGACTTGACCTCACTGAAAGCATTAATGAAAGCGGCGAATTATACTGCGCACGCGCTGCCTGTGCAGTCGCACGCGTTCTGCCTCTGAACCCCTTCGTTCAGAGGACAGGAAATGCCGGTTTTCCCCACATGCACTGTGCATGCTGAAAACCGGCATTTCATCCGGCCAGATGCGTAAGTACCCCGACCGTACTCGCGCATTTGGAAGGGAATTACTGGGCCAACATTTTACATGTCAATAAAATGAAAAATTTAACAATTGCACGACTTGCCCCCTCGCATCTGCGACTGAGGGTCCAAGGAGGTGCATTGCGCAAGAGGTCATCATCGTACGTATCCTCACACTGTTCCCTTTGGGGAACTGTATGAAGTGGTGGAAGGATTTATGGCCGTGATTAACGCTCATTCCGTGACCGTAACCATCTTTGAACCAGCCATTAGGGTGGTTAGTCCTATGGCGGGAGGGTTTTACGGGCTCCCACAACCCATCTGAGGGGGGGGGGGGCCACCAACACCCACGGACGCAAGTATCCCGCTGGATGTCCACCCAGAATTTAAAGTTGGAGCTCCGACTCCACTTGCCGGGACTGTCTGGAGTGGTGTTCAAAACCCTACTCCTTCTGGCCCAGCGGCGGGGATGCTTACTGCTACGCAAAAGGCCCACTCCGCACAAAAGGTGACACCCATACGTTTCCTGCGCCTTTTCCCTCCCCGTGACTGGAGCCCTATGCTGCCATTTCACGTTGCTAATCGGATTGGGCCTTTGTCATAGCGGTAGGATCCCCGCCACTGGGCCAGATCAGGGTAGGGTTTCGAACCCCGCTCCAGACAGTCCCGGCAAGTGGAGTCGGAGCTCCGGCTCTAAATTCTGGGTTGACATCCAGTGGGATATTTGCGTCCGTGGGTGTGGGTGGCCCCCCCTCCTTGTATAGCTTGTGGGAGCCCGTAAAACCCTCCCGCCATAGGACTAACCGCCCTAATGGCTGGTTCAAAGATGGTTACGGTCACGGAATGAGCGTTAATCATGGCCATAAATCCTTCCACCACTTCATACAGTTCCCCAAAGGGAACAGTGTGAAGACACGTATGACAACGACATTGCTAAATAAATAAATGGAATTAAAAAAATTCTTTTATGGCTTTTAAAAGTCTTTAAATTGCTTTAATTCTCTTTAAAACTACTTCAGATTACTCAAAATAATGTAAACATTTAAAAAAGTTTATAAAAGTTACCAAAATCTTCAAAAAACTTCCAAAAACCTGTTTAAACTGCTGCTTTGCATGTAAAAATGCTTAGCAGCTTGACAGAAACATTGGGGGCGTGTCCAGTGAAACTGAGACCTCAAGGGGCGTGTCTCACTTGCACTGCACGCTCCTGGCTTCGCGCTGGCTGCACTCCTGGGCGGCGTGACGTCATACGCTGCCCGGGATTCTTCTTTTTCAAACACCAAGTCCAGGCGTCCCTGGAGCTGATCGGCAGTAGCGCGGGGTAAGTGCATATACGGGGCTTGCACGCGCGGCAAGCCCCGTTCACCAATTTCTGGCCCAATGAATCACATGGTCTAGCATTACTAGATCTCAGCAGCAGATTTGGACCTGGATTGACAGAGGTCTGGACATACATGCCTGCTTACCTTCTAGGCTGACATTAGTGCATGAGGTGTGCTGGGAGGAGTAAAGAATAACTAGACTAAAGCCAGATACTGGCAATGCAAATTATTCTTAGTAGTAATAGCATCAAAATAACATCACCGGCATCATGAATACACCACTACGCATTTCCAAAATCCGAAGTCATGATCATAACAATGATGTTACCAACATGGATTATTTACTATTGTGCATTTTCTTATTTCCTATTAAGGAACTAGGCGTATGCTCTACTGTTAAAAAAAATATATTTATAGTCAGCTTGGAGAAGTGGTTCAAGAGAGCTCATTAATGATTGACTCTGATAAATTTACTGTCAATATACCAGGTAATAGTCCATTGACATCACACTATATTAAAAGGAATCTGTTTCAACGTAAGGACTTTAGATATAACTGCTGCCATAATGTTAGAGGACAGCTTCAAGCCTTCTTGGGATCCATAGTTTATGCTGCATGATGACATTCTCTGACTGTGACCATGTTGCATTTCGCCTGCTCACCCCCCTCAACCTCTCTGCAGCCTCTGATACTGTCAATTACATCACCCTTCTCCAACACCACTCCTCCACTGTCCTGCTCCATGAGACTGCCCTCGCTTGTTTCCACCCTTATCTATCTGATCATAGCCAGGGTATCTCTAGCAATGGCTTCTCTATGCCCCCCACCCCCGCACTGCCACCTCTGGGGTTCCCTGAAAACCCATCCGTGGCGACATTATCCACAGTCACGGGCCAGCGTCCAGATGTACATTGATGACATGCAGCTCTACCTCTCCACCGCCACCTCTGTCAAACCCCTCCACTGCCTTTGTACTGTCAGGCTGCTTGTCAAACATACAGTCTTGGATGAGACTTCAGTCCCTCCAGAAAGACAATAGGAAGACTAAAGCCATCGTTTTTTAGCACCTGCCGGCAACTTCGTGCTCTCGCCACTGACTCAATTTCTCGGACTGAACTAAACTGTCTGCAATCTTGGAGCCCTATTTGATCTGAGCTCGGTATCCTCTACATCACAAAGACCGTCTACTTCACCTCCATAACATCTCTTGCCTCTACTGCTACCTCGGAACATCTGCCAGTGAAACTGTCATAGATGCCCTTATCACCTGCAGGCTCCATTATTTCAATGCTCTACATGCTGGTCTCCCAACCTCCATCATCCATCAACTCCATCTTGTCCAAAACACTGCTGCCTATCTCCAACTTCCTCCACCCTAAAATAACTCCGCCTCCAGACTCTTTGTTTCTCTGTCTCCAGCCTCTTGCACATTTCCCTTCTTTGCTCCCCACCATTGGCCACTGTGCCATCAGCCGTCCATGTCCCACTCTCTGGAATTCCCCCCCTAAATCCATCATCTATCCACCTTCCTCTCCCCCATCCCATTTAATATCCTTCCTAAAACTCAGCTCTTAAACCAAGCTTTTGGCCACCACTCTGAATCTGTCCTTGGCCTCAGCGTTTGTTTGCCTCACAGCTCTGTGAAGTGCCTTGGGACATTTTTCTACATTAAAAGAAAATGGTTGTTGCTGTTATTGCAATAAAACATCCTCATAGCTAAACTAACAAATCAAAAAGCAGAGGAAAGTAGCTGGTAAACCTTTTCTGTAATTACTTTGTAATAATTTTCAGGAGATCTGAAATATTGGGGCAATTTTAACCCACCCGTTTGGCAAGAAAAGGGAGGTAGCACAGTTAAAATCGTCTCCGAGAACTGACCACCCTGTTCCTGCTCAATTGCCACCCGTCCCTGCTTTAACCGCACGCTTTGTTTAGGTGGCTGAGGTATCTGCACATCCCACATCCAATAACAATAATTAAATAAACTCCTTGCTGTTTATTATTAGTGGTCAGACAAGTTGCAAATAGATAACTGTTTTCACAATACTTTAGAAAAGAATAGATTATTTCTCAGTAACATGCTCAAACATGTGCTGCACTGGGGACTGTGGAAAGGATGGTGATTGAGGGATGACAAAATCTTACTTCTGAAGTATACATGCAAAAACATTAATATTTCATCTTACTTTATATATATTTTGATGAAATGTTGAATAAGCAGAAATAATTACTACTTTCCTGCTTGAAAATGCTGCCAGTGCGACTGTGGGCTGCCAACTGTGTGGGTAGCCAACTTCTAAGTGTATCCTCAACTACTACCACTTCAATCTAGTTTGAAAAGCTGGTTGGCAGCCAACAAATTGTGTGCAGGTCTGAGTCAATAAGTAATCACAATGAAAAAGAATCCCAGAGATTTTCTGCATCTAATTTGTGGTGAAATTTCCAAATTCTATTCTGTAGTACTTGGTGAGTTTTAACCCAATCAGAATGCTTACAAATGGCCGGTGTAGACTACTTGTGGGGCTGATATACCATCGGGTAGATTTTGCAACTATGTGTTTTCAGCGTAGAATTTGCACACTGAGAGCGCCTACCAGGAATTTGAGTGGGAAGGTCAACAGCCCTGCAGGATCTGTCATCAAAAATTCTTCCTCTACTCCCCCCCCACCACCCCACAGCCCCCCTGCTATCTGAATTCTCTATGTGTGCTTCCAGCGTGCAAAGCCCGACTCTGAAACTACAACTTTATAATACTGTATCTACATTTACAGGTTGTGTTTTGAGACCTGTACCTAGTTAGAGCGATGTAGACTAGGAAGACGCAAGTGCATTACTCTTTGACCAGGCAAAGCTATGAACAGGCAGGCATGCGTACACATGTTTACATACATGCACAGAGATCAACTCATTGGCATCCGAATGCTGATTACATTTTAAGGTCAGCTCACAGGACAGATGGCTCTTCGCTGACATTTAAAAATTAAATCTAAAAAGTTCCTGAGCGATCCAACATCATTTGTAGTTGTACTAAAATAAAGGTTTTGTATATGGTTATATAATTGAGTCTGGCGTTGACTTTTGAGCAGATTGAGTGTGATCATGTGTTCCAGTGGGTGGTCTGTCCTGAACAATTGGAATTTTTTTTTGCCTCTAGTTTTTCCCGTTTATTTTCTGCAGGCTGGTTTCTTCAGACCGTACACCATATGTTGTCAAGAATACAAGCAACGTCCTCCAATTCAGCTGTGAACAGGTCATCAGGAGGTTTGTGACTATGGTCCAAGGATGATTCTTCCTCCAATTTTTCTCTTCCACAGTGTTCATAATAAGATTGAGGTCTGCGTGGATTAGGGGAACCACGCCTGCATCCCATCACTCCATTGTATTCCAAAGCTCTGCTTCATAGTTCTGCCTCTGCCAGAGTTGGTCTTAGTGCAAAAAAGCGAAATATTCATTATTAATCCAAATTGTTTTTCAAAATAACTGTCATACTATGGAAAGTAACTGATTGAAATGTAATTCTGTGTTAGGACTGCGGTTCAGTTCCAAAACACATTCAGCCATTCCACAGGTAATTCAAGGCAGTACTGTAATTTGCAATAAGGAAATAAAGCAGCCAAAATTATGTCAAAATTGCAAAAAAGCGAAGTAGCTATGATATGGTAACCATGCTAATACATCAAGATGTGATTGCATAAAAGCTAGACATGAAGTAGACCTATTTTAAGGAACTGGCTTCTGCAGAAAGTACTACCTTATGTTTCCTCCTTTCAGCTGTTATCATGTAGCAATTTTAAACTGGAAGAGATGGAAAGGTTACAGAGTGTAAATGAGACAGCTGCAAAATGGGTGACTCACAATAACTGCAAGTTGCCTGTTTTCAGCTTCTATTAGTCTTTCTGTGATTGCTGTTTATGCACGGTCATGAGCAATTACAGGTTTTCAACACATTCTTGCTTTTAAACCAACTATGCTCTTATAAAGGTATCTCCTATCCTCTGTTAATTTTTAATCCAAAAATGGGTAATTAATGCTAATCGCCTTTCAGAGGAAACAAGCCCAATTTTACAAATGCAATTAGCAGCAATGCTGGAGTAACACTAATCCCCCCCGCCAACCCCACCACACACACACACACACACACACACACACGTGTATTCTTTTTGACCTGTACACCTGATAAGTTCAAATTAAGATCTAAAGCAGTATGTGACCTGGTTGACATTATCCCCATGTTGCACAAAATGCAATGATGATAAAATGGACTCTTTAAAATTAGTGATACATAGAAACATAGAAGATAGGAGCAGGAGTAGGCCATTCGGCCCCTCGAGCCTGTTCCGCCATTTAATGAGATCATGGCTGATCATCCAAATTCAGTACCCTTCCCATGCTTTCTCCCCATATCCTTTGATCCCTTTAGCCTTAAGAAATATATCTAACTCCTTCTTGAATATATTTAATAAGTTGGCCTCAACTGCCTTCTGTGGTAGAGAATTCCACAGGTTCATCACTCTCTGGGTGAAGAAATTCCTCCTCATCTTAGTCCTAAATGGCTTACCCCTTATCCCTAGACAGTGACCCCTGATTCTGGACTCCCCCACCATCGGGAAAATCCTTCCTGCATCTAGTCTGTCTAGTCCTGTTAGAATTTTATAAGTTTCAATGAGATCCCTCTCATTCTTCTAAACTCTAGCGAATATAAGCTTAATCGACCCAATCTCTCTTCATACGTCATTCCTGCCATCCTAGGTATCAGTCTGGTGAATCTTCACTGCACTCCCTCCATGGCAAGAACATCCTTCCTCAGATAAGGCGATCAAAACTGCACACAATACTCAAGGTGTGGTCTCACCAAGGCCCTGTATAATTGCAGCAAGACATCCTTGCTCCTGTCCTCGAATCCTCTCGCTATGAAGGCCAACATACCATTTGCCTTCTTAACCGCCTGCTGCACCTGCATGCTTACCTTCAGCGACTGGTGCACAAGGACACCCAGGTCTCGTTGCACTTCCCCTTCTCCCAATCTATTGCCATTCAGATAATAATCTGCCTTCCTGTTTTTGCCACCAAAGTGGATAACCTCGCATTTATCCACATTATACTATATCTGCCATGCATCTGCCCAATCACCCAACCTGTCCAAATCATGCTGGAGTTTCTCTGCATCCTCCTCAAAGCACACACGCCCACCCAGCTTTGTGTCATCTGCAAACTTGGAGATATTACATCTAGTTCCCTCGTCTAGATCATTAATATATATTGTGAATAGCTGGGGTCCTAGCACCGATCCCTGCGGTACTCCATTAGTCACTGCCTGCCACTCGGAAAAAGGCCTGTTTATTCCAACTCTTTGCTTCCTGTCTGCCAACCAGTTCTTTATCCAAGTCAACACCTTGCCCCCAAGCCCATGTGCCTTAACTTTGCACGCCAACCTCTTATGCGGGACCTTATCGAAAGCCTTCTGAAAGTCCAAATACACCACATCCACTGGTACTCCCTTATCTATTCCACCAGTTACATCCTCAAAAAATTCCAGTAGATTAGTCAAGCATGATTTACCTTTTGTAAATCCATGTTGACTTTGTCCGATCCTGTCACTGTTTTCCAAGTGCTCTGCTATTACATCTTTTATAATGGATTCTAGCATTTTCCCCACTACCGATGTCAGGCTTACCGGTCTATAATTTCCCGTTTTCTCTCTACCACCTTTTTCAAATAGTGGGGTTACATTAGCTACCCTCCAATCCATGGGAACTATTCCAAAGTCTATAGAATTTTGTAAGATAACCAGCAATGCATCTACTATTTCTACGGCCGCTTCCTTAAGTACCCTAGGATGTAGATTATCAGACCCTGGGGATTTATCTGTCTTCAATGCCATCAATTTCCCTAACACCATTTCCCTACAAATACTGATTTCATTCAGTTCCTCCCTCTCATTAGACCCTGGAAGGTTATTTGTGTCCTCCTATGTGAAGACAGAACCAAAATATGTATTTAATTGGTCTGCCATTTCTTTGTTCCCCATTATAAATTCCCCTGATTCTGACTGCAAGGGACCTACGCTTGACTTCACCAAGCTTTTTTTCTTCACATATCTATAGAAGCTTTTACAGTCAGTTTTTATGTCCCCTGAAAGCTTACTCTCATATTCTATTTTCCCCCTCTTAATTAATCCCTTTGTCCTCCTTTGCTGAATCCTAAACTGCTCCCAATCCTTAGGTTTGCTGCTTTTTCTCGCCAATTTATATGTCCTCCCCTTGGATCTTATGCTAGCCCTAATTTCCCTTGTTAGCCGTGGTTGGGCCACCTTTTTCCTTTTATTTTTATGCTAAACAGGGATGAACAAATTCTGTAGTTCATCCATGCGATCTTTAAATGTTTACCATTGCCTCTCCACCGTCAACCAAATACTGATTTCCCCAGTAACATTTCCCAATCCATCCTAGCCAACTCGCGCCTCATACCATCATAATTTCCTTTATTTAAATTCAGGACCCTAGTCTCTGAGTCAAGTACTTCACTCTCCATCTTAATGAATAATTCTATCATATTATGATCGCTCCTCCCCAAGGGGCCTCACACAACAACATTGCTAATTAATCCTTTCTCATTTCATAATACCCAGCCTAAGATGGCCTGATCTCTAGTTGGTTCCTCGACATATTGGTCCAGGAAACCATCCCGTATACATTCTAGGAATTTCTCCTCCACAGTATTGTTACTAATTTGGTTAGCCCAATCTATATGTAGATTAAAGTCACTGCTGTGCCCTTATTGCACGCATCTCTAATTCCCCATTTAATGCCATCCCCTACCTCAGCATTACTGTTTGGGGGTCTGTATACAACTCCCACTAACGTTTTCTGCCCCTTGGTATTTCTCAGCTCTACCCATACAGATTCCACATCATCAGGGCTAATATCCTTCCTTACTTATTGTGTTAATCTCTTTAACCAGCAATGCTACCCCACCTCCTTTTCCTTTTTGCCTGTCCTTCCTGAATATTGAATACCCCTGGATGTTGAATTCCCAGCCTTGGTCACCCTGGAGCCATGTCTCCGTAATTCCAATTACATTATATCCGTTTACATCTATTAGCACAGCGAATTAATCCACCTTATTACGAATGCTCCTCACATTAAGACACAAAGGGGGAAAAATTCAGTTGTTTGTGCCCCCCGTTAGCACCTTAAGAGGGCGCTAATGGGGTGCAAAGCAACTAGCGCCCGGGCACGGCGATGTTTGCGCCACTTGCGAAATTAACTGGACATTTTGCGGCGTCGCTAAACACTACCGCCACGATTTCCTGCGCCGGCAGATCATGACGTCAGTCGAGGGCGTAACACCCCGGTAGCGCCCCGGACCGGATATTGAGTGGCGCCCCCTGCTTTACCGCCTGCCGCTAGCAACGACAGGTTGAGGGGAGCGTTTTGCAGTCAGGAAGGGACTGGGGGAGCGTGATTTAAAGGCGACCGCTTCCTGCCTTTTTTTGTTGGTGACATTTTTGCACCACGCATTCTGATAGAGAGAGAGAGAGAGAGAGAGAGACTTCCGGAGAGATTCAACACTGTGTGAAGGAGTTTTGCATACTGAGCAGCACTTTGCAGGTTCATTTTGATTTTCCCTTCCTTGTATCTATTTAGAAGAGACTGTGGGGGCTGCACTCTGAGCTCTTTCCCTGGGTCTCTCCATTGTTCTTTCCAGCAGATTTGATGTACAGCTCTCTCCAGGCCGAGATTCAAGGCTGCAATGAGCAGGATGTGGATGGAGTGCAAAATCCACCCTCCCCTTTAAGATAAAAGCAGAAAAATGCTGGAGAAACTCAGCAGGTCAAGCAGCATCTGTGAAGAGAGAAACAGAGTTAACGTTTCAGGTTGATGACCTTTCGTCAGACCTCCCCTTTAAGAACTGGCCAGCGCCAGTGTGTCTGTGTTCCATTGCTGACTGACATCACATGAGCTTCGCCAGCGCTCTGAGGTAACGCTTCGCTCCTCTGCCTTTGTGCCTTAAGACAGGTGTGAAGCATCTGATTTAGCGCTCCAATCACCTCCAGGGACGATAAAAGCCAAGTTTGCTGTCGGAGGCGATAATTAGCGCCAGGCGCTAAACTTTGCGCACGGCCGCTAATGGCGCCCCAAACGGGGCGATACTGAATTTTTCCCCCAAAGCCTTCAGGCTTGTTTGTAACACTCCTTTTAGAATTATTATTTACTGTAGCCCTGTTTGATTTACACCCTTGATTTCTCTGCCTTCCACTTTTGCTTTTCTCCTTCCTGTCTTTTTTTGAACTGATCTGGGCACATAACACCATATAGATGCAAAGGCCCATTATTGGTGCTTTTGCAACAAAGGTAAATAGCAATGTCCTTGTTGCTAACAGTGCTGAGCCAATTCTTTGTGGCCAATTTTCCACTCCTGTTCTACCAGGGAACAATCAATTCCCCAGGTGCAAATCAGAGAAAAAAGGGGCAGAGGTCTGTTATACCACATCTGTGCCAATTTGTGAGATGAGGTTCTGAGGCCTGAAATGGAAGTAGCTGTCCCAGAGGCAGGCATTCCCTTGTAATTCCCTACATTACAACAGTGACTCCACTTCAAAAGTACTTCATTGGCTGTAAAGTGCTTTGAGATGTCCAGTGGTCATGAAAGGCGCTATATAAATGCAAGTCTTTCTTTTTTCTTTCTTTCTAATGGGAAATGGTACTGGGCCTATGTTTGAATCTCCCTTATGTGTAGGTATTGGAGGGAGCCTTAAGGTAGCAGGCTCAATGCCACTCTCCAGAGAGACAAGGGCATCTGTGCCCAGACTCTGCAGCCCACTGGCACAGGCTCAGATTAGGTACTGGTCAGTGTCAGTATAGACCAAACAGTCCCAACCCGGTTTTGAAAACACCGCGAAAGCATCCTTTCCAAAGCATCTGTGACACCATTTTTAGCTGCAATTCTGGAAGCCATCAATGTCCTTAGAAGCAATTCTTGGCATTTTGATGCCACAGAACTCTCCTGGGATGTCACAGTCTCCATCCAGGGTGTTCTGCAGATGCAGTTAGTGTTGCTGCAGCTTTTTAAAGACTGTGTCACAACTGTATTTCCCTCTCTCCCAGCAGTGTTATGTCTATCAGGAGTAGCATTAGCACTGCAAACCCATCCTGTATAGCAAATGAGTGGCCTGGGAGGAAATTGCAGTGCATTAGCAGTGGATTCACACTAGTGGGTGACTGTTCCACTCCTTTGCTAAACTGCAAACAGGAGGCAAAGCCAGGCTAACATGTTAAGTGGCCAGAACAATGGCAGATGAAATTCAATACAGATGAGTGTAAAGTACCACACATAGGACAGAAGAACTAACTCCATGAAATAGCTACGATGAAGTTGAAAAAGATCTAGGAGTCTTATTAGACTCGTTGCTCAACGTGCAGAGCAACAATGCAGAGCAACAATCAACAACGCCAATTAAATGTAGAACTATCCAACCAAAACAGCAGAATACAAGTCAGAGGAAGTTATGATCAGACCGTAGAGTACTCTGGTATGACCACACCTTGAGTGTTCCTCCAGTTCTGGTCACTGAATCACAAAGGGAACATTCAAGCATGAAGGCAGCACGGAGAAGAGTCACAAGGTTGATCCTAAATGTTAGAGGTCTGAATTATGAAGAAAGATTGGTGAAACTTGAGCTTTTCAGCATTGAACGGAGGCATCTGAGAGGTGATCTTATGCAGATTTATAAGATAGTATATGGTATGGAAAAGGTAAATCTGGAAAATTACTTTAAACTCAGTCAAACGGATAGAGGCTCAAACTAGGAACATGCAAATTTAGGACTGATATCAAGAAGTTATTTTCCAAACAAAGAGAAATGTATACAAGGAATGGACTTCCAGAGAGTATGAACTGGCGCCGCAATGGGGGAACTTTAGGGTTGTTTTGGATGGATAAATTAAGATTGGACAAATGGGGGTGGGAAAAGTGAAAGTATGGTTGGCAGAGCTGAAGCAAATGGAAAATGACTGGTGGCCTTTGACCACATTTTTCATTCCATGGTTTCAGCTTGGCTCAGTTGATAGCACTCTCACCATGGAGTCAGGCGTTTATGGCTTCAAGCCCCACTACAGACTTGAGCACATAATCTAGGCTGACACTTCAGTACAATAGTGAGGGAGTATTGTATTACCAGAGGAGCCCTGTTTTGGATGAGATGTTTAACTGGGGCCATATATGCCTGCTCAGGTAAAGGATCTCATGGCTCTATTAAAGAGGACTGGGGGGTTATCCGGGTGTACTGGTCAGTGTTCACTGTTTGATCAGAAATAAATTTGTTTTTTATGGGACCTTTCTGTGTGCAAATTGGTTGTAGTACGTGCCTCTATAACACCGGTGACTACATTTTAGAAGTATTTTATTGGTTGTGAAGCACTTTGGGACATACTGAGGAAGTGATCAGGTGCTATATAAACGCACATTCTTTCAAACTGGATCTTCCAACTTTTAACAGATTTTTAATTTATAATGTCCTGGATTTTACAGTAGTAGTCTCTACTTGGACCAGGGATTCCTAGGTGTCAGTGGGGATCTTGCACTTTTTCAAGGAGGCTTTGAGGGTGGTCGAACTCCAAACCATCGTCAACACCTTCACCGAAGCGTACGAGAGCATGGGCCTTACACTAAACATCCGTAAGACAAAGGTCCTCTACCAACCTGCCCCCGCCACACAGTACTGCCCCCCCCCCGATTATCAAAATCCATGACAAGACCTTGGACAACGTGGACCACTTTCCATACTTCGGGAACCTACTGTCAACAAGGGCAGACCTCGATGACGAAGTACAACACCACCTTCAGTGTGCCAGTGCAGCCTTCGGTCGCCTGAGGAAGAGAGTGTTTGAAGACCAGGACCTCAAACCTGGCACTAAACTCATGGTCTACAGAGCAGCAGTGATACCCGCCCTGCTGTATGCCTCAAAGACATGGACCATGTACAGCAGGCACCTCAAACCACCGGAGAGGTATCCATTGGCAGGATAGGCGCACTAACATCAGTGTTCTCGCTCAGGACAACATCCCCAGCATCGAAGCTTTGACCACACTCGATCAGCTCCGATGGATGGGTCACATCGTCCGCATGCCCGATACAAGACTCCCAAAACAAGCACTCTACTCGGAGCTCCGACCCGGCAAGAGAGCCCCAGGTGGGCAGAGGAAACAGTAGTAGTAACAGTGAGGCTATCAGCACTCACCATTATTAAAGAGTAAATCGGACTGCAATTTCAGTATGATTTGGACAGGTTGGGTGATTGGGCAGAAGCATGGCAGATGCAGTATAATGTGGATAAATGCGAGGTTATCCACTTTGGTGGCAAAAACAGGAAGGCAGATTATTATCTGAACGACAATAGATTGGGAGAAGGGGAAGTGTAACAAGACCTGGGTGTCCTTGTGCACCAGTCGCTGAAGGTAAGCATGCAGGTGCAGCAGGCAGTTAAGAAGGCAAATGATATGTTGGCCTTCATAGCGAGAGAGTTCAAGTACAAGAACAAGAATGTCTTGCTGCAGTTGTACAGGGCCTTGGTGAGACCACACCTTGAGTATTGTGTGCAGTTTTGGTCTCCTTATCTGAGGAAGGATGTTCTTGCCATGGAGGGAGTGCAGCGAAGATTCACCAGACTGATACCTGGGATGGCAGGAATGACGTATGAGGAGAGATTGGGTCGATTAGGCTTATACTCGCTGGAGTTTAGAAGAATGAGAGGGGATCTCATTGAAACTTATAAAATTCTAACAGGACTGGACAGACTGGATGCAGGAAGGATGTTCCCAATGCTGGGGAGTCCAGAAACAGGGGTCACAGTCTAAGGATAAGGAGTAAGCCATTTAGGACAGAGATGAGGAGGAATATCTTCACCCAGAGAGTGGTGAACCTGTGGAATTCTCTACCACAGAAGGCAGTGGAGGCCAATTCATTAAATATATTCAAGAAGGAGTTGGATATATTTCTTAAGGCTAAAGGGATCAAGGGATATGGGGAGAAGGCAGGGACAGGGTACTGAGTTTGGATGATCAGCCATGATCTCATTGAATGGCGGAGCAGGCTCGAGGGGCTGAATGGCCTACTCCTGCTCCTATCTTCTATGTTACTATGTTTCTGGCGACTGCACATACGCAGTTGAACGTGGAAATCAGGAAGTTGCTGTTCGAGTTGCCCTGCTCCTCTAGAAGCTTTGCTATACCAGCATCTCGCCAATGGCTCGGCATTGAAACACATGGGGGGGGAAATTTGGTATCACCCCATATGGGGCGCCATTACTGGCGGTGCGCAAAGTTTAGCGCCTGCCGCTAATTATCGCCTCTGACAGCAAACTTGGCTTTTACCGCCCCTGGAGGTGATTGCAGCGCTAAATCAAGCGCTACACAACTCTCTTAAGGCGCTAAGGCCGAGGAGCAAGGCGCTACCTCAGAGGGCGGGCGCAGCGCAGGTGCTGTCAGTTAGCGACTGAACACAGACACACTGGCGCTGGTCAGTTCTTAAAGGGGAGGGTCGATCTTGCTCTGCAGCCATACCCTGCTCACTGGAGCCTTGAATCTCAGCCTGGGCAGACCTGTGGCTAAATCTAGTAGCCAGACACTATGGAAAGGGCCAGGGAGCGAGCACAGCACTTCTGTGAGCGGGCTTTGGAGGCTCTGGTTCGTGGGGTGGAGCGCAGAAGATCCATTCTGTACCCAAAGAGTGGCAGGAGGCCTTTGCCACGCGAGTACAGAAGCGTGTGGAGGGAGGTGGCTCACAGCGTTTCCTCAAGCAGCATGGTGCCTAGGACCCATGTGCAATGTAGGAAAAAGTTCAACGACCTCACTCGGGTCGGCAGGGTGAGTGCCTTTTTTTCAAAACCTCTTCATCCCTCCATCTCAACCTCACTTTATGGCCAGAGGGTCTTGAAAGCCTAATGCCCAACACTCATCCAACACCTATGGCCCTTTCATCAAACACACACGCACATTCCACACTTTGCATAGAGTAAGGGCTATTCAACTATGGGAGGCACATCAGGCAAGACCATGGCTGCATACAGTAAGGGCTATTCAACTATGAGAGGCATATCAGGCAAGACCATGGCTGTATATTTACTCAGACGCCGTCCTTTTTCTTGCAGGCCAAACTGTCTCATAATAGGAGACAGCAGCAACGGACCGGTGGAGGGCGGCCTCAGCTTCAACCCCTCAGCGATCTTGAGGAGCACGTCCACAGGATTGTGGCAAGCCGGGTGATTGGTCCCGTCACCACTGGAGACGCTGACCCCATTCTGGACAGCAATGGTAAGGTCATCACCTTTTTGTCCTCTCTCCTTCCACTTGTTCCTCACAACAGCAGCCTTTGACACTTTCAATCCAAATCACTAAATCGCTGCACTCATGCCTCCCTTGCTGCCACCCTGTCCTCACGCTAAAGCCACTCTTGTACCTCCCTGCTTTCAGATGGTGATTCACCAGGTGAGGAGACAGGCCCTCAAGCTGCCAGTGAGAGTGAAGCTGAAGGCGAGGAGGAAGAGGAAGCTGGACCATCAGCGCCACCCTCTACCGAGGCAGCTCATGCCCATACTGGGGACACGCCTTCCCTGGAGGGGAGCAGGGGGGAATGGTCTGATGAGGGTGAAGCTCCAGGACCCAGCGGGCTGCAGCAATGCAATGGGGGTAGGGAAGCTTGGGGGTCTTCTCCCCGGAGGGAGAGTATGGTCTCGAGTCCTGCTGCACTGGACGCAGATGAGGAGCGGGTCCTCGCTGAAATGAGCGCCCAGGTGGAGCAAAGGCACACTGAGCTCATGGATGCAGTGGCAAGGTTGCCCGAATACATTGAATCACTGGCAAGGAGTGTGGAGCACTTCGCTGTAGCACAGGCGGCTGCCACGCAAATGCTAAGTGCTGCAATGCAGTCAGTGGCTGGTCTCATGTAGACGCAGATTGAGGCCACGCGAGCACTGACTGCTGCCACCCTCACTGGATCGGGCACATTTCACGGGGCTCTCACCGCGCCGCAGCAGGCCAGCAATCTGTGCTCCATCAGATTGCTCCGGATGCTGAAGTGCTGCCCCGTGGGAGTGCCAGTGTGTCGGTCGAGCAGGGAGTTGCTGTCCTCTCTCAAGAGGACAGCATTCCTGCTGCCATCACTGGCACTTCTCCACTGCAGTTGCCACCACCTGTAGGACAGACTGCTGCCACCCATGCAGAGTTGGTGCAGTCAGCAGTCGGGCCCTCCAGGCCCAAAGCTGGTCCAGGCCGACCCTCAAGGGCATCTGCAGTCTCAGTTTCTGACACTCAGCAGCTTTCCCCCAGCTTTGTTCCAGCCACTGGGGTCCCATTACGGAGGAGCTGCAGGGTGGGAAGGGGGGAATTTCGCAAGGGAAGCAGATCACCCTCGAAGGGCAAAAAGTAGTAGGCGGTGTGGCAAAATGTTTTTCATTGTTTTATTGAAGGCCGTGGTTAGTGGTCAAATTTTTGTTATTATTTTGGACATTGTCTCCAGGTTGTGAGAGCCAGTTATGTGAATGACTGCTTTTTTTTGTGTTTCTTTCTATTACTTTGTCTTGCGGAAATGAGACACACAGAGTTTGTGAAATAAAGAAGTGTCTGTATTCAAAATGTACATGTTTGGTCTTTGCACTCATTGTTGCCTTGACCGGCTTAGGGGTTGCGGGATGGTTTCATTCAGGTTGTTTGAATGGCAGAAGCCATTCCCTCAGCGGGGGCCTAGAAGCGACTTGCTATGAGCCTTTGACGGATGGCCCTTCCACTTTGTGCCTCCCTCCCGCCTTGGTGCTGCTGATGATCATCCTCCTCATCTTCCTCCTCCTCCTCCTCCTCCTCCTCCTCCTCTGCTGGTGCTCCAATGACTGGTGGCATTGGCTGGGTCCTGAGGATTGCAAGGTTATGCAGCATGCAGCACACAACAACGAAGTGGGAGACTCGCTCAGGCGAGTACAGCAGGGCTCCTCCAGAATGGTCCAGACAGCGGAACAGTTGCTTGAGCACGCCGAAGGTGTGCTCAACGATGTTCCTGGTAACTTAATGGCTCTCGTTGTATCGTAGCTCAGCAGGGGTGCTGGGTGAACAGAGCGGTGTCATCAGCCAAGTGCACAGAGGATATCCCTTGTCCCCGAGAAGCCAACCTCCTGGGTGATGCGGTGCCTGGAAAAGGTCTGCCACAGAAGTCTGGCGCAGGATGAAGGCATTGTGGCTGCTGCCTGGAAAGTGGGCATTGACAGCGAGTATCAGCTGTCTGTGGTCACAGACCAACTGGACGTTTAAGGAATGGAAGCCCTTTCGGTTGTGGAAATCCTCGGCATTCTCTTGCGGCGCCCGCAAAGCCACATGCGTGCAGTCAATGGCGCCCTGCACCATGGGGAAGCCCGTTATCATCGCAAAGCCCATTGCGTGTTCTTGCTGCTTGTCCGGGGTCATGGGGAAAGAGATGCACTCTCGTCTCCTTTTAAAGAGGGCATTTGTTACCTGACGGATGCAGCAATGCACCGCGAACTGGGAGATATTGGCGATGTCCCCAGTAGCTGATTGAAATGAGCCGGTGGCATAAAAGTTGAGAGCCACTGTTATCTTCACTGCCACTGACAGAGATGTCCTGCTCCTCAGTTGAGGCTGTAGATCTGGCTGAAGCAGGTGGCAGAGCTCAGTGACCATTTCCTTGCTGAATTGCAGCCTTCGCAAACAGTGCTCCTCAGACATATTAATGTAGGAGAACTGTTGGTGAAAAACCCTGGGAGGGTAAGGTCTCCTGTACCGAGGCCTGTTGGCCCTCCTCTGCCTGGCCATGATTGCCACTTTCTCTCTGCGTCTCTGTGCCCTCCGAATGTGGTGGAGAAGAACGACGTTCCCATCCATTGCAGCCCCCATAGTATCTGGGCAATCAAAGTAATGAAGGTCAGAAAGCAAAGTACCTGCAAAGTTATGGTCAGAAGCCAAAACTACCTCAGATAGCGTTGACTCAATGCAGAAGTCTCTCTTTCTCTCTCTGTCTCTCTCCAAATCTCTCTCTCTCTCTCAGAATGAGTGGTGCAAAAATGGCTACCACACAAAAGCCAGGAAGAGGCCCCCTTTAAATAGCGGCCCCCCCCAGCCCCACAGCGACTGGGATGCGTTCCAACATGTCGTTGGTAGCGACAGGCAGAAAGGAGGGGGGAGCCACTGATTTTCCGGTCCGGGGCGCCCCAAGTGTGTTGCACTCTTGAATGACATCAAGATCTGCGTGCACAGGAGATCGGGCGGTATTGTTTAGCGCCGCTGCAAAATGTCCGGTCAATTTCGCGAGAGGCGCAGATATCGCCGTGCCCGGGTGCTAGTTGGTTTGCGTCCCACTTAGCGCCCTCTTAAGGCGCTAATGGGTGGCGCTACCAACTGAATTTTTCCCCCATGGTATGGCCTGATGTTGGGGTACTTACTTGAAAGATACGCACTAAACACGCCAGAAAAAGGTTAGAGCTTGTCCATTCCAGTCTAAGTGGATTTCTAATGGCGTGATAAGTCTTAATTACTGCCAAACAACCTCTCTGGCACTGAAAATTTATGTTTACAAGTGTGGAGTCTCAGGCCTAGAAATTCAGTTGGTTGCGCCAGCCGGTAACGCCATAAGAGGGGTATATTTCCAGCGCTAGGCACTTAGCGCCCGGGCGCAGACCGATCTGCGCCAACGCCCAAATTCAGTTGACATTTAGCGCCAGCGCAAAGTGTTTGCGCCCGCTCAGCTGCGCGCGCAGCTTATGACGTCATTTCGTCGTGCAACGCTGTTTGTGCGCCCCAAACCAGAAATTCAGTGGCGCCCGCCCAATGTGGGTGTGGCGCTGCTAAGAACTGTGAAGTGGAACGCAACAGAGGCCTTGTGGGCCTCGGGGAGCACTAATTAAAGGACACTTACACTGACCTATAAAGCCCAGCCATTTTGCTGCAATGACTTTACTGCTTTGGATTTCTGGACAGAGACCAAGGGACAGAGCTTACTGATTTGGGACAACATAGGAGAGGTATTTTTGGCTTCTGGCCAGTGCTTTGACATTTGATTCATTTGATTTCACTGTTGTCAACTTTATTATGGGGGCTGTATGGGGGTCCAACCCTCAGTTGCAGCATTATGTGCGAAGGGCTCGCAGACGCTGTGAGAGAGGGCCAGCCATGCCTAGACGCAGAGGGGCCATCAGGCGTCGGCAACGTAGGCCTTACCCACTCAGGCAATACCGGCAGCAGGTGTCCTATCTCACCATGACTGCGGCGCATTGTGTTAAGAGGCTGCGCTTCAGAAGGGAGGTGGTTGCAGAGATCTGCCAGCTGCTTCACAGAGATCTGCGTCCACAGCTGATGTGCAGGACGTCTCTCTCGGTGGAAGTGAAGGTCACGGTGGCTCTGAACTTTTATGCAAGCGGCTCCTTCCAAGCCGCTGCTGGGGACATAGCGAACATCTCCCAGTTCGCCGCGCATCGCTGCATCCGGCAGGTCACCGATGCACTTTTCGCGAGGAGACACCAATTCATCTCCTTCCCCATGACCCGACAGAGGCAGGAGCAGCGTGCAGTCGGATTTGCCAGGATCGCGCGCTTCCCCATGGTGCAGGGCGCCATTGACTGCACGCATGTGGCTATGCGGGCACCTATCCACAATGCCGAGGTTTACCACAACCGGAAGGGCTACCATTCCCTAAATGTACAGCTGGTGTGTGACCACAGGCAGCGCATCCTAGCTGTCAATGCCCGCTTCCCAGGAAGCAGCCACGATGCATTTATCCTGCGCCAGACTACTGTGGCTGACATGTTCGAGGCACAGCCTCCACCAAGGGGATGGCTTATCGGGGACAAGGGCTACCCTTTGTGTACATGGCTCATGACCCCGCTCCACGCGCCCAGGACTCCAGCGGAGGAGGCATACAACGAAAGCCATCAAGCCACAAGGAACATCATAGAGCAAACGATAGGCGTCCTCAAGCAACGGTTCCGCTGCCTGGATCGTTCCGGCGGATCTCTACAGTATTCGCCAGATAGAGTCTCCCAGTTCGTCGTCGTGTGCTGCATGCTGCACAACCTGGCTATCCGCAGGACTCAGGCACTGCCACCTGACATTGCACCACCACCTCAGGAGGACGAGCAGGAGGACCATGAGGAGGAGGAGGAGGAGGAGGTGTACCAGCCCAGGAGGGAGCCACAAGGTCCAAGGGCCGTCCGCCGGGGGCTTATTGATCGACACTTCTAGGCCCCCCTGTCAGGGAATGGGCTGTGGCAATGAACGCACCTGAAGGCAGCCGCACCGCAAGCCCTCAGCCGGTTAACGCAACAACCACTTGAAACCTGAGATGTGGACATGCTGAATAAATAAAAAGCTTTATTTCACAAACTCAGGGCCCTTCCCACATGAAACAGAAAAACAGACAAGACCCCCAAAAAACAGTCAAAAACATCTGTCACTCCCAAAACCTGGGGAGGACTAACAAAACTTGCCCATCCAAATGGCCTTCATCATCGGCCTTACAAAAATAAGCCCCCCCCTCCACAACACAAACACCCCCATAAAAACAAAAAATGCCTTGATCCTCGGACTTACCAAAATAATGCCCCCCCAGAACACAAGCCCCCCAATATAAAAAAAACCGCTATCACCACACTCTAATGGGTGTGCCGAGAGGGCGAGTCCTTAGACAGGCTTCTCTGGCCCCTGCCCGACCTGCTGCTCCGCCTCAACCTGGGCCCTGCGCGTGTGGCAAGGCTGGGGGAAGGCTCATGAGGGCCACAATGCATATCGGCAGATGCCCTTGGGGGTCGGCCTAGACGAGGCCCGGCCCGGGAGGGGCCGGCTGCTGACTGCTGCAGCTGTGGCTGGCCAGCATCAGTCTCAGCAGCAGCTAGTCGCACCTTGGCTGGGGGAGTGGCAGTGTCGGCTGCACCAATGGGGGCAAGCTGGCTGATGGCAGGCGCGCGCTGCTCGCCAGAGGCACTGGCACTCGGCCGGGCTGGCAGTGCAGCAAGCGCAGCAATCTGGTGGAGGCCAGACCGCTGTGCTGCAGCAGGGCGGCGGGTGCCCTGGCGATGCTTCCGCGCCACAGCGAGTGTGGCAGAAGTGAGTGCCCGAACTGCCCTGGTATGTGCCCGCATCAGCTCTGCCAGTGTCTGGACGGCACCACTCATCTCGCGAGTCGCGTCCTGGGCTGCCGCGAGTTGCTGGACACCCCTGTCGTGCGCTGCCGCGAGTTGTTCGACCCCCCTGGCCTGTGATTCCCCGAAAGCGACCACACTATGAGCCAGGGACTCAATGGCCTGAGGCATCTGTTGCACAACCCCCATGAACTCCTGGTGGCGCCGCTCAGACGCCGCCGACATCTCATCGAGGAGGCGCACCTCCTGGGCGAGGGCCGTCTCCGGACTGGAGGGCGGACTCTCCCTCTGGGGAGAAGGCCGCCGAGCTGGCCGACCCTTCCCGCGTGCCTCGAGCCCACTGGGCCCAGGATCTGCCCTCCCCTGCAACACTTCCCCCTGGCTCTCCTGCAGGCCAGACGTCTCCCCTCCATTGCCATCCCCTGGCGCGGATGAGGGTTCCCCCGATGTGCCGCCTTCCTCCTGGTCCTCGTCGTCCTCCTCCTCCAAGGGCCTGGCACTCTGAGCTTCAGGGACCACCTCCTCCTCACCAGCTGAAAGCAGGAAGGCACAAGAGTAGCTTTAGAGTGAGGACAGGGCGTCAGCGAGGGAGGCCTGAGTGGTGGCATTATGCGCATTTGTCGGTCAGTGCGAAAGGATGTAGATCTGAAGTGCAAGGGCAACGACAGAGGTCCAACCGGTCATGTCCTTACCAGTGGGTCCCAGTACAGGGTCCGCATCTCCGATTGCAACAGGGCCAGTCACCCGGGCACGCATGAGTCGAGCCACGCACTCCTCCAGCTCACTGAGCGCCTGGTACTGGGGACGGCCTCCCCCGGTGGCAGACTGGCTCCTCAAATTCTGCGCCAGCTTGGCCTGCAAGAGAAAGGACGGCCTCTAAGTACAGTGTGGTGCCCTGTTGCTGTGTGCACTGCCTCCCATGGTCGAATAGCTTGGCCAGTGTGGTGCCCTGTTGCTGTGTGCACTGCCTCCCATGGTCGAATAGCTTGGCCAGTGTGGTGCCCTGTTGCTGTGTGCACTGCCTCCCATGGTCGAATAGCTTGGCCAGTGTGGTGCCCTGTTGCTGTGTGCACTGCCTCCCATGGTCGAATAGCTTGGCCAGTGTGGTGCCCTGTTGCTGTGTGCACTGCCTCCCATGGTCGAATAGCTTGGCCAGTGTGGTGCCCTGTTGCTGTGTGCACTGCCTCCCATGGTCGAATAGCTTGGCCAGTGTGTTAAGTGCAGAAAGTGCTATTGATGATCATGCCAGTGCCATTGCTGCGGGAGGAGGGCTGCCCATTAGTCCTTTGAGGTCCCTTTGCCCATAATGTGAGGTGCACATGCAAGGATGAGGAGGACACTGGAAAGGGTACTCACCTTCACCATCCGAGTGAGGTCGTTGTACTTCTTGCGGCATTGGTCCGCACTCCTGGGGACATCGCAGGTGGATGACACCCTGCGGGCGATTTTCCTCCAGGCTTTCCTGTACTGGCTCCTGGGAGCCTTCTTGCCACTGTCCGGGCACAAGATCTCTCTTTTGTTTTCGACACCATTAATCAGCACCCTCAGAGCATGCTCTGAGAAGCGCTGCGCTCGTTCACGGGCCCTCTCCATGGCTCCAGGCGCTATTTTGGCCCACCAGCAGTGTTGAGGCCTAGCTGCAGGGCTCCACTATCCAGGGCGTGGCAGCAGTCAAAGTCGACCCTTCCCCCTTTAAGAGCTGGCCGGCGTCAGGGTGTCTGCTGTCAATCAAAACATGACCGCACCTGCGCTGCGCCCGGCCTCGGCGTTATCAGGCCGCATCGCCGGCTTAGCGCCTGAAGAGAGCATTGCAACGCCAGTTTCAGCGCTCGGCCAAACTCTTGGCCAACTCTACTGAATTTCGGCGATGTGGCCTACACTTTCCGGCGGGCGCTAACTTTAGCGAACGCCCGACTTTAGTGCCCCAAAAGTGTCCAGACTGAATTTCTAGGCCTCATTCTTTAAGGTTATAATTATTATTAGAGATTTTTTTTTTTTAAATTATTTTTTCTTTCTGTCCCTTTTATCTCTCTCTCTTAATACCATCTTTCTTTCCCTCTCTTTATTTTACTTTCGGTGCATGATTTGGCATTGAATTAACTATTCTAACCACTTGGCTTTTGGAGCTCAGATGTCAGATCGTGACCTGACACCCACATTGCAATGGTATCTTGTGCCTCAGTTCCTATCCAAAACCCTTTCACATTAATACAAAAATGTTGGTTATAACTGCAGCCTTAATGTTCATTTTATCTGAAGAAAATACTTCAATTTGTGACCCCTGGATTGTACCATTTGTGTTGGAAGTCACTTTTCTAAACTATGACAAAATACAAGAAGACATTAATAAACTTGCAGAATGGGCATGCAATTGG
This sequence comes from Somniosus microcephalus, assembly GCF_052327205.1. Classification (NCBI taxonomy): domain Eukaryota; kingdom Metazoa; phylum Chordata; class Chondrichthyes; order Squaliformes; family Somniosidae; genus Somniosus; species Somniosus microcephalus. Next base: position 100,214,783 of record NC_140998.1, on the reverse strand, counting down.
CAAATGAATTTCAATGTAGATAAATGAGGTGGTGCATTTTGGTAGGAAGAATAATGAGGCCACATACTCCTTGGAAAATAAGAGGCTAAATAGGGTGGAGGAGCAGAGGGGTCTTGGGGTACAAATACAAATCATTATTTGCAGGGAAAAGGTGTTAAGGAAATTGATGGGATTGAAGGCCGATAAATCCCCAGGGCCTGATAATCTACATCCTAGGGTACTTAAGGAAGTGGCCCCAGAAATAGTAGATGCATTGCATATCATCTTCCAACATTCGATGGAATCTGGAACAGTACCCATGGATTGGAAAGTAGCTAATGTTACCCCACTATTCAAAAAAGGTGGTAGAGAGAAAACGGGGAATTACAGACCAGTAAGCCTGACATCGGTAGTGGGGAAAATGCTAGAGTCCATCATAAAAGATGTAATAGCAGAGCACTTGGAAAACAGTGACAGGATCGGACAAAGTCAACATGGATTTACAAAGGGTAAATCGTGCTTGGCTAATCTACTGGAATTTTTTGAGGATGTAACTGGTAAAATAGATAAGGGAGAACCAGTGGATGTGGTGTATTTGGACTTTCAGAAGGCTTTCGATAAGGTCCCGCATAAGAGATTAGCGTGTAAAGTTAAGGCACATGGGATTGGGGGCAAGGTACTGACTTGGAGAGAGAACTGGTTGGCAGACAGAAAGCAAAGAGTTGGAATAAACGGGTCTTTTTCCGAGTGGCAGGCAGTGACTAGTGGGGTACCGCAGGGATCGGTCGTTGGACCCCAGCTATTCACAATATATATTAATGATCTAGACAAGGGAACTAGATGTAATATCTCCAAATTTGCAGATGACACAAAGCTGGGTGGGCGTGTGTGCTGTGAGGAGGATGCCAAGAAACTTCAGTATGATTTGGACAGGTTGGGTGATTGGGCAGAAGCATGGCAGATGCAATATAACGTGGATAAATGTGAGGTTATCCACTTTGGTAGCAAAAACAGGAAGGCAGATTATTATCTGAATGGCAATAGATTGGGAGAAGGGGAAGTGCAATGAGACCTGGGTGTCCTTGTGCACCAGTCGCTGAAGGTAAGCATGCAGGTGCAGCAGGCGGTTAAGAAGGCAAATGGTATGTTGGCCTTCGTAGCGAGAGGGTTTGAGCACAGGAACAAGGATGTCTTGCTGCAGTTGTACAGGGCCTTGGTGAGACCACATCTTGAGTATTGTGTGCAGTTTTGGTCGCCTTATCTGAGGAAGGATGTTCTTGCCATGGAAGGAGTTCAGCGAAGATTCACCAGGCTGATACCTGGGATGGCAGGAATGACGTATGAGGAGAGATTGGATCGATTGGGCTTGTACTCGCTGGAGTTTAGAAGAATGAGAGGGGATCTTATCGAAACTTATAAAATTCTAACAGGGCTAGACAGACTAGATGCTGGAAGGATGTTCCCGATGGTCGGGGAGTCCAGAACCAGGGGTCACAGTCTAAGGATAAGGGGTAGGCCTTTTAGGACAGAAATGAGGAGGAATTTCTTCACCCAGAGAGTGGTGAACCTGTGGAATTCTCTACCACAGAAGGCAGTAGAGGCCAATTCTTTAAATATATTCAAGAAGGAGTTGGATATATTTCTCAAGACTAAATGGATCAAGGGGTATGGGGAGAAAGCAGGGACCGGGTACTGAATTTGGATGATCAGCCATAATCGCATTGAATGGCGGAGCAGGCTCGAGGGGCCGAATGGCCTACTCCTGCTCCTATCTTCTATGTTTCTATGGTTCTAAATCATTAAAGGTAGTGACACAGGTTAATAAGGCCATAAAAAAGCAAACAAAGCACTGGAGTTCATTTCTAGAGGGATAGCATTGAAAAGCCGAGAAGTTATGTTAAACTTGTAGAGAACCTTGGTTAAATCATACTTAAAGTACTGTACACAGTTCTTGTCACATTATAAAAAGGATGTAGAGGCACTGGAGAAGGTGCAAAAAGATTTACAAGGAGGATACCAGAACTGAGAGCTCATACCTATCAGGACAAAATGAACAGGCTGGGGCTCTTTGCTCTTTTTTCTCTTTTTCTAGAGAAGGCTGAGGATGACCTGATAGAGGACCTTAAGGTTATAAAAGAGTTTGATAGGGTAGACATTGAGAAGATGCTTCCACTTGTGGGAGAGACCAAATCTAGGGGCCATGAGTATAAAATAGTCATTAGTAAATCCAATAGGGAATTCAAGAAAAGCCTCATTAACCAGAGAGTGGTTAGAATGTGGAACTCACTATTGCGAGTGTTAGATCCGTGATTCTGAGAGTATGATGGTTTCCAATTGTAGTGCCCGCGTATCAAAAACACACGGACTGCAGGAGAACAATAATAACAGGTGTTTACTGAACAGAGGGTATGCTGAAACTGAAAGTACAGAAGCCTGCTACGGCTTTATATACAGGCGTGGTCACTGCCGGTACCACAGTATAAAATCAGTTCTCTCTTAAAGGTACATACACAACAATTCCTCCCCTTTTAGATAAACAGTACATAACATTCATTTAACAATTAAATAATAACTAATTGCAATTACAATTTTCTCTGTACTATATACACCAACTGAAGTAATCATTTATAAATTCAGTCTTTGAGGAGGCTTCCTGGTCCTGACTGGATAGCGCCTTTCTCGAGTATCCTGTTCTTGCGGCGGGGTCGATTCTGGCTCATTGTCATTGGTTGGTTCGTCAGCTTCCAATACCACTGATTCTGAGGTAGACGCAATCTGTACTTCGGGTTCATCACCAGGTGCGCATGCTCGTGGTATGGGTTTGGCTTGTTCCTGTGACTCTAGAATCTGGTCAGCATGGCGTCTCACGATGCTCTCTCCAACGTCCACTGTGTACATTAGTGGTCCCTGCTGTGTGCATATCGTTCCTGGCTGCCATTTTTCTGTTCGGTAGTCGCGGGCCAAGACTGGTTGCCCTATCTTGAAGCTCCTGGTTGGCTTCTCATTGATGTGCTGGAATTGCTTATCCTCAACATCTCGCCTTATGTTTGGTTTGAGCAAATCCAGGCGACATCTTAGCCTTCGGTTGAAGAACATTATGGCTGGAGCTTGGTTGGTGACTGCATGCGTCGCATTCCGGTAAGCAAACAAGAAATTATCCACCTTGTGTTGTAGTGGTATGTCGTCGTTATACATCGCCTTTATTGCTTTTTTAAAGGTCTGAACAAACCTCTCAGCCAATCCATTTGTGGCTGGATGATATGGGGCAGATGTGTAATGTTTTACCCCATTATTCCTCAGAAACCTCCGGAAAACCTCGGACACAAACTGTGGTCCATTGTCGGAGCAAATCTGTTCTGGCAAGCCATTCCTGTCGAAGATTGTCCATAGGACTGCAATAGTTTTCTCCGTGGTGGTGGAGGACATTTTGATGACCTCTGGCCATTTTGAATGTGCATCCACGGCGATTAAAAACATTGAGTCCATAAATGGACCAGCAAAATCAATGTGTACCCATTGCCATGGAGATGAGGGCCACTCCCATGGGTGTAGCGGGGCCTGTGGTGGAGCGTTTTTGACCTTCTGGCAACATGTGCATCTCTTGGTCATATCCTCGATTTCTTTATCGATTCCCGGCCGCCACACAAATTCCCTGGCTAGGATCTTCATTTTTACCCCTCCCAGATGACCCTCATGAAGCTCATTGAGCACTCTATCTCTCAACTTGGGTGGAATTACCACTTGGGATCCACACATCAAGGTCCCCCGGCACACTGACAGCTGTTCTCTCCTTGGCGAGAATGCTGGCAACAGTGAGTCGCCATGTGCTGGCCATCCCTTCACCGTCAAATCATAGACCCGAGAGAGTGTCGGGTCATTTCGGGTTTCCTTCTCTATACCTGAGTTTGTAACAGGTAGACATTCGACTATGGTCAAATGGAATATCTCAACAGGGTCTATTGCAGGTGCTTCCTCCACCATAGGCAACGGTAGGCGCGACAGCCCATCAGCGTTTCCATGCTGTTTCGTACCCTTGTACTCTGTGCCCCTAGAAAAAGTGACCATCTTTGCAGCCGTTGCGCCGTCATCACTGGAACGCCCTTCTTTGGGTTAAAAATGGAGACCAGAGGCTGATGATCAGTCAGTAGGGTGAATTTCTGCCCGTGCAGATAGTGATTGAACTACTTCACCCCCAACACCAGGCTGAGGGCCTCCCTGTCAATCTGGGCGTAGTTACGCTCGGCTGAGATTAACGAACGCGACGCAAAGGCTATTGGCCTCTCTGAACCGTCAAGGAATTTGTGTGACAGCATCGCTCCAATGCCGTAGGGAGACGCATCACATGCCAACCGAATCGGTCGTGTTGGATTGTAGTGGGCCAATACTTCTTTTGAAGTGATAAGGCATTTACATTTCTGAAAGGCACGCTTACACTCATCACTCCATTTCCATGTTACTCCAGTTTGCAGCAGGGCGTTCAGTGGGTGCAGAATTGTAGATAAATTCGGCAAGAACTTATGGTAGTAGTTCACCAACCCGAGGAACGACCTCAGTTGCGACACATTTTCCGGTGCTGGAGCCTTGACTACTGCCTCAATCTTGTCTGGGGACTTATGTAAGCCCTCCTCATCAATCATGTGGCCACAATACAAGATTTTTCTCCTGAAAAACTCACATTTGGGGCGGTTGGCTCGTAGCCCATATTCTTGTAATCTAGTGAGCACCTGCTCCAGGTTGGCAAGGTGTTCACTATCATTTTCGCCTGTAACCAGGATTTCGTTCAAATAACACTGGGTCCCCGGGATCCCTTGCAGGACTTGTTCCATCGCCCTTTGCCAAATAGCCGGGGCTGATGCTACCCCGAATACCAGACGGTTGTACTGGTAAAGACCTTTGTGAGTGTTTATCGTGAGGTATTTCCTAGATGCTTCTTCCACCTCCATTTGTAGATACGCTTGGGCCAGATCAATCTTCGTAAAGCGTTTCCCTCCAGATAGTGAGGCGAAAATATCTTCTATCGGTGGAAGTGGATATTGTACTGTATGCAGGACTGGGTTCACAGTTACCTTAAAGTCCCCACAGATGCGAACCTTCTTCGGCTCCCCAGGCGTGCTGCTCAATGATTTCTTCATTATAGGAATGATGGGTGTGGCCCACTCGCTCCAGTCCACCTTGGACAGCACACCCGAACGCTCCAGATTCTCGAGCTCTGCTTCAACGGCTGGGCGGATCGCGTAAGGTACCGGTCTGGCCTTAAAAAAATTTGCGTTTGCCTTATCTTCGATTTTTATCGTTGCCGTTACTCCTTTTAGAGTCCCAAGTCCTTGTTGGAACACCTCTTTTGCATCAGATAGAATTTTTGACAGTCATCCAGGTGTGATGTCGTCATCCTTTTTGTCAGCCACAGTTAGCGCCTGAATGGAATGCCAATCCAATTGTATTTTTCGGATCCATTCACGTCCCAATAATGGTGGTCCTCCATCTTGTAGTATATATAGATACACTTTCTGTGTTTCCTTGCCGTTGTATTTAACTGGCACCCTTATTTTTCCACTGGGCTAGGCTTTTTGCCCCGTGTATGTCTTCAATACAATGGACGCGTCCTTCAAGGGTATGTGTGAGAATAGCCGCTCATAGTCTCGTCGATTCATGACAGTTAGGGCTGATCCTGTGTCCAATTCCATCTTTACTTGGGACCCTGCTATCATGAGGGTGACCCAAATGGTTCGGTGATCCTCCTTTGCGATCATGTTGTGTAACTTTAGACAACTTAGTCTCCTGCTCCCAGAGTCATTATCACTCTCCTGATCTTCTGAACTACTGTCTGTCATTTTTTTAACTTTCTTGTACTTTTCCTTAGTAGCTCTTTTAGTGTTGGTTTTCTTTCCCGACCTGCAGACTCTTGCTATGTGTTCCACTTTCCCACATTGCCTGCATACTTTGTCCTTAAACCAGCAGTCCTTCTGATCATAGGTTGTTCTAACGCAGCGATAGCACTTTTCTGCTCCATATGCCATTTCGTTAGCGCTATATTCTTGTGGTTTCTGTTGTATTTCCGCAGCTCCCCGTGCTGCTGCTTCGTAGGATACTGCCACGCTGAAAGCCTGTTCTAGCGTCAGGTCCTTTTCCGAAAGTAGTCGTTTCTGGGTTCCTTCACTCTGGAGCCCGCAGACAAACTTATCCCTTAAGGTATCTGCCAGTCCTGCTCTGAACTGGCAGTGCTTCGATAACTTGCGTAGTTCCGTAAGATAGTCAGCATTGCTCTCATCTTTGTGCTGGTTTCTTTTATGGAACTTGAATCTTTCTGCTATCAGCAGCGGTGTAGGGTTTAGATGTTCCTGTAAGATATTAACAATCTCTTCAAAACTTTTCTCCATTGGTTTAGCTGGGGTAATTAAATTCCGCAATAGGCCATACGTTCTCGCGCCCATCAAATTTAATAATACCGACGCCTTCTTTCCATCGGCCACCTCATTTGCCTTGCAGTACACTTCAATTCTTTCCACATACGTGGTCCAGTCTTCTATTTCATTGTCGAAAGCAGTGATACTGCCACTCTTCGGCATCTTGGGTGGTTTAAAATGGCACCTCTCGCGCTTTTCCTTCTTCCCCAGTGGATTCAAATGGCACCTCCCGCGCTTTTCCTTCTTCCCCAATGGAATAAAATGGTGCCTCCCGCGCTTTTCCTTCTTCCCCTTGCTGCCAACGCTGCTCCTAGCGTTCTAAAGGGTAATGGTGGCGCCCCGCGGCTTCGGCGCATCTCTCTTTCCTTCCCCTCGTTTTACTTTCTCTACGCTGCCCGGTTCTTGAGCACCGACCGCGCCCTGTGCGCTCCACCCTCTCTCTCTCGGTTTTCCTCCCGACGACGCTGCACGGCCCCTTTGCAGAGCCGCTCGATCGAGCTCGAGCCCGCCACAGTCCGGAAGGGTCAGCGCACTACCTGCTACCAGCACGATTTGCTGGAACACCTTGACTGGGGAGCCAAGCCCAGCTCTCCACAGCCTCCCCTGCGATTCTCTGAACTCCGATGGCTGGGCGGTTGCCCGCGGTCGACGCCCGTTGCTCTGACTTCGACCTCCAAGAAGCTTCTTTTCAGGAACGGATCCCCGTGAGGTGATGCAGTACTGCAGGTGAGTTCGAACCTGCTCGTCGCCAGTGTAGTGTCTGCGTATCAATAACACACGGACTGCAGGAGAACAATAATAACAGGTGTTTACTGAACAGAGGGTATGCTGAAACTGACAGTACAGAAGCCTGCTATGGCTTTATATACAGGTGTGGTCACTGCCGGTACTACAGTATAAAATCAGTTCTCTCTTAAAGGTACATACACAACACCAATAACTACACGGATGCTGTAACTTAACAATCAACAGGTGTTTACTGGAGTAGGGTAGTCTCAAGACTGGGGGTACAGAGGCATGCTGAAGGCTTATATACAGGTGTGGTCACTGCCGGTACTCCAGTATACAGGAGCTGTAAAAGTAGTTCTGACTTAAAGGCACATACACAACAATTCCTCCCCTTTTAGATTAGCAGTACCCATAATATTCAAATAACAATTAACACTGTAACATGCACATTAAACAACAAGGCCTAGAAATTCAGTTGCGTTAGCCAGCCGTTAGCGCCATAAGAGGGGTAGATTTTGAGCGCTAGGCACTTAGCGCCCGGGCGCAGACCGATCTGCGCCTACGCCCAACTTCAGTTGACAGTTAGCGCCGGCGCAAAGTGTTTGCGCGCTCAGCTGCGCGCGCAGCTTATGATGTCATTTCGTTGTGCAACGCTGTTTGTGCGCCCCAAACCGGAACTTCAGTGGTGCCCGCCCAATGTGGGCGTGGCGCTGTTAAGAACTGTGAAGTGGAACGCAGCAGAGGCCCTGCGGGCCTCGGGGAGCGCTAATTAAAGGGCACTTACACTGAACTATAAAGGCCAGCCATTTTGCTGCAATGACTTTAGTGCTTTGGATTTCTGAACAGAGTCCAAGGAACAGACCTTACTGATTTGGGACAACATAGGAGAGGTATTTTTGGCTTCTGGCCAGAGCTTGGAAATTTGACTCATTGTGATTTCACTGTTTGCAAGTATATTATGGCGGCTGCATGGGCTTGCAACCCTCAGTTCCAGCATTATGTGCGAAGAGCTCGCAGACGCTGTGTGAGAGGGGCAGCCATGCCTAGACGCAGAGGGGCCATCAGGCGTCGGCAACGGAGGCCTTACCCACTCAGGGAATACCGGCAGCAGGTGTCCTATCTCACCATGACTGCCGCGCATTGTGTTAAGAGGCTGCGCTTCAGAAGGGAGGTGGTTGCAGAGATCTGCCAGCTGCTTCACAGAGATCTGCGTCCACAGCTGATGTGCAGGACATCTCTGTCGGTGGAAGTGAAGGTCACGGTGGCTCTGAACTTTTATGCAAGCGGCTCCTTCCAAGCCGCTGCTGAGGACATAGCGAACATCTCCCAGTTCGCCGTGCATCGCTGCATCCGGCAGGTCACCGATGCCCTTTTCGCAAGGAGACACCAATTCATCTCCTTCCCCATGACCCTAGAGAGGCAGGAGCAGCGTGCAGTCGGATTTGCGAGGATCGCCGACTTCCCCATGGTGCAGGGCGCCATTGACTGCACGCATGTGGCTATGCGGGCACCTATCGACAATGCCGAGGATTACCGCAACCGGAAGGGCTACCATTCCCTCAATGTACAGCTGGTGTGTGACCACAGGCAGCGCATCCTAGCTGTCAATGCCCGCTTTCCAGGAAGCAGCCACGATGCATTTATCCTGCGCCAGACTACTGTGGCTGACATGTTCCAGGCACAGCCTCCCCCAAGAGGATGGCTTATCGGGGACAAGGGCTACCCTTTGTGTACATGGCTCATGACCCCGCTCCGCGCGCCCAGGACCCCTGCTGAGGAGGCATACAACGAAAGCCATCAAGCCACAAGGAACATCATAGAGCAAACGACTGGCGTCCTCAAGCAACGGTTCCGCTGCCTGGATCGTTCCGGCGGCTCTCTACAGTATTCGCCGGATAGAGTCTCCCAGTTCGTCGTCATTTGCTGCATGCTGCACAACCTGGCTATTCGCAGGACTCAGGCACTGCCACCTCACGTTGGACCACCACCTCAGGAGGACGAACAGGAGGACCATGAGGAGGAGGAGGAGGAGGAGGAGGAGTACCAGCCCAGGAGGGAGCCACAAGGTCCAAGGGCCGTCCGTCGGCGGCTTATTGAACGACACTTCTAGGCCCCCTGTCAGGGAATGGCTTGTGGCAATGAACGCACCTGAATGCAGCCGCTCCGCAAGCCCTCAGCCGGTTAACGCAACAACCACTTGAAACATCACACATGGACAAGCTGAATAAATAAAAAGCTTTATTTAACAAACTCAGGGCCCTTCCCACATGAAACACAAAAACAGACAAGACCCCCAAAAAACAGTCAAAAACATATCTCACTCCCACAACCTGGGGAGAAATAACAAAACTTGTCCATCCAATTGGCCTTCATCTTCGGCCTTACCAAAATAAACCCCCCCCATAGAGAACACAAACACCCCCATATGAAAAAACATTTGCCTTCATCTTCGGCCTTACCAAAATAAACCCCCCCCATAGAGAACACAAACACCCCCATATAAAAAAACATTTGGCAACACACTCTACTTTGTGTGCTGAGAGAGCGAGTCCTTGTGCAGGCTTCTCCGGCCCCTGGCCGACCTGCTGCTCCGCCTCAACCTGGGCCCTGTGGGTGTTGCAAGGCTGGGGGAAGGCTCCTGAGGGGCACAATGCGTGACGGCAGATGCCCTTGGGGGTCGGCCTAGACGAGGTCCGGCCCTGGAGGGGCCGGCTGCTGACTGCTGCAGCTGTGGCTGGCCAGCATCAGTCTTTCCAGCAGCTCGTCACAGCTTTGCTGGGGGAGTGGCAGTGGCGGCTGCAGCAATGGGGGCAAGCTGGCTGATGCCAGGCGCTCGCTGGTCGCCAGAGACACTGGCAGTCGGCCGGGCTGGCACTGCAGCAAGCGCAGCAATCTGGTGAAGGCCAGACCGCTGTGCTGCAGCAGCGCGGCGGGTGCCCTGGCGATGCGTCCGTGACACAGCGAGTGTGGCAGAAGTGAGTGCCCGTACTGCCCTGATCTGTGCCCGCATCAGACCAGCCAGTGTCTGCACGGCACCACTCATGAACTCTCGACTCGCGTCCTGTGATGCCTTGAATTCTGCCCGACTCGCGTCCTGTGATGCCCCGAATTGTTCAACACCCCTGGCCTGTGCTGCCGCGAGTTGTTCGAAACCCCTGGCCTGTGAGTCCCCGAAATTTGCCACACTATGAGCCAGGGACTCAATGGCCTGAGGCAACTGTGCCACAACCCCCATGAACTCGGTGTGGCGACGCTCCGAGTCCGCGGACATTTGATCAAGGAGGCGCACCTCCTGGGCACGGACCGTCTCCGGACTGGAGGCCGGACTCTCCCTCTGGGGAGAAGGCCGCCGAGCTGGCCGACCCTTCCCGCGTGGCTGGACGCCACTGGGCCCAGCAACTGCCCTCCCCTGCAACACTTCCCCCCTCTGGGGAGAAGGCAGCCGTGCTGGCCGACCCTTCCCGCGTGGCTGGACGCCACTGGGCCCAGCAACTGCCCTCCCCTGCAACACTTCCCCCCTCTGGGGAGAAGGCAGCCGTGCTGGCCGACCCTTCCCGCGTGGCTGGATGCCACTGGGCACAGGAGCTACACCCCCCTGCAACACTTCCCCCTGGCTCTCCTCCAGGCAAGACGTGTCCCCTCCATTGCCATCCCCTGGCGCGGATGAGGGTTCCCCCGATGTGCCGCCTTCCTCTTGCTCCTCGTCGTCCTCCTCTTCCGAGGGACTGACACTCGCAGCTTCAGGGACCTCCTCCTCACCAGCTGAAAGCAGGAAGGCACAAGAGTAGCTTTAGAGTGAGGACAGGGCGTCAGCGAGGGAGGCATGAGTGGTGGCATTATGCGCATTGGTGGGACAGTGGCAAAGGATGTAGATCTGAAGCGCAAGGGGACCGAGAGAGGTCCAAACGGTCATGTCCTTACCATTGGGGCCCAGCACAGGGTCGGCATCTCCAATAGCAACGGGGCCAATCACCCGGGCACGCATGAGTCGAGCCACGCGCTCCTCCAGGTCACTGAGCTCCTGGAACTGGGAACGGCCTCCCCCGGTGACAGTCCGGCTCTTCAGATTCTGCGCCAGCTTGGCCTGCAAGAGAAAGGACGGCCTCTAAGTAGTGTGGTGCCCTGTTGGTGTGTGCACTGCCTCCCATGGTGGAATAGCTTGGCCAGTGTGGTGCCCTGTTGGTGTGTGCACTGCCTCCCATGGTTGAATAGCTTGGCCAGTGTGTAAAGTGCAGAAAGTGCTATTGATGAACATGCCAGTGCCATAGCTGCTGGAGGAGGGCTGGCCATTAGGCCTTTGAGGTCCCTTTGCCCATAATGTGAGGTGCACATGCAAGGATGAGGAGGACACTGGAAAGGGTACTCACCCTGACCAACCGAGTGAGGTCGTTAAACTTCTTCCGGCATTGGTCAGCAGTCCTGGGGACATCGCTGTTGGCTGTGACGCTCTGGGCGATTTCCCTCCAGGCTCTCCTGTACAGCCTCTTGGGAGCCTTCTTGCCACTGTCCGGGCACAAGATATCTCTTCTCTTCTCCAAACCCCTAAGCATCACCTTCAAATCATGGGCAGAGAAGCGCTGCGCTCGCTCACGGGCCCTCTGCATCGTTGCTGGCGCTATTTCTCTCCAGCAGCAGTGTTTAGGCCTAGTTGGAGGGCTGCAGTATCCAGGGCGTGGCAGCAGACCAAGTCGACCCTTCCCCCTTTAAGAGCTGGCCGGCGTCAGGGTGTCTGCTGTCAATCAAAACATGACCGCACCTGTGCTGCGCCCGGCCTCGGCGTTATCACTCTGCACCGCCGGCTTAGCGCCTAAAGAGAGGGGTGCAACGCCAGTTTCAGCGCTCGCCCAAACTCCTTGGCCAAAGCTACTGAATATCGGCGAAGTGGCCTCCACTTTCTGGCGGGCGCAAACTTTAGCGCCCGCCCGACTTTACCACCCCAAAAGTGGCTATACTGAATTTCTAGGCCTCAGTCTTTGGGGCGGCTTCCTGATCCTTTCGGGATAGCGCCTTTCCTGAGGTTCTTGTTCTTGGTGCGGAGGCGATTCTGGCCCCTTTTCGTCGGTTAGTTCATCGGTTTCCACTGCTACTGGTTCTGAGGTAGATGCTACCGGTATGTCGGGTTCATCCCCAGGTAAGCGAGACATGGGGTTGACTCGTTCCTGTGACGCTAAGATCTGATCGACGTGGCGTCTCACAATGTTCTCCCCGACATCCACTGTGTACATTAATGGCCCCTGCCTTGTGCATATCGTTCCGGGTTGCCATTTCTCTGTTCAGTAGTCACGGGCCAAGACTGATTATCCTACATTGAAGCTCCTTGTCGGCTTCTCATTGATGTGCTGGAATTGTTTATCCTCAACATTTCTTCGCACATTTGGTCTGAGCAAATCCAGATGAGATCTCAACCTTCGGTTAAAGAACATCATGGCCGGGGTCTGGTTGGTAACTGCATGTGTCGCATTTCTGTAGGCTAATAGGAAATTGCCCACCTTATGCTGTAGTGGAATTTCATCGTCGCACATGGCCTTTATCGCCTTTTTAAAGGTTTGTATGAACCTCTCAGCCAATCCATTTGTGGCTGGATGATACGGGGCGGATGTGTAATGCCTTACCCCATTCCTTCTCATAAATTTCCGAAACTCTTCGGACACAAACTGTGGTCCATTATCAGAGCAAATCTGCTCTGGCAAGCCGTTCCTGGCAAATATGGTCCGTAGGACTGCAATCGTTTTCTCTGTAGTGGTTGAGGACATTTTTATCACCTCAGGCCAATTCGAGTGAGCATCCACTGCTATTAAGAACATTGAGTCCATGAATGGACCAACAAAATCAATATGCACCCGTTGCCATGGAGAGGAGGGCCATTCCCATGGGTGTAGAGGGGCATGTGGTGGTGCATTTTGGACCTTCTGGCATCCTGAGCAGCTCTTGGTTAGGTCCTCGATTTGTTGATCGATCCCCGGCCACCACACCTAAGCCCTAGCAAGGCTTTTCATTTTCACCCCTCCCAGATGCCCTTCATGAAGCTCATTTAGCACTCTCTCCCTTAACTTGGGTGGAATCACCACTCTGGATCCACACATCACTGTCCCCTGGCATACTGACAGCTGTTCTCTTCTGGGTGAGAATGCTGGCAACAGTGAGTCACCATGTGTTGGCCATCCCCTCACCGTCAAATCATATACCCGAGACAGCATCGGATCATTGCGGGTCTCCTTCTCTATATCCACGTTAGTTACTGGCAATCGTTCAATTATTGATGAATAAAATATCTTGATAGGGTCCACTGCTGGTGCTTCCTCCACAGTAGGCAGTGGCAGGCATGATAGCCCATCAGCGTTTCAATGCTGTTTCGTGCCTTTGTATTCTATTTCATATTGGTTCGCCTCTAGAAAAAGGGACCATCTTTGTAACCGTTGTGCACAAGTGCAGTACAACGAAATGTAGGCTTGCGGCTCCCGGGAGTGTACATTTAGATTAAGACATTTAAACATTCAACATTCATTTGGCTTGTAATACATTAACATAAACATAATAAAGTGCATTGGCAGATGTGCAGGCTTTAGAGTTTATTTGTGGAGTTCAGTAGGATGACAGCCCTGGGAAAGAAGCTGTTCCTAAATCTGGTCGTCGGGTTCATATTGGTTCGTCCCTAGAAAAAGGGACCATCTTTGTAGCAGTCGTGCAGTCATCACCGGAACGCCCTTCTTTGGATTAAAGATGGAGACAAGTGGTTGGTGGTCAGTCAGCAAGGTGAACTTCTGCCCATGCAGATAGTGGTTGAATTTTTTTACTCCCCATACTAGGCTGAGGGCCTCCCTGTCAATCTGGGCGTAGTTGCGGTCGGCTGAGGTTAGTGACCGAGACGCAAAGGCTACTGGCCTCACCAACCCGTCTGGGAATTTGTGCGACAGCACCGCTCCAATACCATAGGGTGATGCATCACAGGCCAAACGAATTGGTAGTCCTGGGTTGAAATGGGCCAACACCTCTTTTGATGTGATCAATTCTTTGCAATTCTGGAAAGCTCGTTTACGTTCGTCATTCCACTTACATGGTACCCCCGTTTGCAGTAGGGTGTTCAGTGGGTGTAATACTGTAGACAAATTTGGTAAGAACTTATGGTAGTAGTTTACCAGCCCGAGGAATGACCTCAGTTGTGACACATTTTCCGGTGCTGGAGCCTTGACTACTGCCTCAATCTTTTCAGGGGACTTATGTAACCCCTCTTCATCGTTAACGTGGCCACATTATGAGATTTGCTGCTGGAAAAACTCGCACTTGTGGCGATTAGCTCGTAGCCCATATTCCTTTAATCTAGTGAGCACCTTCTCCAAGTTGGCGAGGTGATCACTGTCATTTTCGCCCGTGACCAGGATGTCGTCCAAATAACACTGGGTCCCTGGAATCCCTTGCAGGACTTGATCCATTGCCCTTTGCCAAATAGCCGGAGCCGATGCTACCCCGAACACCAGCCGGTTGTATTGGTAGAGAGCTTTATGAGTGTTGATCGTGAGGTATTGTTTCGAGGCATCTTCTACCTCCATTTGCAAGTACGCCTGGGCTAGATCAATTTTGGTGAAGCGTTTACCTCCAGATAGCGAGGCGAAAATCTCCTCAATTCGTGGAAGCGGATATTGTACCGTGTGAAGGACTGGGTTCACTGTCACCTTAAAATCCCCACAGATGCGAACCTTCTTTGGTTCCCCAGGCGTATTACTCAACGACCTCTTCATTACAGGAACGATGGGTGTAGCCCACTCGCTCCAGTCTACTTTGGACAGTACTCCTGAACGTTCCAACCCTTCCAGCTCTGCTTCGACGGCTGGTCGGATCGCATAAGGCACTGGTCTGGCCTTAAGAAACTTTGGGCTTGCATTTTCCTCTATTTTAATCATTGCTGTTATGCCCTTTAGTGTTCCGAGTCCCTCCTGGAACACTTCTTTTGCATCAGTTAGCATTTTTGACAGTCGTCCAGGTGTGATGTCGTCATCCTTTTTGGCCTCAATCTTCAGTGCCTGTATGGAATGCCAATCTAATTGTATCTTCCGGATCCATTCACGTCCTAGTAGTGGTGGTCCTCCATCTGGCAATACATATAGGTCCATTTTAGGTATTTCCTGGCCTTTGTATATCACTTTCACCCTTATTTTTCCTTTGGGTAGACTTTTTGCCCCATGTACGTCTTCAAGACAATCTCTGTAGCTTTCAAGGGTATATGTGAAAATAGCCGCTTGTAATCCCTTTGGTTTATGACTGTTAGGGCTGATCCTGTGTCCAATTCCATTTTCACTTGGACCCCGTCTATCTTGAGTGTAACCCAGATAGTACGGTGATCCTTCATTTTGGTTACCTTATGTAGTTTCAGACAACCCAGCTCCTTGCTTCCGAAGTCTGTATCACTTTTCTGTTCGTCTGAACTACTGTCCATCACCTTATGTACCTTTTTGTACTTCTCCTGTGGAGATTTCTTGCTGTTGGTTTTCTTCCCAGACCTGCAGACTCTTGCTATGTGTCCTGCTTTTACACACTGTCTGCACACTTGGTCCTTGAACCAACAATCCTTCTGGTCGTGTGTTGTTCTGCCGCAGCGATAACACTTCCCTGTTCCATATGACATTTCATTGGTGCCATATTCTTGTGGTCTCCGTTGTATCTCTGCAGTGTCCCTTGCGGCTGCTTCGTGTGATACTGCCATGCTGAAAGCCTTGTCCAGCGTAAGATCCTTTTCTGATAGAAGCCATTTCTGGGTTCCTTCACTTTGAAGCCCACACACAAACTTGTCCCTTAACGTATCTGCTAGTCCCACACCAAAATGGCAGTGTTTCGATAGCTTGCGCAGTTCCGTTAAGTACTCAGCATTACTTTTGTCTTTATGCTGGTTCCTTTTGTGGAACTTAAATCTTTCTGCTATCAGCAGCGGTGTGGGGTTTAAGTGGTCCTGTAGGATTTCTACTATGCTTTTGAAATTCTTATTCACGGGCTTCTCTGGGGTTATTAGGTTGCGCAGTAAGCCATAAGTTTTTGCACCCATGGAATTTAACAAAACCAGTGCTTTCCTAGCATCTGGCACTTCATTCACCCTGCAGTACACCTCAATACGTTCCACATATGTCGCCCAATCTTCGACTTCATTGTCGAACGTAGAGATACTGCCACTCTTCGGCATCCCTGGGTGTGATTTAACTGTCAAAAATGGCGTCTCCCGTGCTCTCCCTTCTTCTCCGCTGGCACAAAATGGCATCTCCTGCGCTTTCCTTTCTTCCTGCGCTCGCCCTTCTTCTCCGCTGCGGCTTCTAAAAATGGCGTCTCCCGCGCTCTTCCTTCTTCTCCGCGGCTCAATGGCATCTCCCACGCTCTCCCTTCTTCTCCCTGCGGACACTGTTCAGCCCTTGAGCCCTGGCTGTGCTCTGCACGTTTTGGTTTTTTTTGTGCGCCTTTCCCGTTTCCGCCGCTCAGTCCTGAACCCGGCTGCTGCTTTACCCTCTCACTCTCTGTTTTGTTTTTCCTCAACGCCACTCGGTTTTCAACCCCCGGCTGCGCGCTGTGCGCTTCACCCTCTCTCTTACCCCGTCGACACTGCTCGGCTTTTTCTCTGCCGTCGGTCGGCTCCAGCCGCCGCTGTCCGGGAAGGGTCTGCGCTGTACCTGTTGTCAGTCTGTTGCTGATCGTCGTGGCTGGGGAACCAAGCCCGGCTCTCAACAGCCTCCCCTGCGATATTCACTCTCTGCCGGACAACTGGGCAGTTGCTCGTGGTCGACGCCCGTGCTTCTGGCCTCGACTTTCTTCCACCGCCCTCCTGGAGCGAATCCTCGAAGGGAAATGCAGAGTTGCAGGTAGATTCGAATCGCCACTCGTCGCCACTGTTAGATCCGTGATTCTGAGAGTATGTTGTTTTCCAATAACTACACGGATGCTGTAACTTAACAATCAACAGGTGTTTACTGGAGTAGGGTAGTCTCAAGACTGGGGGTACAGAGGCATGCTCAAGGCTTATATACAGGTGTGGTCACTGCCGGTACTACAGTATACAGGAGCTGTAAAAGTAGTTCTCTCTTAAAGGTACATACACTACAGCGAGTAGTTGAGGCAAATAGCATTGATGCATTTGAGGGGAAGCTACATAAACGCATGAGGGAGAAAGGAATGGAAGGTTATACTGATGGGGTTAGAGGAAGATGGGTGGGAAGAGGCTCGTGTGGAATATACACACCAGCATAGACCCATTGGGCCAAATGGCCTGATTCTGTGCTGTTAATTTTATGTAACTTTCTGCAACTTATACTTCCTGCTTCAGGCTGTGCGGGAGGAATTTTAACTTGGAGGATATGTGGGTTTGGGTGAGGGTGGGGGGTTAAAGTCAGGCAAAATGCGAGCACGTCGGGAAGCCGACTCCAACCCACCGACTTCCATGTTTAACTCGGGTGCGTTAGGCTGGTTGCGCCAACTCGCTCGGGAGAGGCGGGTTGCCTATTAGCATAACCTAATCATTCAATTGGAGCGATATTTCAACACACTTTCAAGTTAAATGTCGCATCCGCGGGTTTCCCGGGTTTCCTGAAACTCTCCATTGAAAGCAAGGCCAGAACACAACAGAAGTTGAGGGGGCTGATTAGAACTCATGAAAATACTCCACTAAATACACACTACTCATAGCTGCTTTCTTACCTACTAATGGGAAAGTGTTTGTTCCCAGTAGTTTTGCTGAGAGTTTACTTTCTACACTTTGGAGATTCAAGTTTTCTGAATCACATCAAGATGGGTGGTGCCTTGGCTGCCTTAGATTGGACCTCGGATGAGGAGCAAGATGAACAGCAGCAGCAGCAGCAGCAGCCTGCTGTTGAGAGACCTGCAGCTGGACAGCAGAGAGGGGAGCTGCAGAGGATGCAGCTCGTAGGAGGCACTACTAGTGACACAGAGTGTACCAGTAGAGGCTGAGTTTCCTTGACATGTCAGAACAACAGTGCTTCTGGAGGTTCAGGTTGTTGTGTCAGGTGGTGTCAGACATCTGCAGCCTCCTAGAAGAAGACCTGCTGCCTGCTGGACCTGGTGGCTATGAGTTACTAGTCGGCGGCGCAAAAATGCATAAGACACGTGACTGATGGTTTGTTTGCCAGGGCCGACAATTATATGACGTCACCTGCGATGACGCTCGTCAGAATGAGCGGGTGCTTGGGTTTGAGTCTCTGGCTGGCTTCCCACAGATGCAGGGTGTAATCGATTGCACACATGTGGCAATCCGGGCACTCCCTAGATTAATCAGGAGTATACGTGAACCACAAAGGGCTTCCACTCCTATTAATGTGCAGCTGGTGTGCAACCACAATAAGATATTTCTGCAGGTGTGCGCCAGATTCCCAGGGAGCTGCCATGATGCTTTCAAGCAGACATAAGGAGTGGCTGCTAGGAAACCAGGGATACTCACTTCAAACTTAGCTGATGATACCTGTCAGAAATCAGACAAATGAAGCCCAACAGCACTATAATGAATACCATATTGTAATGATCAGTAACATGTCATTCTATAATGGTACACTAGGTGGAGCTGTATATTTAGTAGTGGGCTACCCACAAGGCAGTAGTCAAGATGGATGCCTGTACACTAGTCCACATGGCTGAATAAATGACTAGCTCGCTGTTCATAATGAAAATGTCTATTTATTTATGAACATAACACGGTACCAGAAGTGGTAATATCTGCTGAATATTGCGAAACGCAGGAGAGTTTGAAACTCAAGGGGAGTGTCGACTGCAATTGGCGGACTTTCAAACAACAATTTGAACTCTACATTGCCGCCATTGGGTTCGGTACGAAGCCAGACGCAAGGAAAATAGCGTTGCTGCTCACAGTTGCAGGCCCGCAGGTGATAGAGGTATTTAATACGTTTGTATTTGATCAAGAGGAGGACAGAGAAAAGATGGACGTCGTGCTAAAGAAGTTTGATACACATTGTTCTCCCAAAAAGAACGAGACCTATGAGAGGTACATGTTCCGTTCACGGACACAACAGCAAAATGAGACTTTTGATAGCTTTGTGACTGATCTGAAACTAAAAGCTCAGACATGTAATTCCTCTGAACTGAAATCATCCATGATTCGTGACCAGATTGTGTTTGGTATTCATGAAAAAAGGTTAGGGAACGTCTGTTGAGAGAAACCGTACTAACATTGGAGAATGCTGTGAAAGTATGCCATGCCAGTGAGCTAGCTCAACAACATGCAAAGACTTTCAGTGAAATTAATAATAATGCAACTGTAATGAGTGACTGTGCTGCTGTCGATGCTGTGTCCTACAAGGGGAAGAAACGTGGGCAGAACAGAAATGCAAAGCAATCGGAGGATGGAATTTTTAATTGTAAACGCTATGGTTACCAGCACCAGTCAAGACAATGCCCAGCGTTTGGAAAAATATGCACAAAATGTAACGGAAAGAATCACTTTGCCAAACAATGCTTTTCAAAAGCAAAAACAAAGAAAGGGCAACAAGTCAATGTGATTGAGGACACTGATTTAAGTGAGACATTTTTTGTAGGAATGGTGTCATGTGACAATATAGAAAAGGATACAGAAAATGTGCAGCCCTCAGGAATGGACAATGCTGAACATAAAGTTAATGCAGTAAAAGAGGACAAATGGATAATGCCACTGCAGGTAAATGGAGCATTAGTTACATTGAAACTAGACACTGGGGCAAAAGCAAACTTAATCAGTATGAGTGACATTAAAAATATGAAAGAAAAGCCCAAAATACAGAAAAAGTCAGTACTACTGAAGAACTATAATGGACAGAAAATAGATAGCTTAGGTGTATGCAGACTTAAAGTGACAGTCAAAGACAAAGTGCATCATCTCATGTTTTCTGTTGTGGCTGAAGGACTTGATTCACTACTAGGTGACAAAGCTTGTGAGGACTTAGAACTGGTCAAGAGAGTCTACCATATAAACTGTGTCATAAGCAGACCAGATGACTCAGTGGTTTCTGTAGTGAGTAATTTCCAGGATGTGTTCAAAGGATTTGGAGTTCTACCATTCACTTACAAGATCCAGCTAAAGGAGAATGCTCAGCCAGTGGTACATGCTACACGGAGAGTTCCAGCACCCCTGCGTGACCGGCTCAAGAAAGAACTGGACAGAATGACCACACTAAGAGTCATCAGGAAAGTCGAAGAGCCAACAGACTGGGTTAAATCCATGGTATGTGTAAAGAAAAAGAACAATGATCTAAGAGTATGCATGGATCCAAAGGACTTAAATGCAAACATAAAACGTGAACACTACCAGATTCCCAAGCGAGAAGAAATCACCAGTGAAATGTCAGGTGCCAGATACTTCACAAAGCTCGATGCCTCACAAGGATTTTGGCAACTAAAACTGGATGAAGAGAGCACCAAATACTGTACCTTCAACACACCATTTGGCAGGTATTGTTTCCTCAGAATGCCTTTCGGGATAATATCTGCATCTGAAATCTTTCATAGAGCGATGGAACACATAATTGAAGGTCTGGAAGGAGTTCGGGTCTATGTTGATGACATCATCATCTGGGGCTCCACACTGAAAGAACACAATGAGAGACTGACTAAAGTGCTACAGAGCATACGCCGGAATGGACTGAAGCTCAACAAAGCCAAGTGTCAGTTTGGCATCCAGGAAGTCACTTTCCTAGGAGATAATCTATCTGGTAAAGGAATAGAGCCAGATATGGAAAAAGTAAACGCCATACTCAAAATGCCCCGACCCACTGACAAAAAAGGAGTGCTACGTATCATGGGGATGATAAACTTCATTGGAAAGTTCATTCCTAACTTGTCATCCAAGACAGCCTGTCTGCAAGACCTGCTACATAAAACAAATGAGTTCGCATGGACAGAAAGACATGAACAAGAGTGGATGAACCTCAAAACAGTGCTGACAACCACACCTGTACTCACCTTCTTTGACCCAGCAAAGAGAATCAAAGTGCCAACGGATGCATCAAAAGATGGCCTAGGCGTGGTCTTGCTACAAGCAGAGGGTGAAGATTGGAAGCCTGTTGCCTATGCCTCCAGGTCTATGACTGATTCTGAGTGTCGATACGCCCAGATTGAAAAGGAATGTCTAGGCTTGGTAGTTGGACTAGAAAAGTTCCATGGCTACATATATGGACTTCCCACCTTCACAGTTGAGCCAGACCACTGCCCACTGGTTGCCATCATAAAAAAAAATCTGAATGAGATGTCTCCAAGGATTCAACGACTCATGATGAAGCTGCAAAGATATGACTTTGAACTGATCTACACACCAGGCAAACACATAGTGTTAGCAGATGCACTATCCCGAGCACCCACAATGAGTCATGTGAGCTCTACTGAGGAAGACGTGGATGTTCATGTGTGTATGGTCACTGCTGCGCTGCCCGTGTCAGACACAAAATCAAAGCAAATAGCAGAGGGTGCAGTAAAAGATATAGTGTTACAAACAGTAATAGAGAACATTCATCATGGTTGGCCAAAAGGTTCCTGTCCAAAGTACTATCACATCAGGTCAGAGTTGAGTGTCGCAAGTGGACTATTACTAAAACAGAACAGAATAGTCATTCCACAGGCTCTACATCAAGACATGCTCAAAAGGATTCATGAGGGACACCTCGGAATTGAAAAATGCAAAAGGAGAGCAAGAGACACTGTTTATTGGCCTGGCATAAATAAGGACATTGAGAACATGATAGGCATATGTGAGACATGTCAGAAACACCAAAACAAACAAGCAAAGGAACCAATGATAGTAGCTGACTTACCAACAGCACCATGGCAAAAGGTTGGTATGGACCTCTTTCATTTGAATGGTAAAGACTATCTATTAGTGATTGACTACTATTCTAACCATCCTGAGATGGCACTGCTCTCAAGCACATCAGCAAGCAGTGTCATAATGCATGTTAAATCCATCTTCACCAGACATGGAATTTCCAGGATTGCCGTTAGCGACAATGGTCCGTGCTTCAACTATAAGGAGTGGCAACAGTTTGCAGCACATTATGACTTTCAACACATCACATCCAGTCCTCTGTATGCTCAGTCAAATGGTAAGGCAGAGAAAGGTGTTCAAGTTCTCAAACAGCTGCTGAAGAAAGCAACAGAAAGCAAGTCTGATCCTTATCTCGCCCTGCTGAGCTACCGAGCCTCCCCTTTAGACTGTGGTTCTTCACCTGCTGAACTCCTAATGGGTCGCAAGTTGCGCACAACGCTACCCTGCTGTGCAAAAGAAAAGCAGAGTAAGGAACTGAGACAGAGACTTCAACTGTTAAAGCTGAAACAGAAATCACACTATGACAAGTCATCCAAAACTCTGAAACCATTGACAAGGGATGATGTTGTCAGGATTGAGGATCCAGATGCATGGAACAGGAAAGCTACAGTTCTTGAGGAAGTAGGACCAAGGTCATACACTGTTAGAACTGAGGAAGGACAGATTCTCAGGAGGAACCGCCGTTCCCTCCTGAAAACACAAGAAACTATCCAAGAGCAAATCGATGACAATGCCGCAACTGAATCTTGTCACTCACCACCAGAACAATCTAACACAAACACACATACAGGCTCTCATGAAAACACATCAGACCTACCTGTGCTGAGAAGATCGACACGTGAAGTAAAATAGCCTGATAGACTTAATCTTTGAGTATAAAGAAAAGTATAATAAAAGAATGAAAAGCTTAGAGTTCATAAAGTAAAGCTTTGAAAATGTGTTGACTGTTGTGAAGATGTTTATGTCGTTATGGTTGATTGATATTGATTTTGTTTAACCTTTAAGGAAGGGGGATGTAATGATCAGTAACATGTCATTCTAGAATGGTACACTAGGTGGAGCTGTATGTTTAGTAGTGGGCTACCCACAAGGCAGTAGTCAAGATGGATGCCTGTACACCAGTCCACATGTCTGAATAAATGACTAGCTCAAGCTAGCTGTTCATAATGAAAATGTCTATTTATTTATGAACATAACACATATGACCACCAGATGTGTGATCAAACAAGCCATCGGCATGATAAGATGCGCTTCAGGTGCCTAGACAGATCTGGAGGCACCCTTAAGTACGTACCAGCCAGGGAGGGAGAAATTAGGCTGTGTAGCGCCCGTTTTAGGCACTACACGGCCTCCTAATGCCAGGGATGGCGAGACGCCGCTGATCTTCAGCACTTCCTCTTCTGCAGTTGTCAGCTGTGTGATCTGTGGAGGCCAACCTCTGGTTCCCCATCTCCCTTGTGTTTTGTGCTCTTTTCTCCTGCAACGGGGCAAACAGCAGACCTATGAGTGACTGTAAAGGCATTAGTTCACCTGATGGATGAAGTGCATTTGGTGATGGTGACTATCTGGGAGAGACAAGAAATTGCAAAAGGATGAGGGTGAGTGGAAGTGGTGGATAGATAGATGGGGATTTGAGGAAGTGCATAGAAAGAGAAAGATGGGTGCACTTGCAAGGTAAGTGGGTGTGAGGAGTGATGTGATGGAATAGGCTTGACAAGGCAGACTGAGGAGCGGGGTGATGCACAAAGCAAGATATAGGGGAATATGAAACTGTACTCACCTTTTCTGACCTGGTTAGGTCATTAAAGCGCTTCCTGCACTGAATACAGGAGCGTGACACAATGCTCCTGCTGCTAACCTCCTGGTCCATCTCCAGCCACACCTTCATTGTGACAGCAGCAGGTTTCTTCCTCCCATTGCTGGGGAAGTGTATCTCTCTCTGGCTTCTCACAGCCCCCAACAGTACATCAAGGGAGGCATCACTGAAGCGGGGCACAGCCTTTGACCGTCCTGAATCTATTCTCACAGTTCATCTTCTCTTGCTTCCAACTCCCAACTCCTCAAAATTCCAGCTTTGGACTGGCCCTTTAAATAGTCCGGTTGAGATTGCATTGTGTGGGTCCACATCACACCCGCTGCTGCACAATCGACGCCAAACCCCAAAGTAAAATGATAAAGAGGTGGCTGTGTTACGAAGCCACTGACAGATGCGCTGAACTTACTTCCGGGTTTCCCACGCGATATCTCCCCCCCCCAACCCTGCTTCCAATACACCTCTAAGTTATTAATGGGGCCTACATGTCCCCAGTAAGGATTCTTCAGTCTGATTGGTTAAGGAGATACACAGTTACTTGTTCTTTTCACACAGGTCCCAGATCCCCTGTAGAGGGCACTGCACTGTTCTGGATTTCTAATCACTGCAAGTTCCAGGGCAAAAGCCCACAGAAAGGGCAGGATTTTCATTGAGCCGTGGCGGTGGGCTTGGAGGCATGCGGGGGGTTAAAATCACAAAAACTGGCGGGCGGGACCCCCCCTGCCTGGTTCCCGACTCCGAGCAATTTTAACTCAGGCATGTCTGATGGTCCCGACTCTGTCCTGCATCCAACAGGCGGGATTGGTCTTTAAGACCCTTAATAACCACTAAATGGCCTCTATAATCCTATTTTAAAAGGCCCTTGCAAATTTAACCCTTTTCCCATGTGAAACATGCCTGGTTGGAAACAGGAATGTGAAACCTGGCGGGAGCACTATTGGATTGCTGACTATCAACTGCAGGTCAACCATTAAAGAGGAGATTTGAATCACCATGATTTGCAGGTGGCAGGACTTCATGGTCTCAGGTCTGGGGCAACTTTTAGAAGGCTTAACCACACCTGTGGAAGGTTGGAGCCTCACACCCATCTCCAGTGTGACATCCTGGGAAACCCTTCTCGCCACCTTCACTCAGCGCTTCCTCAATGGAGGCATATACCAGAAGCATGGGAGCCATTTATTTCCTTCCCATCTGGGCATTAGAGGAGCTCGAGCACCAGCCGCAGCACGAGCAGAACCAGGAACAACAGCAGCACCAGCAACAGCAACTGCAGCAGGAGCGCCAGGCTGCTGCTCACCCACCTGAGGCTGCAGAGGCCAGAAGGGGCCAGCGCCTGGAAGACCGTCGATGCAGGAGATACCCCCCAAACAGGGTCTACAGACGCAGGGTCAGCTATCTCAACATGTCTGAGCAGCAGTGCCAAAGGTGGCTCCGACTTTCACGAGAGGTAGTGACTGACATCTGCGCAATGCTACAGCAAGACCTGCTGCCCAGAGGACCAGGTGGATAAGCATTACCAATGGCCGTCAAAGTCACCACCGCACTCAACGTTTTTGCCTCAGGCTCATTCCAGGGATCAGCAGCAGACATCAGCGGCATCTCCCAGGCGGCCACACACACTTGCATCATGCAGGTAACCGATGCCCTCTTTGTGCTTGCGCACAATCACATCCATTTCACCAAGGATCGAGCAAGTGTCACGGCGTGAGCGGTTGGATTAGCTCACCTGGCAGGCTTTCCAAGGATGCAGGGCGCCGTTGACTGCACACATGTGGCCCTTAGGGCACCCCATCGCAATGCAGGTATTTTTGTCAACCGCAAGGGCTTCCACTCCCTTAACGTTCAGCTGGTGTGTGACCACAAGAAGGAAATTTTGCATGTTTGTGCCATGTACCCTGGCAGTTGCAATGACTCCTTCATACTGCGCCAGTCTAGTGTGCCTCCGCTATTCAGTCCACCAGACCAACTTAACGGATGGCTACTTGGAGACAAGGGCTATCCCCTGAAGACGTGGCTAATGACGCCGTTGAGGAGACCATCCAACGAAGCTGAGGAGAGCTACAACTCCAGCCACATATTCACCAGAGCCATAATCGAGCAAACCATCAGTTTGCTGAAGATGCGCTTCAGATGCCTGGATAGATAAGTAATCGTCGTGCTTTGCTGTGCACTTCACAACATGGCACAGCGTTGTGGCTTGCAGATTCCTGAGGAGCAAGTGGCTCCTCACATATCCTACTCAGATGAGGAGGAGGAGGAGGAGGAGGAGGAGGGCGAAAATGAACATCCTGCAGAGGCCCATCAACCAGCGGCAGCATTATGCGAGAACATTGCTGCCCGGGATGCAAGGAGCGCACTCATCCTGGCCAGATTTGCTTAGCCTAGTCAATCAAACACTTTTGCCTCGCAGCTTCTTACCAGAGCATTGACAATGGCCAAGAACCAGAGGATTCCTAGCACTCTGACCACCATACTGATAGTTGCAAGTATTCCTAAGGCCTCAATGTGAAAGACCCAATAGTGAAATGACAGACGCCACAACTGCAACAGTTGCCATCAGAATTTTTATGTACAATTACGACGTGATGCCATTTTTACACTAAACACAAAATTCCACCCAAGTGACTACCCTTGTGACTACTTGTGCTTTATCATCCTCTTACGCGTGCTCCTATATAGTGCTTCCCCTGTGGCTTCAGCAGATGTGGAGGCCCCTTGCTCACTTTCCTGCTGCTCCTGTCTCGACACCTTTGGCGGGCGTCCTCTGGGGTTGCGAGCCTGTGCGGGCTCGTCAACAGTCTGCTGCTCCTGCGGCTGTGCAGGGGTTGAGACGTCTATCTCACTTGGGTGTGGACTCCGGTGGGGCTCTGACCGAGGGCTCTGCAGTGGCATGGAAGTGTGAGCGCTTGGAGAGGAGCCCCCACTTCCCTGAAGTCTGCCACCAACCTTCCTCTCATGGGTCAGGTCCCCCTCAGCACCTGCAAGTGGCTGGAGAGCACCTTGCTGCACATCAGGGGGGCCATGGGGACCCGTATCTGCAATGGCAGTCCTACTCAGAAGGACTTCCATGAAGGTCTGGTTTCTCTGTTCAATAGATGCCCATCGCTCCTCAAGAGATGTCATTCTATTCTGAACAATGACCATGTTTTCCATACCCTGGCAACTAAGCTCCTCCATGGCCGTAGCCCTGCTCTCCTCTACCGTAGCCATCCTCTCCTCTACGGTAGCCAGCCTTACCACGGAGGTAGCAATCGTTTCCATGGAGGTCGCCATCCTTTCCGTGGTGATGCATTCATGTGCCAATGACTGCACAAAGGCTCTGCTCATGTTCGCTATGAACTCCTCCATTCGCTCCACACTCGCAGCGACCCTAGAGACAAAACCTGCCAGAGACTCCTGTATCTGTGCCTGGAGTTCCATCACCTCTGATCTTATGGATGGAACCAGAGGCAGAGGGTCGACATGCTGCTGAGCCGAGCTGGCAGAGTCCTGCGCCCTCCGACTAGGACTCTCCACTGCTGTCCCTGTCTCCACAATCTGCTGATGCTCACTTGTGAGCTGTGATACACCAGGTGACAACACTACTCTATGTCCCGAAAGTCCCACCAAGCTGTGAGTGTCTGCGCTGGTGCTGGGTGCGCTGAATTCTGGTGACGCTGCGCCCTCAGAGGTTGCAACTTCCTCTGAGGAGTCTGGCTGCTCAGCCTTTTTTTCCTGTCTAGGGGGGACGGATGTTTGTGATGGTCATGTGGGGGAGTAAAGGAAAGAGTCAGAGATGTGATGCAAAGGCTACATGCACATAGCTTTTTGCAGATGCTCATAAATTCATCTGTTACAGCTTCACAATCACTATCAGTGACTCATGCAATGTCAATGAGAGAGATGGGAAACTTTTCTGTCACCAGCTTGCTGTGTTGCACCCATCTGTCCGTCCCCCAAGTGCGAATCATCCTTAATGCTCATAATTTCCAGGACAGCCTCCTCCCAGGGGGTCAGGTGGGCTATTGAGGCTGTCCCTCCTCTTGTCCTGGCTCGCTCTCTTTTGTTGTGAGCTCTCTTTTCCTGCAATGAGGGAGACAAGTGGAGGTTGAGTGAGAATGAAGGAGTGAGTGTAGAGATTGCATAGCATAGATATTTAGAAGGAGACAAAGATGGAATGAGGTTGCAAGACCAAGGGCCCTCCCTGTGTGTTGTCAGTTGTGTTCAAAGCTTCAGAGTGATAGGGAGTGTGAGGGCTGCATGATGGAATAGTTATGTGAATATGAGCATAGAGAGAGAGGGAATGGGTAAGGGTGCATGGATGTCAGTGTCAAGTGGGATGTGGAGGAAGAGATTGCTAAAGCTGAGTGCTGGTGAGGAAAGGCAATGGGGATCAGATTGAGGGTGATAGGAAATTCATACTCACTTTTCCAGTGCGCTGAAGGTCATGAAATCTTTTCCTGCACTGTATCCAGGTTCTGCGGGTGACTTCCAAGGAGTTGACCTCCTCAGCCACTTGCATCCACACTGCCTTGGTCTGAGTGGGAGGCCTCTTCCTCCCTGTTGAAGGGAAGATCACCTCCCTGTTGGCCCTAGCCCCATCCATTAATGCCTGCAGTGCCACCTCGTCAAAGCAAGGAGCTGATCTTGCCCTCCCGCTTGTCAGTTTTGCTGCAGCTCCCTCACACTGCACAGTCAAGAAGCTTGGCAGTCTGCAGAAGAAGCAAGGCTTGCTGTGGACCTTAAATGCTGCAGCAATGATGATGTCATCGGAGGGGACTTTCAGTCATGAAAAACCCATTTGCAAAGGCTTCCCACACGTTGGAAATCAATTGGCCAATTAAGTTAAAATTACATCAATCTCCCACATCCATTTACATTCGTGTGGGTAACACGAAATTCGGATACCACGACACCAGCCCACACCTGAGTTAAAATCCAGGCCAAAGTCTCTGGCCAAGTGTAAGGGTAATGAACAGCTGATGCCTTTCTTTCACCGCTGACCGCAAAATCTGGGCAAATATCTTACTGAAAAAATTGTGAGCAACTTAGAATTATTAACCAGTGAACAATATCCCATTATTTTCACAAAATTATAGAAATCAAATATTAGTAATCAAAAGACAATTTCAGAGATTGTCGAGGTAGGCACCATTCGTGATAGAGCTTGAAAATATTAGATCCTGGAAAATATGAACAAGTCCCACGAAACTTTGACAGCAGTAATGAGATACAGCTTCTACTGCAGAAATTATATGATTCTAAAAAATGCTATTGTTAGCATGATTTTATTTATGAATACGTACAAAGGAAGCAAATGATTATTTTCCATGAAGCATTTTTCTCTCATTTGCATTCCTTTTTAAATATGAAACTGAATGTATCAATGATGCAGAAACCTCAGAGACTTGCCTTTTATTCAAGCTTGTCATCCCTACATCCAGGCACAAAAGTCTTCAAATGATCTTTGATTACTTCTTTATTAAATTCATCAGTGAATTAAGATAAATTTAATAACTGCCTATATCTTTCTTTTTTTTTGATTGGAGTATTTGATTAGGAATTTGTACTTCTGATTTTGTCTTCAGGATCTTCATTGTAATACTGCTCTTTTCCTCAGTTTATAGGACTAGCCAGCACATAAAGACTAATTAGAATGTCTGTGCAACTTATAATTATGTACTGTATGTGGCTGAATTTCATTTCACATTTCATTCATCCAGTGTGCTTCCTGCAGCCCAGGGGTTTTACATTATCATCAACAGCTTAAGTACAGCTCAGGGAATGTGAAAGCTATTAGAGGTTAGATGAAATGAAACACTGTAGTAACTTCATCTCAGACAACTGAGATTCAAAAAAATCTGAAAAATAGGTGACTACGATTAGACTGTAATACTAGAATTATTGATGTTAGACAAAGTCTATACAACACAAAGTCTTAATTTATCACAGCCCCTAAGTAAATAAGACACATATAGTAAACCTACTATTGAATTTAATTTTGCTTTCTAACAGCAGTTGTATTTTTAACTAATTTTTTCTTTTCAAATTTATTCAAATTCTGCCAGGAAATTAAGTAAAGCCTCTCCTTCTGCTGTACAGTACTCATGACCTAGCATTGCATTGTGCTATGAGGAGTTTCGTAATACATCCAGCTCAAAGGTAAGATGAGACAAATCCTTGTCCACCTCTCTAAAAGTTCAACTTTGCCATTTAAATGTCCTCCACAAAGGTTATATCTCAACATATAAAATATTAATCATAGAATAGTACAGCACAGAAAGAGGCCATTCGGCCCATCAAGTCTGCGCCGGCTCTTTCGAAGAACAATCCAGTTAGTCCCACTCCCCCGCTCTTTCCCCATAATGTTGCAATTTTTCTCCTTCAAGTATTTATCCAATTCCCTCTTTGAAGGCTACTATTGAATGTATCCATCACCTTATCAGGCAGGGCATTCCAAATCCTAACCACTCGTTGCATAAAAAAGATTTTCCTCATGTCGCCTCTGGTTCTTTTGCCAATCGCTTTAATTCTGTGCCCTCTGGTTATCGACCCTTCAGCCATTGGAAACAGTTTCTCTTTATTTACTCTATCTAAGCCCTTCATGATTTTAAACGCCTCTATCAAATCTCCTCTTAGTCTTCTCTGCTCTAAGGAGAACAACCCCAGCTTCTCCAGTCTATCCACGTAACTATAATCCCTCATCCCTGGAACCATTCTAGTAAATCTCTTCTGTTTCCTTTCCAGATTTCTTTGCTCTTGCACCCCCTTTAAAATTGTACCATTTAGCATGTATTGTCTCTCCTCATTGTTCCTACCAAGATGTATCACCTCACATTTTGTGTTGAATTTCATCTGCCATGTTCCCACCCAAACCACCAGCCTGTCTTTGTCCTCTTGAATGAAATGATGCATTTAATAAAACCCATACTTAACAATACAGAGATAGATTTACTGTGATGGTCCAAGAACCCCTGTTATTGTGAAAGATGAAATATTAAAAATATCCATTACAACTAAAATAAGTGATATTCTCAATTATGTTAGCAAATCCCGTGCAATTTGTTTGGAGGTTATAGCTATTGTTCAAGATGGTTCAGTAGGGATCCATTAAGCCAGAATGACAAAACTGCAGTGAAATAAAACAAGAGGTGGGATGGGACTGCTGCATTCATTGGCATATCATATTATTTCAATTACAATAGCTTCTGTCATGAATCTCGCTCCCCAGTGGTATAAAAACAAGTTGGTTGATAATTATGAAAAGAATGATTCACCATCTGCTCTGCTCCTTATTTTGTAAATCAGCACTACTGTGACTAGATGCAGGTGTGGTTTAAAATGCCATGTATTCTCTTGTGGGGCTTAGGAGCAAATGTAATGCAGACTGGTGTACTTTTCTGCTGGCTGCAAGGACCCAAAGTGAAATGAGTCTGCTCAGTCTCAAACAGGTCATACCAGTCACAAATAGCACCAAACAACCCATAATTTGGTACCAGTTGACTGGTATGGGACTTTAAGTATCTCACTGGTACAGTAGGAGATGCTAATCTGAGAGCAGGGTTAAAAATCATTGTCCAGTGGATGGAGCCTACTCTGCAACTGCCCTGACCAGTACTTGATGCAGATACTTACTACAGGGCCAGCATTAGGACTGTGCAATTCATGCAATTGCATGGGTCCGGAGCCTGCCAGGGACCTGAGTGGATCCAGTCCCAGCAACGGGCCGCCACTGGCAGCTTTGGCCGGTCCAGACTGGCTGAGTTCTCAGCCAAACGTACTCTGTTTCTGCACAAGCGGTCTGTGTGGAACTTCCCCATCACCGACAAAGTGATGGGCGGAGTTAGGGCCGAGCAACCCTGCAGCAACTGCACAGTCGACAGATCCAGTGCTCAAACCAAAGCTCTGTGTGTGAGACAAACGCCATTCCTGAATGGATGGGAAAAAGTTGGGAAAATTCCCCAGTATTGATATCACTCACTTTAATGACCACGAAATAAAATCGAAAAACTTTCTCTGACTTATATTTACCAACTTTAGCGAGATGGTTCAACATTCTATTGAGTTTGCCAATTGCTGGTTTGCATTGGTCGAACATAACGGGGCAGATTTGACCTTTCGGGTGGTCGACCAACAGAGTGTGCCAGCCAGGAGAGAAGATGCCGGGTCCACTTCAAGGCCTCAGTTTAAATGGAACTGGAAAACTGCCCGCCCTAAACTGCCAATCCGATGCAGCTCGCCAGATCCGGTCTAGTCTGGTCAGTAGCAAGGTAAGTACTTGGGTGGGGGTGGGGGTGGGGGGAGCCCTAGGCTGTAGTAGTGACCCAGATTCATATTGTGGAGTTTGGAGGAGCATCTTTGTGGGTCCTTTTCAGCTATATCACCATGTAATACGTGTCAGAGCGTGCTATGTAGGTCATAGGACCCCCATTTGCATGTTAAAAGGAAATTGTACCACCTGAAACAGTCGCCCTCTCTGACTGCCCAGCAGTAGGCCCCTTTCAGGATGGCAGCAGCCAGAGCGCTGGCGTGAATGGGGAGGAAAGAATTCTGCAAAGCTATTTTAATGCCTCCAGTGCCCTGTTTACGCCAGGCTGTCCCATTTGAAATCTACCCCTTTGAGTGTTCAGTTTATTAATGCTCCCAGATCTCTTTCAGCTTAATCCTTAGCTATTTCAAAACCATGGTCTTAATTTTGACTTTGGGTGATAGTGTAAAATGAGTGATTATCAATTCAGCCGCCTGTTATACATCTCTCCAACTTTCATTAATCACTAATAATGCTTACTTAGAGAATGACTACTTGCAACAGAGTGTGGAAGTTTTCCCCCAGAGGGTGTTATAAAACAGAAATGACTGAATTGATATGATAGGACCTTGTGTACCTTACTGTACCTGGTCAGTATATCCATGATCATTCTTCAATCATAAAACCTATCTAATGATCAGTTATTGTCTGACATTTACACTAAAGCCAAATGGGATGGAATTTAGATTAAGTATTTTTATATTTCAAACATATCCAAAATTCACTTGTGTCATTTACAGGGTTTTTGTTGTATTTATTCAGAAGAAATGCTTCATTTAGATACAGCTTTGCAAAGAAAGAAGGAAAGAATGAACAGACAAACCTGTAGTTGTACAGCACTTTATCACAACCTCAGGATGTTTCAAAGTGCTTCACAACCAATACATTTCTTCTGTTGTGCAGTGACTGTGGTTATGTAAGCAAACACCACAGTCAGTTTGTGCAGAACAAGCTCCACAAACAGCAATAAAAAAGAAAGAATTTGCATTTCAATCGAGCCTTTCATGACCTCAGAACATCACAAGGTGGCTCATAGCCAATCAATTACTTTTGAACTGCAGTCACTGTTGTTGTGTAGCTGAACACAGCCGTCAATTTGTTACTGGAATGTATTATCAGGAACAGAGTGAGTGAGCATTTCAGCAAGTATGCTCTCAGCAAAGAGAGTCAGCATGGAATTGTGAAGAGTAGATCCTGTCTGACTAATCTAGTTGAATTTTTTGAGGAGGACACAAGCATGGTGGATGGGGGAGTGTCTATGGATGTCGTCTAGATGGGCTTCCAGAAGGCATTTGATAAGGTTCCGCACAAGAGATTATTATAAAAAATGAGAGCGCTCAGAATTGGAGATAACCTTGTGGCATGGAATAGTAATTGATTAGGATGTAGAAGACAGAGAATAGGGATAAAGGGAATGCAATCTAATTGGCGGGATGTGACAAGTGGTGATCCCCAGGGATCTGTACTGGGGCCTCAGCTTTTCACCATATATATCAATGACTTGGATTAAGCACCAATTGGTCAGAATTGGTCAGACCCCAGCTGGAGTACTGTGTTTAGGTTTGGGCACCACACCCAGGAAGGATTTATTGGCCTTGGTGGAGGGGGAAAGGTACAGCACAGATTCACCTGAATGATACCAGGGCTTAAAGTATGAGGACCAGTTGCATAAACTTGCATTATATTCCCGAGTTTAGACGGCTGAGTGGAGATCTAATTGAAGTGTGTAAAATGATAAAAGGATTCAATAGTGTAGATACAGAGACACCATTTCCTCTGGTGGTGGAATCCAGAACAAGGGGGCAAAATCTTAAAATTAGAGCTAGGTCATTCAAGAGTGAAATCAGGAAGCACTTTTTCACACAAAGTGTAATGGAAATGTGGAATTCTCTCCACCAAAAGGCTGTGGATACTGGGTTAATTGAAATTTCAAGGGATACGGAGCAAAGGCGAATAAATGGAGTTGAGGTACAGTTCAACCATGATCTAACTGAATGGTGGAGCAGGCTTGAGGGGATGAATGGCCTACTTCTGTTTCATTGTTCCTATGCAAAGCAGGCAGATAACTTTATCCCTTTTCATAATACTCTTTTATTACACAAATGATGTAGGGTTCATTTCATATGGAACACACCAATAGCTTGCACTGAAACCCATAAGCGTTCAAAGTTTTGCTCTGAACTGATGCTATCAAAAGCAGCAGCATTCATGCTGTCTTGCACTGTCCTTGTACAGGAGGGATAAGGACTGCACATTGGTGCCCTCTGAAATGCTCTGAGCTCTTAGGTAGACTGCAACATTGAAAAAGTTCTTTGCCCTCTCCACCTGCTGCCTTCTTTCCAAAGGGAACATTTTGAAGATATTTTGATTGGCAGGCATGGGAGGTTAAATTGGTTAATCCCCGAAAACGACTGCAGGAATTGCAATGCACGATTAACCCGTGCCCATTCAGTGGAATGCAGGCAGGACGTCATCTTTGTGCTGCCTGGTAATTATAATGATTTATGTGTGCAGCCTGCACTAGCTGTGCTGTTCATTGGCTGCATGCATCAGCAAGAGGCCCAATATGGTTACATCCTAGCACTACTTAAAGCGAGCCTGCACCTCTTAAAGGGAAGGTGCATTGTGGCTGCTGGAGGTGCTAAGATCATTGGGAATACTGTACTGTGCAACAATCAACAATGGCTAACCATGGGAGAGAGTGGGCACCAAGGTTTTCGGATGCTGCACTGGAGGTCTTCTTTGAAGAGGTGGAACAGAGGAGAGAAGTCCTGTACCCTCGGAGGGGCTGGAGGCCCCCCAGACCTATGCTCTGAAAGAAGTGGCAAGAGATAGCTGCAGAGGTCAATGCCAGGAGTATAGCTCCAAGAACATGCAGGAGGAAGTTTAACGACCTCCCATGAGTGGTCAAGGTCTGAAGCCATTGAAGATGAGGGTATCCACATAACTAATCCTCCTCCTCTCATCCCATTTCTCCCTCATCCCACAGTCTCTTCTGACCGAGAAGCTGCTGATGGTGTAAGCATGCACTTCATACTTTCTCCTCTCCCCTCAACACAACCCTACCCTTGTCCCTGCAACTGCAACCTGCCCAGGCAGTTGAGGAAAAACAAGACAGTGAAGATGAAGACACACCGTCACTCAATTTCACAGTCACAGCCACCAGCTCAGATATTGACACTGCGTGTAATTTAGAGGACAGCATAGATGGGGGATATGCATGTGGTGAGACACTGGGCACAAGTGCACTGCAGCCAGGGCAGGGGGAAAGGATAGCGCAGGTGCCAGGTCACCAGTCGGTGAGGCAGCACACTAGTTCTACTGCAGACGACTCAGATGATGACTTCAATGGGCCAAGCTACAGAAGAAGGCTGATGGGTGTACACATCCAAATGCTTGGTGCACTGGGAACCCTGCCGGAAAACCTGCCTCAATGTCCAGGAGCATGGAGAAGTCCAGCACCAACTTGGCACAGGGCTTTGCGCAGAACTTGGAGCCCATCCTTTCCAACATGAAACTGGTGGCCATTCCATCAACACACTTGTGGAGCCAACCATGATGCAGTGTCTGTTGGCCAATGTCTCAACTTCAATTGCAGCACAAGCAGCATCCCCCCAGTGTTTGAGTGCTGCAGTGGAAGCTCAGACTTCTTTCACCTTAGCTTCCTGCCATGGAAGCTCAGACTGCTGCCATCATGGTTCTGGATGCCAGTGTGCAAAGCAGCTTCCAGGGTGCCACAGCACTCCAGCAATCTGTTCTCCAACGGATCAGCTCCCTAAAGACCCTCTGCAGATGTGGCCTCCTGCTGAGAGCCCTTCTCCCCCTCCTGCTCCTCTCTGTTCTAGCAGCTTGTCCTGCTCTGTGTGACCTCTGCTCAATGTCAAGAGGAAGGCCTACTGGTCCACCCCTGTCTGGGAGCAACTGGTCTGTGCACAAGCCTTTAAGTCACCAAAAATATATTTCAGCACCTGCCAGATCACTCCCTGTAGACTATTGAAACTTTAACCAACTATAGGAAGCACCCAAAACTCGTAAAATTACAGCAACAGCCAGGACATCGTTTCAGAATAAGGGGTCGGCCATTTAAAACGGAGATGAGGAGGAATTTTTTTCTCTCAGAGGGTCGTGAATCTTTGGAATTCTCTACCCCAGAGAGCTGTGGAGGCGGAGTCATTGAATATATTCAAGGCAGAGATAGACAGATATTTGAGCTACAGGGGAGTCAAGGGTTATGGGGAGCGGGTGGGAAAGTGGAGTTGAGGCCAAGATCAGATCAGCCATGATCTTATTGAAAGGCGGAGCAGGCTCGAGGGGCCGAATGGCCGACTCCCGCTCCTATTTCTTATGTAAGAAATAAACCAGCAACTAACCAGTAAATAGCACTGGTGGGGAATCCTTCATGCTGCTTAATGTGTGTTCAGCTGTGCGAGATTAAGAGAGGGCGTAGGCTGAAGCGTGGTGCTTTAAAATGGCAGCGCTGTTGTCAGATCAGTGTTGCATGCTGATGACGTCATGATCTGCCTGCTCGGCATACTTCCGATGGACATTAGGTGTGCATGCATCATGGACTCAATTTTGGAACCTTAAGGTGCCTTGCGGCACCCCAAAAATGGGTGTTACTGAGCCCAATTTTGCCCCTATGAAATCTGTCCGTTATTTAATGTACCTTGGGGATCCACTTCAGCCAGCCAGGCTACCAGCTGATACCGGTCGGAGTGTGTATGGTGCATGTGCTGCCCAGTGCAGATCAAAAATGGCATTTGCATTTTAAATGTACCTACCATCTGACTCAGATAGTCAATCCGGTCATTCAGCACTCGGCCCGAAGGACATTGCCACGGCAATCATGCTCCAGACCCAAAACTGTACACAAGCAATGCTCAGAAGATCCATCTTTATTTTTATTTTACATTTGTAAGTTGGGGCACGGCAGTACTGTAAAATCGATCTGCTGTTCAATTTACTCAAAATTACAAAATAATGATTTTGATTTTAATTTTTAAAAGATTATTGAAGTGCTTTACAGTAACAAACAGAAATAATCTCAGATGTACATATCAGAAATGAAGTTATTGAAATAATTCCTGGTGCACCCACACCATGGTGTTTTAACATTATTTTATATCCGTAAGGTCATGGTTATTGGTTACGTGTTAAATGCTGTCACCATGCACCTCATACTAAACTGAGTATTAACCATTGATCTTTTCTCCCTTTCTCTTGTGATATTTACCTCATATTTACCACATGGAATTTACAGATATCTTGGTTTAATACATTGTCTGCTACATAGTATAATGCTTCTGTCATAATAAAACAGCAGTTCCTTACACTCACTGTAAGCAATTCCATGAGAGATCCACTAAATATATGCTAAATATAAATTGGTCTGCACCTATATAGTTCTAGCTTAAACTAGCAAAGAAATTCCTGATATTTATACCGATTTAGTAAATCAAGATATATTGTGACAGTATTTACAAACCAAGAGATTAAATATACTAGCATAGTATAAAAACTCAACTTTTGTATTGCATTTAGTATCATATAAAAAAGACAAAAAGACTCAAAATACAAAAATGCAGAGTTCTGTAACAGTTTCACAAAGGAGAATTCAAACTAGAAGACAAACTCATTACCACTTGTGAGTGATGACTGTTAGCAAATGTTCCTCAGTGGCTAAGATTCATATTGTCATACATTTCATATCAAATTAATGAATACTTCTGAACAATTACATGCAGTATATTCCATGGCAACCATAATGATTAGATCTTGGTTAGAGCAGACATAAATGGATATAATTAGGAAATTGATCCTTTTTGCAATGTAATGAAGGCCACCCAGTACATATCCATTAATTTGTGGAAGATTTTCTGAAGCACAGGTACTGAAATTGTTCTTTTGATTTTTATATTATGTAATGTAATGCATGAATTATCTTTTATTATGTAATTTTCAATTATATATTCATCCAGTAAATATTGCTTGGCCCTAAATAGAGTGGTGGCAGGGACAATTAATAGGTTGGTGCTGTGCTTTTTTTGGATAACCTACCTTATAAAGTGAACAGCAAATGTGGCAATATTCCAAGGGAGTAATAATTATGTCAGCAAACAGTTAGAAGGACACAAGCCACTAATAATGCATTATCTTCTTATTTATTCTTATTATAGCCGGTAGTACAGAAACTGCAGAGGTGGTTTAATGTAATTGACATATAAAAAATTAATAATTGTATGATAAAACAATTAACAATTTCAAGTGACCAGATCTAATCAGTTTATCATATAAGTTATCCCCCCAAAAAATACAGCACCATCTGGCCAGTTTGTCATATACATTTGGACAAGTGAAACAAAAAAAGCATAGGTACCAACTTGCAGATGAGGTGCAACGTACATGCACCATCAGACCCAACACCACTCATTTATAAAACATATATATACACCCATTATTATTTTTAAAGATTGATTTAGCATTATGTGCCTACATAGTCACCGCTTCCTGTCAACAGTCACTATTCACCATCTGATTAAAAACGGCGGAAGTAGTCTTTGTCTTCTGCAGAAATTACACAGCTGTTTGGAAGTGAGCTTGTGATTTCTGAAATATCAATACACATCCTGAAGAAAAATATCTTTCACTTACATTTTTTTTAAAGTTACTAGTACATCTCTTGTAGCATTGTGATGTGAGTCAGTGGTTACACTGCTATAAGGGGACAGTGCTGAGGTATGGGAGTGAAGCAGAGTTGCACATCTTCGCTGAAGGAATTTGGAAAGAAGCTTTGTAAGAGATGTAAGAGACATTGAAGTAAATACCTTTTGATTGAATCCTGGAAAATAAAAAAGTGGCATTTTTCACACTCACTGTAGATAGATCAGTAAATACATTTATTTCCTTCACATACCACAGTTACATCAGTAAATAAATCTTTGCATATCTCCCAGAAGGAAAGCACCACTTTACCAAGGACGTCAAGGGGGAAAAATTTGGTGACATCCCCTTTGGGGTGCTAACTTCGCCGGGGCGCTACTTTTAGTGCCTGAAAAAGTTAGCGCCCTGCACCATAAATTCAGCAGTAGCGCCCCAAGCAGGAGGTGGCCTGATTAAAGGGGAGGGGCCAAGCGCTGCGTGCACCGGGGCCCTGCTGGACCACCGGGGAGCAGGGTGCCGGGAAAACAGCTGCCGGGCTGACCGATTGCAGCTCGCACCTCACTTAAAAAAGCAGCAGGGAACAGGTGCTGGCAGGCGGCCCAAAATAAATGGCCGCCCAGCACCTGCCATTTAATTTGCGCCGCCACAGCCTCAAAAATGGCACCCTGACCCTGTCGGACATAGCGTCCGGCGGTAAGTCAGGGGGCATGACTGAAGTTTGCGGCCGGAGGCACAGCGCCGCAGGGCACTACCGGTTACCACCTGAATTTCAGGGGAGGCATTAGCGGCGCTGCACCCGGGCACTAGCAGCTTTGTGCGGGGGCACTAACGAGAGGCGCAAAGCAACCCAATTTTTCCCCCCAAATGTGCACTCTGTCCATCAATTTAGTCTGTGGTTTTTATGTTGAGGGCCAACAAATCTAAAACTCAGTAGGTCAGGCAACCTCTGTGGAGAGAGGAAGGCAGGGTTAATGCTTCAGGTCGATGAAGTGTTTCCAGCATTTTATATCTTTAGTTAAAGAAATAAAATAATATGAGGGAATGAGACCAAGTGGACAGCTATTTCAAACAGCCAGCCCAGGCATGATGGGCCAAATGGCCTCCTTCTGTGTTGTAAAATTCTATGCTTCTACCCAGATAGCTATAATGTGATTAGTGCCATAATGCAGCCCTTGCAGTAGAGCACTCAGTGGCACTGGAAGGAGGCACAGTAACAGTAGCTCTCCTAGATGCCTTAAGTATTTGTATGCTAATATTTCAAAAGCTGAATGTCAAGATGCATTAGCATTAACAGAGTGGTCACAGACTTTTGCCCACACTTCTCAAATTGCTCCTGGAAATAAATAACGCATTGATCCGGCATCATTTTTTTGTTTGCTTTTTAAGCAGTTCTTATCTGAATTCATGCTAAATTAGTCACACTTACCTTCAAGCACACATCATGTTAGATTTGCTTAAATAGAAGCTGTCACTCAGAGGAGTGATGAAAGATGGAATATTTTGGTGAGCTTCAGTAAATGTAGTTTGATGACTCCAACATCATAGAACTCCTGATACAGGGCAAAGCTATATCAGCCAGGTAGCCTGTGGCAGCAAGACAGTCCCAATGCTGGTGCCAATGATCTGATTATCTCAGGTTGACCTGTATCAAATGTTGTCTGGACAGCTCCTGCACCCTTTGAGGCAACAATGCTGACAGTACATAAGCAGCAGTAAAATAAATAGCAGCAATAATTTTAGAGAGTGCATTATACACAACCATTATGGGGGCTTTGGTACCACGTAATTGTTTGTATGAGGTTCAAAGACAGTGACCCTGATATTATCTCGCAGGCGCTTTCAGTGCAGGGAGGAGGAGGAAACCCGGAAGTACGGGTTTCCCAAACAGGATATCTTTGAATTATTTTCGCTAGGTTTCCCACCCGACAGGCAGCCTGATTGACAAACAGATCGCCGGGGAGTGGGCGGGGCGGGAGGGGTGGTGTTAACAGGTAAGCTTGCTGGGCCTGAAAGAAACTCTCCTGCTCCTCCTGGCCCACATGCAGTGCTGTAAGGGCACTTACCTCATAGATGCAGCCCTTCTCGCCTCCTTTTATCTACTGGGTTTCCCAAGGTCTGGGAAACCCAGCCAACTGTGGTTAAAAATAGAAACACTGTAAAAATAGAAGCACGCAGTCTCCTTGATCGCCCGCCCATGTTAAAACCAGAACTGAGCGGGTTCGAGGCGGGTTGTGTTCCTGTTTCAGATTTTTAATCTTTAAACCTCCCACCCGAATCAAACTCACCTGTTTTTGGGGTTAAAATTACCCCTTGTCTTTCTCCAGCCCCATTACCAGCAATATCATGGCCACTGCAGGATAACCAGCTGGTTCTCTGACCATCTTCTCAAAGCAGCTTGGGGTTGACCACTGTACATACAGGTGATATCCACTGCTGGGTTCGATGAAAGAAAAATGTAACTGACATTGAGCAAGGCTGACGTACCTACTGCTCCTCAGCGTGTCCCCACACCTGTCAGCCTGTCAGTGTTTGTTGATTGAAATCAGCAATTTTTACAGCTTGGGGCACTTTTTGTTAAAGTTGCTTCAAATGTCCCTTGCACGTGTGTGCGGTACTTTGTGCATGTGAGAATGGTAAGACTGTGTGTGCGTTTATAGAAGGGCTGGAGAGAACAATGGGCCCTGTGTTGGCTCAGCCTGGAGTTTGGTGGCACGTAAGTAAGTGGATTAAGAATCCTGGTTTTTCATTTGAATTTGTGAGCCCTGTACTATGCTGCAAGACTAGAGAGTTTGGGGTTGATTTTATCTTTGTTGCAGGGAATTGGCGGGTTCCCCGAATTTAGTGATTCTGACACGATTGTAAATGGGTCTGTGAGATTGATGCAAATTTAACACAATTGGCCAATTGATTTCCAGCGTGTGGGAAGCCTTGGCAATTGAGTATTTCCAGTCAGAAAGTTGCAGAATATGACGTCATCATTGCTGCTGCTTTTAAGGTCCACAGCAAGCCTTGCTTCCTCTGCAGGCTTCCAATCTTCAATATTAAGATGGCACAGGAGCCTGCAGGAGGAACGGCCAGCAGGAGGGCCAGATCTGCGCCCAAATTTGATGAGGCTTCACTACAGGCATTACTTGATGGTGCTAGGGCCCACAAGGATGGTCCTCTTCCCTTCTTCAGGGAGGAAGAGGCCTCCCTGCCAGACCAAGGCTGTGTGGCTAGAGGTGGCAGGTCAAGTCAACTCCTTGGGGCAACACGAAGAACGTGGTTGCAGTGCAGGAAAAGATTCCATGACCTTCTTCGCACTGGAAAAGTAAGTACTGTATGAAGTTTCCATCACCCTCAATCTGTTCCCCATTGCCTTTCCTCACCAGCACGCAGCTTTAGCAATCCCTTCCTGCACATCCCACTAGACACTCACATCCATGCACCCTTAACCATTCCCTCTCGCTCTATGCTCACATTCACAGAACTATTCCACCATGCAGCCCTCTCACTCCCTCTCACTCTGATGCTTTGAACACAACTGACTACACACAGGGAGGGCCCTTGGTCTTGCAACCTCACTCTATCTTTGTCTCCTTCTAAGTATCTATGCTATGCAAGCTCTGCACTCACTCCTTCATTGTCACTCAACCTCCATTTGTCTCCCTCATTGCAGGAAAAGTGAGCTCACAACAGGAGAGAGCGAGCCAGGACAGGAGGAGGGCCACCCTCATTAGCCCAGCTCACCCCCTGGGAGGAAGGCGTCCTGGAGATTGCCGGGGCTGACCGAGATGTGGACGTTGGGGAAGGACAGGCAGGAGCATCCCCGCAAGCTGGTGACGGAATAGTTTTCCATCTCTCTCATTGG
Source organism: Somniosus microcephalus (assembly GCF_052327205.1). Taxonomy (NCBI): domain Eukaryota; kingdom Metazoa; phylum Chordata; class Chondrichthyes; order Squaliformes; family Somniosidae; genus Somniosus; species Somniosus microcephalus. Next base: position 100,172,273 of record NC_140998.1, on the reverse strand, counting down.
CATTGCATGAGTCGCTGATAATGATTCTGAAGCTACATCATATGGACTTATGATCATCTGCAAAATGCAATGTGCATGTAACCTTGGCATCACATCTCTAACTTTTTCCTTGACTCCCCCACAGGACCATCGAGAGCCCCGTCCCCCCTCTGCAGGAGGAAGAGCCTGAGCAGCCAGACTCCTCAGAGGAATCTGCAACCTCTGAGGGCGCAGCGTCAGCCGAAATAAACGCACCCAGCACCAGCGCAGACACTCACACCTCGGTGGGATCTTCGGGACATAGAGTAGAGTTGTCACCTGGTGTATCACAGCTCACAAGTGAGCATCAGCAGATTGTGGAGACAGGGAAAGCAGTGGAGAGTCCTCGTTGGTGGGCGCAGGACTCTGCCAGCTCGGCTCAGCTGCATGTCGACCCTCTGCCTCTGGGTCCATCCGTAAGATCAGAGGTGATGGAACTCCATGCACAGATGCAGGAGTCTCTGGCAGGTTTTGTCTCCAGGGTCGTTCCGAGTGTGGAGCGAATGGAGGAGTCCATAGCGAACATGAGCATAGCCTTTGTGGAGTCAGTGGCGCATTAACGCATCAACACGGAAAGGATGGCTACCTACGTGGAAATGATTGCTGCCTCCGTGGTAAGGCTGGCTACGGTAGAGGAGAAGAGGGCTACGGACATAGAGGAGGTTAGTCGCCAGGGTATGGAAAACATGGTGAGTGTTCAGAATAGAATGACATCTCTTGAGGAGCGATGGGCATCTATTGAACAGAGAAACCAAACCTTCATGGAAGTCCTTCTGAGTAGGACTGCCATTGCAGATATGGGTCCCCATGGCCCCCCTGATGTACAGCAAGCTGCTCTCAAGCCACTTACAGGCACTGAGGGGGACCTGACCCATGAGAGGGAGGTTGGTGGCAGACCTCAAGGAAGTGGGGGCTCCTCTCCAAGCGCTCACACTTCCATGCCACTGCAGAGCCCTCGGTCAGAGCCCTGCCGGAGTCCACACCCAATGGAGATAGAGGTCTCAACCCCTGCACAGCCGCAGGAGCAGCAGACTGCTGGCGAGCCCTCACAGGCTCGCCACCCCAGAGGATGCCCGCCAAAGGTGTCGAGGTAGGAGCAGCAGGGAAGTGAGCAAGGGGCCTCCACATCTGCTGAAGCCACAGGGGAACCACTACGTAGGAGCACGCACAAGAGGAAAATAATGCACAAATAGTCACAAGGGTAGTCACTTGGGTGAAATACTGTGTATTTTGTAAAAATGCCATCAGTTGTGTGTTTTTCATAAAAATTCTGATGGCAACTTCTGCAGTTGTGGCGTGTTTCACACGAATGGGGCTGGAGGTCCTCTAATGCGAAGAGGGGAAGGAAAAAAAGGCCTCCCATGCTTCTGGTAGGTGCCTCAGTTGAGGAAGCGCTGAGTGAAGGTGGCGAGAGGGGTCTCGCAGGAGGTCACACTGGAGAAGTGTGTGAGGCTCCAACCTTCCACAGGTGTGGTTAGGCCTGGTAAAAGTTGCCCCAGACCTGAGACAACAAAGTCCTGCCACCTGCAAATGATGACTGATCAAATATCCTCTTTAATGTTGGACCTGCAGCTGATAGTCAGCAAGCCAATAGTGTTCACGGCAGGTTTCACAGGCGTGATCCCCACCAGGTGCGTTTTACATGGGAAAAGGGTTAAACCGGCAAGGGCCTGTTAAAATGGGATTATAAAGGCCAATCAGTGCTGTTTAAGGGCCCTAAAGACCAGTCCTGCCTGTTGCAGGCAGGACTGATTCGGGTCAATCAGACACACCTGGGTTAAAATGGCATGGAGGCGGGAACCAGGCGGGGGGTCGCGACCCCCAGGTTTTGCGATTTTAACCCCCCGCATGCCTAAAAGCCCGCCTCACAGCCCAATGAAAATCGAGGCCAATCACTTTCATAATGTTGAGAAAAAGAGAATCTGACTGAGGATAGTGAAACAGAGACCAAATAAAAGGAGATGCTTTTTTTCTGTCTGAAAGCCAGAAAGAGAGCATGGATGAGTCTCGAAGTTTCACAGTTGAAGCATGAAGGGACGGAAAGCCTGCAGTTGAGGTGAAGAAGCTAACCTTTCCCCCTTAACTATGTGAGACCTAGACAGGATGGAAAAGTGGCTAAGATGATCACATTCCTAGATAAATTCAGAACCAAAGGAAAATAGGGTGATCCTTGATCCCACTGTCCCTGCTCCACCAATGGCGGCTGTGCCTTCTGTTGCCTGGGCCCTAAGCTCTGGAATTCCCTCCCTAAACCTCACCGCCTCTCTACCTCTCTTTCCTACTTTAAGACGCTCCTTAAAAACTACCTCTTTGACCAAGCTTTTGGTCACCTGTCCTAATATCCCTTTATGTGGCTCAGTGTCAAATATTATCTGATAATGCTCCTGTAAAGCGCCTTGGGACATTTTTACTACGTTAAAGGTGCTATGTAAATGCAAGTTGATGTTGTAAATCTCTCACACCGGGGCCCATACTCACTCTCAAATAAAGAGATGAGGGGAGATGTAGTTCACGTAACTGCCATACCAGGGAGTATGAAAGCAGTAGTTCTACTGGAGCAAGGTGAGTTCATGCCTTGGTAACATACTGTATATTTCAGTAGACTAATCATTGTAGCTGGTTAGTCCAGCAGCACGTGGATGTACATAAACAACCAGCTATGTTTGTGCATGATTGATCAGGGTGTACACACTGAGGTTCATGCTGAGAGAGATATTACCAAACATAGAGAATTGCTCACGCTAGCTGAAAGAGATGTAATTTAGTGTAGAAGTAATCATGTGCAATTTCTGATTACGGGCACCGAATCCCCACACAGTTACGATTCAATAATTGGTATCAACAACACAACATACAACCCGGGTCAAGGGGTATGACTATCCATGACAATCATCAAGTGACCGTGGTACTGGTTGGCAGAGTGTGATCGGCACAATCAAATAAATATGCACCGATATTTCAAGCCGTCTTGTTTGTGGTAGTTTGCTTTCTTAAAATTTGAATTAGGCGTCCTTTCTACACAAGGGTTAAAGTGCGCTGAAATGATCCAGTACAATGCTTCGGTTCTTAAACATAAATCTAGTGTTTGTACTGAGTTTTCTGCTTGCAGTCTGTGTGCACTGAGTAGTGTAAAAGCAATCTAGTCTCCAAGTACAGAGATCTCTTGCTGTCAGATTGCAATTCCTTTTAAATTCTATCCAGGCTTGGTACAGCTGACTGCAGTCCTGGTGAAACTGATTTCAAGCTGAACACTCACACAAGTATGACTCACTTTTTGAAATTAACACAGGAATACAGCCAATCATAGCTCATACCTGTGATAGCACAGGTGCCAATCAATATGGAGTAATAGGTAGTATTAAAAGATCAAACACAGAGTGTGATTGAAATAAAAACAGGAAATGCCGGAAATACTCAGCAGGTCAGGCAGCTCCTGTGGAGAGAGAAACAGATTTTACGTTTCAGGTTGACGACCTTTCATTGGTCATTGACCTGAAACGTTGGGGGGAATTTTAACCCCAAAAAATGGGTGGGTTTGGGTCAGGTGGTAGGTTAAACAGTTAAAAAAACAGAATCCCAACCCCTATCCACCTCCAACCCTTCTATTTCCGGTTTTAACAGAGGTGGGATGGGGTGGGTGGGAGGGAGGGGTGCAGCCTATGAGGCAGATCGCCCATTTAAATATTATAATGAGGTTGGTGTGCCTCATGGCGATCCACCATTACAAATTTAACTCTGGCTGGTCAGGTTTCCCGGGCCTCAGGAACCCGTCAGCTAAAGGGAGGTGAGGACTGCTGGAGCCAGGAGCTAAGTGTCTTTCCACTTGCCTGCTGGATCCAGCATCCCTGTCTCACCCAACCCCCGTGATTGGACCCCCCCCCCCGCCCCCAAGACCTCCGATCTCCCTACCCGAGGCTTCCGATCCCCCCTCTGGCCCCCATGGCCTTCCCAGCCACCCCCTTCCAGCCCCGATGTTCCTCCGGCCCCAAACCGCACCCCCACTGCTCCCCACCTCATTATTCCGCCATCCCCGATCATCCTCCGGCCCCAATTACCCCCACCAAACACTCTCTAACCCTGATTCACCCACCCTGCTCATCATCTGGCCCCGATTCACCCCCCCCCCCACCGCCCCCCGATCACTCCCTCCTCTCAGCAGCCTAGTGCCACAGGCCTACCTGCCCTCAGCCAGTCAGCCTTTCCACCTGGGAAACAACTTTGAAATGTTAATCTGGCCCTGCCGTTATATTCAGCAGGGCCTGCCGGAAACCCATTCTCCCGGGTTTCCCGACCCCTTTCCAGCCACCCCGCTCCTTACCTGCCTCCACATTAAAATTCCGGCCGTTATCGCTGTTTCTCTCTTGACAGATGCTGCCTGACCTGTTGAGTATTTCCAACATTTTCTGTTTTGAGTTCAGATTTCCAGCATCCACAGTATTCTGCTTTTGTACAGAGCGTGATTGGCTGAGTGATAAGTTACAAAATATGGTGAGGGGCTGCTATATTTTAGGATCATGTTAAAAGATCCCAGCAGGTCATTGTTATTTGCACACAAGATATCTTGTAAGTTTCTGCTTGTATCCTATTTTTTTAATCAATACTCACTTCTCTCTTTAGCTGAACATAAACCTGTTATCAACACAACTACATAGTGAGTTCTCAGTAAAGGAGAAAGTCAATATCCAAGTTAGACAATTAATTGTAATGCACATGGGTGGTGTAACTGGCTGCATAAACCAAACCATTGTGTAAACAGAATTGTAAAGGTTAACTTTGGCTAGTAAGGGGTCAGAATTAATCCAGCTCCCTGATGTAATGTCATCTGAGTTCTCTAAGCTTGTACCTGTCTTGTAATTTATTCATTTTCCCATTTAGACAACTTGCTAGGTGTGAGACTGGCTTCTCCACTGTGGGTACTGGTCTGATGAGATCAGAGTTTACACACTATAGACACAGTAAACCAGCTCTGAGTGGTAATAAGACTTCATTAGTGTGACTATCAAGAGGGAAGGACAAAGCAAAAATAGTTTCTGTCATGAGCAGCAGTTGTATGACCACAGTGACAGCCAGGAGTCCCAGTCACTGAGTATTTTCAGAAACAGGTAGGAAGATAAAGTGAAAGAAACATAAAAAAGGCACAGACTCCAAGAGAAGAGGAAAAAATGGAAAATAAAGAAACACAAGAAAATGAATAGATTAAAATGGGAGGAAATACCAGAATAAACAGAAATTTGTAAATATTATATTATATTACATTTTTCAAACCTCATGGATAGATAGTCAAAAGATCAAAAATTTTTATTTCCTAACTATTATTGGTTCATTTACACTATGTAAAGAAATACTGTATAGGGAAAATACAAGGGAAAATAGAGTCATGCAGAAGAAGAGTCCAACCAGCCAAACACCATTTCACTAATGGTTACAGATTGTATTCAGTTTACCTTGGGTGAATGTACAGGTACCAGATATGATTAGCTAAGTTAATTAAATGATCATTTATTCAATAAAATTATTGTTAACTGAATCCTCTCCCCTACAAATGAATACCTGTTGTTTTCTGCTTGGATTGTTCCAACAGCGTTTCCACCTTTCATTATGTTCAATATCTGTAGTGTATCAATTTTCCACCAAATGTTCTGAAGGTTACAACTAATTATGTTTCAGAAATATGTTCGTTGAATATGAAAAATACATATCTTAAAAGCAGTCAAGTACACTTATTTTAAATATATAAATGTATATGGTAGAACATTCATTTGTAATGTGGTGCTTTGTATTGGTACAGGCATGCCTATCATTTGCAGTTGAGGTTATTAGCAAATGTTGGTGTATTGCAACCTATTGCATGTATCTGGATTTCAATATCTTGTATAGAGATTGTTGTGAATCTGATCTGGAGTAAATGAGTATTTTGTGTTAATGATGCTGAGTTATTTATTATAAATGGAGCATGGAGTAAGAATTGCATCTCTTGGAAGCAGGAGGTTCACATCAGTACATTTTAAACTTCTGATGTATATCAGCCATTTACTGCAGGGAGAAATAATTCAGCAGACGTGTTCAGTTCACACTGCCCAAAATGCCTAAACGGTACTGGGACAGCGTGGACTTAAAACTCGGAGGGCTCCAATCCATCCAGATCCATAACAAAGGTAAGTTCTTGCTAAGAGAATACAAAAAGTGTTTTACCAATTTGATCATTTTTATCCTATCTATTGCTAAGAACAGGAGCAGCTGGCATTGTGTGGAAACAAATGTAGTTTTTTGTTACATAAGAGATTTTATAGCACTGGCACTGTCTTATACATCTCTCACAAGTACTGTAAATAGAACATTTATTTCTGGCACCTGCACACAAAATAGTAATTTAAATCATTGTAGATAAAACTTGCAGTAAATCTACAGTCTATTAGACAATTATACGGATATAGGCCTAGAAATTCAGTATAGCCACTTTTGGGGCGGTAAAGTCGGGCGGCCGCTAAAGTTTGCGCCCGGCGCAAAGTCGAGCCCCCTTCGCCGATATTCAGTTGCATCGCCCTAAGAGGTTGCTGCTGCGCTAAAACAGGCGATGCACGACTATCATTAGGCGCTAAGCCGGCAGCCCGGGGCGCTAACACCGGAAGTTGGGCGCAGGGCAGGTGCGGCGAGCTGCTGATTGCCGGCAGACACTCTGGCTCCGGTGAGCTCTTAAAGGGGGAGGGTGGATTTGTTTTTTTGACAGGCCGAGACTAGTGTATTTGTGTTTTTGGGGAGGGCTTCTCTCCATCACTTTGTTGTTGTTGTTGTTGTTCCTCCTCCTCCTCCTCCTCCTCCTCCTCCCTTTAATTTGCGCTCCCCGCGGCCCGCCTCGGCTGTGTACCGTTCCACTTCACAGTCGTTCGGGCTGCCAGGCGCACAATGGGGCGGCGCAAGTGAAGTTCCGGTTCCGGGCGCACAAAGGGCGTTGCACGACGAAATGACGTCATGATCTGCGCGCGCAAATGAGCGCGCGCAATGACTTTGCGCCGGCGCTAAATGTCTACTGAAGTTGGGGCGAGGCGCAGATCGCGCTGCGCCCGGGCGCTAAGCGCCTAGCGCTCGAGATCTACTGCTCCTAAGGCGCTAACGGCTGGCGCAGCCAACTGAATTGCTAGGCCATAATGTTCTACTGATAATATTGTCCACCTGTTAGTGAAAGAACCAGGTACTTTTACTGCTGAGTTTCTATGCTAGATGTCATTCCAGTATCGGCAGGAGATTTGTGAACGGATCAGATAGTTTCCCATTCACTGGTGCATCACACAAGTGATGGATGCTTTATTTCAGCACAAGGAAACCTATTAACATGCAGGTGAATAATTACTTAGCATTAACTCTCAATGAGTATGAGCATTAACCCTTAAGGCCTAAAAGTATGGTGCTTCCTCCTTCATACAATTTTTTTCATTGAATAATATTGTGGCAGAATAGGAAGTTTTTTGTAATTTACTTCATCACTGTTGAAATAGCTTGGGTTCAAAAGATTTCGGCCTAGAAATTGAGTAGCCTTAGCGCCGCATTTGAGGCGCTAGAGGGCCTAGCGCTGGAGTTATGGCCAGTTTAGAAATTCCCTGGGGCCCTAGAATCGGCGGTAGACCGGTTGCGCTGCGCCGGCACCGATGACGTCATCGGTGTGCGCAGCGTCCCGGTTGTCGTGGTGACGGGCCCCAGCGCCGAAATTGAGTTGCGGCCGCCTCGCCCGTGGCAGCCGCAACTAAGATTTTTTCAACCGAGTCTTCCCCGAGTTAGCGCCGGCGCATTAAGGTCACGCGGCGGCCGGCCGCCTGCCCGCACCTCCCTCCCCGGACTCCTCCACCCCCCCCCCCGCGGAACAGATGCATCTGGCCTGCAAGCCCGGCACTTGTCCGAGGTGCCGGGCTCATTTTTTTCAATATTTGAACGGACAGTGGGCGGGTGCAGGCAGCTCCTCCTTAACTGAAGGAGGAGGCCTGCACTTCCCCAGCCTGCCGCACCGCATCGGGTCCCGCAGCGCCGGATTAGCGCCGCAATGTGGCAGTCAGCGCCCATTGGGAGGCGCTCACGCCCGCCAGTAGCGCCGGCAGCCGTCTGGGCGCGGCGCTACTGAATTTTTGGCGCGCGCAGGGGGACTTAGCGCCGGCGCTAAATTGCCGGCGCTAAATTTCCGGCGCTAAAGCCCTGGCGCGGCGCCAACTCAATTTCTAGGCCGACTTCCCTTATATATTCTAAAATGGAAGCTGGAGGTCAAATGTTCTACTGTATGGGTATCTAAACTGTAGCCAATGACCAGGCGCAGCCACTGAGCCTTGAAAATCTGGACCTGGAAGTTAACTGCAATTTTTTAACTTGTTGTTCAGTCCTGTTTGAATTTTGTGGACCTGGAGGTTTGTAAAGATCCCTTCCAGTGTTATTGCCTTATAGGTGGATAAATCCTAAATCGGAATTAATATTTGTTTGTAACTTGTGATATATGCACTTTAATGAGAACATGAATGTGAACATTGACTTCAATGGAAATGAAAATCGGGAAAGATGCATAACAGGTGACTGATCCGATATTGCCCGTTTTACACTATTTCCCAATAAATTACCTCTATTAAGTATTGGGGAATTCTTCTACCCGTTATTTCTGGCAGGAAATCCAAACTCCATGGGTGAACTAAGACTCATATCATTCATATACAACATTGCATTTGTGGGTTTACCAGCAGATAAACCTTATCCAAAAGTCTTGTTGGTGATCAAACTCTGTAAGAAATATATTCTAAAATGGCTTTTTAACACCTTATGGACTGATTCAAATCTTGGTGCATTAGCCTAATACTTAAAAACAATATCATGCTGTATCATATGGCCTCTGTATATGAATTAACCTATAAATAAATCTAACCAAGCAGACTATAAATTAGTCTGTCAGTGCATTTTATTCACATTTGGAAGATATAGAATAATGTGGTGAGTATCCCACATCATCTCTAAGACACTATACACCTCAATAAAGGGATAATTGTTCATCTTGGGTATACTATTCCAAAAATGGTATATGATAGCACAGATTTTCATTGCTATTGGTCTGATGTAATTGTAGGGTATTTTAATGAGCTGCTCCCTCTTGCAACAGTCTTGCCATACTTCCCATAAACAGCCTTCACATCCCCTATGAACCAGAAGCTGTAACTCTGTGATGTTCTGTCCCTGCAGAGATCGCATACCATTTGGACAAACACAATCCTAGATCATGAGTACCCACTGCACTTTATTCCTCTCCAATCCACTCCAGAAGATGGTATTACCAACAGAACAGTAGGAATAAATGGGTCACAAGTAAGAATAAATGGGTCATTTTCAGGTTGGCAGGCTGAAACTAGTGGGGTACCTCAAGGATCAGTGCTTGGGCCTCAGTTATTCACAATCTATATCAATGATTTGGATGAGGGGGCCAAATGTAACATATCCAAGTTTGCTGATGATACAAAGCTAGGTGGGAATGTAAGTTGTGAGGAGGATGCAAAGAGGCTTCAAGGGGATATAGACAGGCTAAGTGAGTGGGCAAGAACATGGCAAATGGAATATAATGTGGAGAAATGGGAAGTTATCCACTTTGGTAGGAAAAATAGAAAAGCAGAGTATTTTTAAATGGTGAGAGATTGGGAAATGTTGGTGTTCAGAGGGACCTGGGTGTCCTTGTATACGAATCACTGAAAGTTAACATGCAGGTACAGCAAGTAATTAAAAAAGCAAATGGTATGTTGGCCTTTATTACAAGAGGATTTGAGTATAAGAGTAAAGATGTCTTACTGCTATTATATAGGGCCCTGGTGAGACCACACTGGGAGTATTGTTGATGCGCTATCAATTACTCATAAAAGACGGAGAGTTAGGAGAGTAACTAAAGGCTTTTATTAGCAAAGAACAGAGCATGCCTCTCGTGGTTGACTGGGTTCCAAGAAGGCAGGGGGCTGCAGGTCGATCACCTTTATACCTGGGCCTGTGGGTGGAGCCAGCCGAGACATGTTGAGGCATGCATAGGTACAACAGTGTGTAACAACAACAACAACAACAACAACAGTGGTTTACCACATTCACCCCTTGTTTAAAATTGAGTCCGGCAGGGTGAAGTGTACTAAAGGTTCGTGTAAGTAAGTCTATCAGGTGGCCTTGTATGCCGTCCTGATCGTTGTGGTGGCGGCGGTGATGGTGCAGCATCCAACGTTGAGTCTGGTGTCTCATTGAGTGGTTGGGTGGTCAATGACGGGTCCTGGGGCTGCGGCATGCCGTCTAGCGGGGTTGGGTTGTGGGTAGTGGTGGATGGCAATGGTAGTGTTTCAGGGGCACCCAAAGGTGCGAGATCTCGTGTGGGGGCTGTGTCCTCCCGCCCGTCCGGGTACGCTACGTAAGCGTACTGGGGGTAGGCGTGGGTAGTGGTGGGTGGCGAGGGGGGTGTTTCAGGAGCACCCGAAGGTGCGAGGTCTCGTATGGAGACTGTGTCCTCCCGCCCGTCCGGGTACACCACGTAAGCATACTGAGGGTTGGCATGGAGGAGGCTCACCCTCTCGACCAGGGGGTCCGTCTTATGGGACCTCACGTGCTTCCGCAGTAGGACGGGTCCTGGAGAAGTCAGCCATGTCGGTAACGAGATCCCCGATGTGGACTTCCTGGGGAAGGAGAACATTCTCTCGTGAGGGGTAGCATTGGTGGCTGTCCAGAGCAGTGACCGAATGGAATGGAGCGCCGCAGGGAGGACTTCCTGCCAGCGAGAGGTCGGAAGGCCCTTAGATTTCAAGTTTAAAAGGACTGCCTTCCATTGTGTACAGTTTTGGTCTCCTTACCTAAGGAAGGATATACTTGCCATAGAGGGAGTGCAACGAAGGTTCACCAGACTGATTCCTGGGATGGGGGGATTGTCCTATGAGGAGAGATTGAGTAGACCAGGCCGATATTCTCTGGAGTTTAGAAGAATGAGTGGTGATCTCATTGAAACACACAAAATTCTTACAGGGCTTGACAGGGTAGATGCAGGGAGGATGTTTCCCCTGGCTGGGGAGTCTAGAACCAGGGCTCACAGTCTCAGAATAAGGGGTCGGTAATTTAGGACTGGGATGAGATATTTCTTCACTCAGAGGGTGGTGAATCTTTGGAATTCTCTACCCCAGAGGGCTGTGGAGGCTCAGTCGTTGAGTATATTCAAGACAGAGATCGATAGATTTTTGGATATTAAGAGAATCAAGGGATATGGGGATAGTGCAGGAATGTGGAGTTGAATGGCAGAGCAGGCTTGATGGGCCGAATGGCCTACTCCTGCTCCTATTTCTTATGTTCTTATGTACCACACTCGAGCTGTGTTCAGATTTTGAATTAACTAATTAGATTTATTTACATAAATAAATCAAGTTAGTAAGACACATACAGAATAACACAAGTTCACATATCATATTAACAGTAAAAAGGGCTGCTCCTTTTAAACTACATTCTGCCTTGAACAGCTGTAAATGTAGAGTCTCTTTACCAACAGTATGTAACATGCTCCAGCACTCACTTTCAGTCCTGTTTCTCCCGGGATTATCTTGATTCCCATGCTTTCATTGTTCAGTCTTTCTCTCTCCCTGGTCAGAAATTACAATGTTCCATTAGCCTTTGAAATGTGTGGACTTAACAGAGAGTATCAGCACACATAAAATAATGCTTAAATAAATTACAACTATTTCCAGGGTGAGTGATCCACTGAAGGGAGTTATTTGCATCTCCCAAATTATGTTAACCTGGCTTAGTTGATACATTAAAATACTGTTTGAAAGCCGAAGGTAGACACCAGCTTCTAGAAACCAGACACACTGGAACTGGACAGCCATTTTAAACCTTCCTTAGCCTGAGTTTTACATTTATACAGAGCATTATTAATTTATATTTATGCACAAAACTAGTTCTGCCTAAATCTATATACAGTTACAGCTCCATAGAATTTGTCACACGGAACATATAAAGGCATAGATTTCGGATCATTTAAGGCACGGTCTGCTCATGGAGGCTTCTTGACATAAACACAATATAGAAGTGTTGGGGAAAAGGGCCAAACTGAAACAGATGTCACAAATTGAACAGATTATCTGAGCACATAGGTAAGATTCAACCAATGAATTTATCAGTAGAACCGATGACTGTGAACAAGGAAAGCAATATGAATTTGACCATAAAACTGGAGTTATGTGTTCAGGACTTAAAACTTTCAGCATTATAAATTTTTAAAGGATCCATTATTTGTTAGATTTGATCAATTTTGCCCTTCATAGTTTAAGTTCAAGATTTACTTTAACGTTTCCTCTAGGCAGAATTTTTTGATTAAATTGGATAGGCACGGTCATGGCTAGGCCTCATTTCAAGGCCTAGGTCTTAGGGGACTGTACTCTTATATCCTGGCTTATGTGCCTCTAGCCTTTGCAGCCCTTGTTATCTCATTGCGTACAAATCTGTCCACAGCTCTGACAGGCCTTGTTTTACAGCCGGCAGATGACTCTGTCTAGAAATAAGCCCACCTTAATGCCTGCAGCTAGATCAGATCAAGGGTGAAGAAATAAGAATTGATTTTGTTAAGACAGAGCACTGGAGCAACTCCAAGTGGGCAGTACGTAGGAAAGGGCAGATATTCCTTTCTTGTTGACAAATTGAACTGTACATATGGACAAGGGGGGACTGTTGATTGCTATGGAAAATGCGCTGTTCATTTTCCGAGATTCATTTCTAAAGTCCTTTTTTGTTCTTTCTTCACATTGCCATCTGCTGTTTTGTCAGTGACCTTTACCGATCTCGCTCATCTTTTATCTAATGGCGTGAAGAGGCCTTCTTCACACTGTGGAAAGCTTTAGATTTAAGATCCCTCCTTCATTAGAGAGAAGCTGAACAGCCCTAGGTTCTAGGTGTTAATGAATGTGAAAAAAGATCTTTTTATGTGCTTCACACATTATATTCTTGACTCCTTGAGGTGCTACAATAAATTGCTGTGCTTCATTTACAACCAGCAACAGTACTACAAAATGAGAATCTTGCGGTAAATTACTCTGCAGTTCACACTGGGTCAGACTGCTAGGCTAATGAGAACAGATTGTCTAATTTCAAACCTCCTGAGCTGCGACATTCTCACATTAACGCTTACTGTTGTAAATTACAAGTCAAGCAAAGGTATATTGTGTAAAATGAGCTAGTTTCATGACTATTCAGGAGCACGGGGAGAGAATTACCTTTGCTGCTTCCTCCCCTATCTAAAGTGGCAGCTGGGAAAAAGGAAAGGATTCCAGCATTTACTCCAATCGCACTTAGATGAATGGCTATCCGAAGTTCCTTTCCTGGAGCAGCTTTGGAATGAAGCCACTAGAATTATATAGAATGCTATCTCACAATGGCTCAAAGGGAAATTCCAGTAATTTTCTTTTCAAATTGTCAATTTTCTCTCATCTGCTCTTCTCCAGACTCAGTGCTGGGAGACAGATTCACCGTCAGTTCCAAGCTCTGACACCTCACTCAGTGGTCATTATTCATATGTGAGCTTAGAGAGTAGGAACAGCTGTAACTATGGGGCGGGCGGCTGGCTGGCTAGTGGAATGGGTTAGCTGGCCTGGTGTATATTGAAAGCGGGGCCTCATTAACATGATGCCGGCGAGCTGCATGCCCTGAACTTGCATCCCGTTACCGTTTGCCAGTTCTGGGCCGGCGCAATATCGGGAAAACCTGGATGCTGACCCGGCCGATGGAAAGGCAGGTCACGGAGGGAGGAGTGTGGGAGTAGGGGGGGGGGGGGCCATCGTGCAGAGGGGAAGTCCGGGGAGGGGGCAGCCCACATTATTCTTGTGGAGCTTGGTGAAGCACCCCTGCTCCTCCTGGCCCCACAAAAATAATTTTAGATTTACATTTCTGGGGCTTGACCACCAGGTTTTGCTGAGCAGAGCTTGCACGGCATGCACTCTGCCCAGTAGGCCCTGAAAACTGCTTCGAGCTCCAATGTGCGTCACAGAACCCCGATTTGCATAGATTAATGAGCCTACTGCCTGATCCAGGCAGGCATCTGGGCCTGAGTTAAAATGGCAATTATTCTTTTCACTTAGTTGTTTGATGGCAGGTTGTTGAAGTGATGAGCCATTCCATTTTTAGAAAGAGGGGAGATTCAGATGAACTCAGTGCTTATTACAAAATGACTGCTTTACTCCACAGAGAAAATGATTTCTTGCGAGGATAGAAATATATTGATTTTGTATTTCAAACATTGATGGATTTACCTTACATTCAGGATTTCCAAGGACTGTATGTAAGCTTTAATGTGCTTTTGATTTGTTTTCCTAGAGATTTACTGTATTTTTATTTAAGATATTTACCTTTGAACAATGCTCTGACAAGGCTTTGTAATGTTATCTTCTCTGGTGTCAGGGTGTTTTTATTTTCACTTTGAAGACTACCTAGAGCATAGGATTACATAGGATTTACAGCACAGAAACAGGCCATTCGGCCCAACCAGTCCATGCCGGCGTTTATGCACAACTCGAGCATCCTCCCGTCTTTCCTCATCTAAAACTATCAGCATAACCCTCGATAACCCAACACAAAAACTGGATGGTGGCCAGCTGTATTCTTAATGAAGTCAGAGTTGCCCATGTGTTGTTGTGAGCAGTATACTGTAGCTCTGAAGTTATATGTTGGAGCCTATTAGTAGAGCCAATACATCATGATTTTGTTGATCAAAACAGCTACATCTTAGGAAGACTTGGAGTATCATTAGCAACTTACACTTATATCAAAATATATTACATGCAGCATTCCTTGGAATAAAACTTGACATCATTACAATATTTTCAGCCATTTAACATGTTAAGATTTATAGATAAGAGAAAATATATTTCTACCTGGGTGCTATGAAAATAATGAATATCAATAAGTGTCATACTTCAGAATTATAATGAGGAATATCAGGCTAGAATTCAACCCATTCATAGTCAATGGATGAAAAATCTAGTCCATTATGAGAAATGTTTGCATATTTGAATGAATTTTTTGAAATATTTAGAGAAGCTGTGGCCATAATGTACTCTGATAGTAGCTCATTCATGTAGATTTGCTCTGGTCATTGGCCCGGACTTTGCGATAGGCTATCGGTGCTCATCGTTATTAATGTGTAAATCAGGCTTCCAGTGTCTGCATGTGCGCAGTTAAACATGGAAATCAGGAAGTTGCTGTCTGAGTTGCCCTGCTCCTCCAGAAGCTTCGCTACACCGGTACCTCACCGAGAGACTCAGCATTCAAACACATGAAGGGTGTGAAGTTGCTGTACTTACCCACTAGATATTCACTAAACACACCAGGTCAGCAGCAGGAACATTGTGCTGTGCTCCTGGATTCAGTACAGGAAGCGTTTTGATGACCTAACCAGCTCAGGAAGGGAGAGTACAGTTGCACATTCACCTACATTCTGCTGTGCGCATCACCCCACCCCCCACTCTGCCTTATGAAGCCTACTCCATTACATCACTCCACACACTCGCTTACCTTGCACACACACCCATCCTTCTCTTCTATGCACTTCCGCAAATACCCATCTATCCATCCACCACTCCCAATCACACTCATCCTTTGCAATTTCACGCCACTCCCTGATGGTCACCCTCACCAAATGCACTCCTTCCATCAGGTGAACACATGCCATTACAGCCACTCAGAGGTCTGTTCTTTCCCTCATTGCAGGAGAAGAGAACACAGAATACGAGGAAGAGGGAGAGAACTGAAGGTGGGCCTCCACCGATCTCGCAGCTAATAAGTACAGAAGAGGAGGCACTGGAGATCAGTGGAGTTTCGGCTTCCCTGGCCGTCAGAGATGGGGATCTCCCAGCTACCTTGTGGCACAATTAAATATCAGCGACCCACATGTCATACAGCACTCAATCATGTTGACTTGATTTCAACAACGATTGAAATATGAACAAATACATAATGCTAAGTTGCAACATTCTTACTTTGCCAGGACTAATTCATAACTTTTTTCTCCGACACGGCCTTCACGTGTGCAGTAGAAGGTGGAGGTCGCAAACGATGATTCCTCAGAGGAGCTGATTCGTTCTGAAGGTGCACCGTCACAGGACTCATGCTTGCCATGCACCAGATCAGATACTCGCACTTCAGACAGATAGTTGAGTTTTCACTCGGTGACTCACAATTCACAAGTGAGCAAGAGCAGATGGTGGTGGCAGGGACAGCAGTGGAGAGTCCGCGTCAGAGGGCACAGCCCTTTCCCAGCTCTGCTCAGCTGGACACAGATGCTGTAGCCCGGGGGCCATCGATGAAAAGGATAATCATTGAGGGGCAGCAGAGAATGTGCGATGCACTGACAGGCTTTCCCAGCTCACTGACCACGATTGCAGAGAGAATGGAGGAGACCACCTCAAGCATGAATGGGTTGATGTGTTCTTCCATGGATAGAGTGACCAGCTCCGTGGAACATTAAACGCTGCAATCAAATGAGTCCATTGCACACCTTGACCACAGCCGTGCAGACTCTGGGTGGCAACATGTCTGCCACCTTAAATAAGATGACATATACCTTAGCCTCGGCCTTACAGGGCCGCACTAATCTGCACCTAAGTGCCCTCCAGCTGAGTGGTAGCAGTGAAATGCAGCTGGGCCATGTGAGGGATGATGGCAAAAGGGGACATGGAAATGGGGCCTCCACTCGAAGCACCGCCACTTCTCACCTATTGGCCCCCCTCAGTCAGAGTCCCACATGCTGCCTCGTTTCCTGATGGCCGAGTCGACCCCTGCACAGGTGCAGGTGGAGCAGTCATTGGCAGGGCCCTCACGGGCTCCAAAACCCAGAGTTCCTTGGCCAAGAGCATCTCAGCAGTCAGAGCAGGGATCTGAGCATTCTGCCTCTACCTCTGCTGAAGCCACAGGGGTTGCACCACATAGGAGCAGAAGGAAAAGGAAGAGGAAAGCTTTTAGTTGCACAAGGGTATACACATGGGTGTATGAGAAAATGTAATGTTGTAAAGTTTCTGTTGTTTAGTTAAAGCACATAAATGTTATTATTTTACACCACTTTCCTTTCCTCCTTCACCACCTTCCTTCTCCTCGTCTTCCTTCTCCTCCTCCACGGAATCGTCCGAAGAGGATTTGAGCTCTGTACCTTGTTCCTTCTGTAGGTCCAAACTTCGCTGCTGTGCAATGTTGTGCAGAGCGCAGCACATCACGATCATTCTGGAAACCCTGGCTGTTGCATACTGAAGCAATGCCTCCAGATCTGTCTAGGCACCTTCAGCATGCAGATGGCTTGTTCGATCACACATCTAGTGGTGATATGGCATTCATTGTAGCACTGTTGGGCTTCATTGGTCGGGTTTCTGATGGGCGTCATCAGCCAAGTTTGAAGTGGGTACCTCTTAAGTGTGCTGCAGATATCTGCCACCACCTGGTGCGACAACCTGAGCCTCCTGAAACCCTACTGTTCGGCATGTCAAGGAAACTGAGCCTCTGCCTTTAGAACCTGTGTTGTGGATACTGCCTCCTGTGAGCTCTGCCCTCTCTGCTGCTTCCCTCTCTGCTGTCCAGCTACAGTTCTCTCAAGAGCAGGCTGCTGCTGGCCATAATGGTTCTTGCCCAAGGTCCAATCTAAGGGAGCCAAAGCGCCACCGATCCTGCTGTGATTGAGAAAACCTCCAAAGTGTAGAAGGTAACCTCTCGGCAAAAGTACTGTGAGCAAACCCTTTCCCAATAGCAGGTAAGAAAACAGCTGTGAGAACTGTGTACTTAGTGCAGTATTTCCATGAGTTTGAATCAACCCCTCAATTGCCGTTGTGTTCTCACCTTGCTTTCACTGGCGAGTTTCAGGAAATCAGGAAACCCTAGGATGCATCGTTAAATTTAAAAGTGAAGTGAAATGTTACTTCAATTGAGTGATTAGCATATGTTAATAGGCAACCCGCCCCTGCCAAGGGGACTTCACGCAAGCAACCTAATCGAGTTTAACCCGGAGTCAGTGGGTTGGAGCTGGCTTCTCAGTGCACTCACATTTTTGCCGGTTTTAACCACCCCACCCGCAGCCAAACACACATGCTCCTCCAGATTAAAATTGCCCCCATGGTTTCTCCAAACATGCATTCCCATTAACAGAGCGCATAGTAAATAGCATGCTTTCAATGTACCTCTGTGACAGGTGAACCCTTGGAGACGTGGATACTGGCGTTGCTATAGCAGTTGTTCATTTTGTATATGCAGTGTGCCATCATGCATGGATAAAAAACGATACAAGGAGACAGTCTTAACATAACATTTGTGCAGATTGTTTTATTACTGACTACCTATAGGTTCACATATTGAATGTGAATTTTGTAGCTTCTTACAAATTTTAGTTATTTAGCAGCAGAGGCGGGTTGCCTATTAACATATGCTAATCACTCAATTGAAGTAATATTTCACTTTACTTTTAAATTTAACGACGCATCCTAGGGTTTTAGTAATCACAAAACTAACTAAATGCAGAATGATTCCTAATTACTGACTCCGTCAGACTCATTGAGATAGGTGAATAGTTAGAATTACTTATGTCATGGTTTCTCTTAAAGAATTAATTTATCCTACTCGCCCCCATTCCTGATGACAATTATTTTAGGGTAAAATGACAAGACTCTAAGCTACATCACATGAGGGACAGGCTGATTCCAAATATTTGTGATGGAATATTAAACACTAAGGGGGCAAAATTGGATGCCTTTGCCCCTCCATTAGTGCCCCCGGGGGGCGCTAATGGGCCACAAATGGCTTTGCGACTGGGCGCGGTGCTGACATCGGCTCCCGCCATATTCGGCGGGAGTTTTGCGGCGGCGCTATGTCATTGCACCCCAATCTCCTTCACTCGGAGATCATGACGTCATCGCGTGCGCATCGGCCTGGTAGCATCCCGGACCCGAAATCGACTTCTGCCCCCTGCAGCAACGCCGGGCGAAAACACCGACAGCTGCAGGAGGCGTGCATAGGTCAGCCAGCCACTTCAAGGGCAATGATTAAAGGCGAGGTGGCTGAAGTAATTAAAAAAAAACTTGCCATTCTTCTTCCGCTTTTTGTCATGGGTTTCTGCCCACGATTGATCAGCCCGGCACTCTGCTTGAGTGCCGGGCTGATCACGCTGGATCGCAGCTGCATTGGTGGTCCAGGTAGGTACTTTTTCTATTACAGAGCCTGCAGTGATGGCCCTTCCCTTTAAGGGAGGGAAGGAGCCTTTGAACGCGGCAGCGCTGCACAGACCAGTGTGCAGCGCTGCTGAAGTCTCTGCCCCGCCTGCTGACGATTGCGCTCCAAGAAGGAAGTGGAGCACTTGATTTAGTGCCTTGCACTAATTTTCTAAACTTTTGAGATTTAGCACCCCAAACAGAGCTATAATGAATTTCTCTCCCTAAGTGCTTTTCTGTAGCATATAATGCTAAATGAAGGCCAGAAAGCATGACCAAGCTGTTCTGCTTTACTGATTCTTAAATCAACTCTGTTATGGTAGTTTAGTGATGAGCGTTGCAGTTGAAGGGGGTAAAAAAACAGCAGTTTTCTGCACTAATGAAGCACAAAAATCACAGTCGAACAATTAGTTCTGTTTAGTTCTGCCAGTCATATTCAAGCCACTCATGCTATTTAAAAAAAACTCTTGGTAATTCCGACAATGTAATTTATTTTCTGTTGTACAGTTTGTGCTTTAATGACCCTTAAGATGACAATGGATTGCTTGATTTTGTTTTCAGATCATTTTACATTTCTGTTGAGTTTTAAGTATTTTTTTTGTTATCAACTAAATTCCTCATTAAGATGTAAACAGATCAAAATAGGAAGGCGAAGCGCCAATTAAGGTAATCAGTTATATTTGAGAACCACACATCATGTGATCTATAAGGCTGTTTTAAGCTATGTTGCAGGGTTTAATTACTTGTTTCTGTATATGCATTGTGCTTGATAGAAGATGTCTTAGAAATCAACCTAGTTGTAAGAAAAAAGGATTTCCTAAATTAACTTGTGATTGGTCCTCTCATCTGCCATCATTAAACTCTTGATTACATTTAATGAATAAATATGCTGTAATTACAAAATTTATTTTACTGTAAATAAGAATTAATTATATGAGGGAAGACTACATTTTCCTGACCACCTGGTGAGACATAACATCATGCATTTTGTATTTAATTTTCCATAGTACAGTATTTGTATTTAAATATTGTTTTCTGATTTTTTTTCTGGTGATTTAACTTTTTATAATTTGTGTTCCAGTGCAACTGATTTTATTCAGGTACATCTCAATTACTTATCACACACTTAACCATATTTCATTTCAAAAAGCTAATTATGAGCAAAACCTGCTGTTGAGCTTCCTGTTGACTAGGTTAACACTTATACTTATATTTATTATAGGAATTAACATCACCCTAGTCAGACAGTAGCAAACTGTTTCTGCTGCGAGATGGATGGAAAGGGAGAAAGAATCAACCAGTCTAATTCTTCAGATTTGTAATTGCTCCAATCTCTGCAACAGAATTTTCATTCAGTGCAGAATTAGTTTGCATCTCTCTGTAACTGAGGCCGTGTAAGTGCATTCCAAGTTCAAATCATTAACATTAAGACTATTATATTCTTGTGTGATTAGATTCCAGACAAAGTCACTACAGCGCAAAGTAATATGAAATACTAGGCAAAACTCGCCACTGGAAGTGCCTAAATACCAGACCAATCACTGCTGGTTCACCCACTTCCTTTGCAATCCCTGAAATATATTGCAACAAATTAGTGGGATATTAAAAAAATCTCTGAATCTAGTTTAAAAGGGTTTTGAAAGCAATAGAAATGTGAATCACACTGGTCATTAAATAAAACCCATTTTAATCCTTACCGGAACACTGACTAAATGGACAGTTACTTTGACAAGACTAAACTAAACAAAAATTAAGTTTGATATAACTACACCAGGGTAGTGAAACCAACTAATGACATCCACAGGAATCTCTCCTTTCATACATGTCTGAATTAATTGAATACACAATAAAGTTAAAATATTTTCTGCTGCATTGATGTAAAAATATCAATGCTAAATATTATAATGAAAGCGAAAATAAAAGTAAAGCATTTGAATGTTTTTAGTTCCTAGCCTATGATAGTAAAAAAAAAAATCCCTTTTCAAGGTGTTGTGCACTTTAGAAAGTTAATAAGCTCTGAGTTTTCTGCATAATCCACCATTACATTCTTTTAATCTAAGAAATTAAACCTCTGACATTGTTTAAGTAAAACTTAGATGCTCCTGGGAATAGAAATTGATATTACAGAACTGAAATCCCTCGATAGTGCTTCAGGATATATGTTACAAGTATCAGGTATTTTATATTTGTAATATAATATGTTGATGGCGAGACACCTCTACGGCAGCAGCAATGAACAGACTCTCAAAATGATATGGATGCACTTTGTTCTGTGGGGTAGAAAATTCTCAGAAATGCAAATTTTATTTTTCATTCGAGTCCTTCAAGTAGACACAATCAGGCCAAAATAACCCAAGCAGCTCACATTCATTAGTGAGACAAAAGTAGATAGTTAAAATAGATGAAAGTGTAATCGTTTGACAAAAGCCTTGAATTTAATAGCGTCATCAGATTTTTAGAGCAAAATTTTCTCCAACTAGAGCAGGTTATAGCAAGGTAGCAATCCTATATTCAATCCTGCTTCTTGGCATTTGTTATGGATATGAGAAGGGAAAGCATGCAATAATAATTATTCAAATATTCAATCACTTCTAACTTTAAAAAGAAATTAAATATTTATATTATCAATTAAAAAGAATGAAAAAACCTAGGAATGTTAATAAACAATTTGTAACAAAGGAACTGATTTGTCTTGATGTAATCTAATATTATGTAAAGCAACAGAAAGAAAAACACTCAGCCATAAATGAGGAAAAGACTATATGAAGACCTCAGTTGTTACCTTGATGTTGTCTTAAAGAGGCACTGCTACTTATGCTGGCCTATTCTATGTCAAAATCAATCAAATTGACATCTGCCCTTCTTTACATATACTTTCTTACAAAACATATCCATTTTTAATACCATTCCTATTTACAAAATGTTAAATATAGCTT
The DNA here is from genome assembly GCF_052327205.1 of Somniosus microcephalus. Taxonomy (NCBI): domain Eukaryota; kingdom Metazoa; phylum Chordata; class Chondrichthyes; order Squaliformes; family Somniosidae; genus Somniosus; species Somniosus microcephalus. Next base: position 100,150,123 of record NC_140998.1, on the reverse strand, counting down.
TTTAAAAACAATAGATTGAACAAAAAGCATACAAAAATTGTTTACATCCTCTGATGGTCTAGTGGATGAAGAGATTGCTAGGGGTCGCTCCAAACCATGCAAGTCAGAAGTTCCTAAATTCAATTCTCAGTCTTCACAGTATTGGCTAATCTCAACCAGGGCAGCAATTTGGAGAAACCACTGGTCTCAGTGCTCCATGGCTAGGAATGGAAAAGAATCAGTCAGGGTTCACCCTCCATACTAGTAGTCACACAACACCAGGTTATAGTCCAACAACTTTATTTGAAATCACAAGCTTTCGGAGCGCCTGACGAAGGAGCAGCGCTCCGAAAGCTTGTGATTTCAAATAAAGCTGTTGGACTATAACCTGGTGTTTTGTGACTTCTTACATTTGTCCACCCCAGTCCAACTTCGGCATCTCCATACTAGTAGTGATGACCCTACTGGAAAGTGCATGCGTATGGACATCAAACAGCAAGAGTAATGGTTGAACAAAAGCAAAATACTGCGGATGCTGGAAATCTGACGAAGGGTCATCGACCTGAAACGTTAACTCTGTTTCTCTCTCCACAGATGCTGCCTGACCTGCTGAGTATTTCCAGCATTTTCTGTAGAGTATTGGTTGAGCTGTGATTCCCTCGATGTTTGAATAGCCTGCCAACTCACTGGTCTAACACATGAACAAGGGCTACTCGGGTAAGATACTGAAGGGATGCTGGTGCTCAAGGAACCATACCCAAATAACAGTTTGTATCTTAATGAGAAATGGGGAGAGAGCTGGCAAGAAAAAGTAATTTATTGTGTGTTTTTCACATTAGTAGTTTGATCAGAGTGTTTGGATGGGGATTGAGTTTTTCCCCAAACTGCCTCCAACACGTGATTGATGCTTCAAGTGAAGAGATCTAGGCTTGGTAATGTGGTGGACAGTCCAAGAAGCCTGCCACCTCCCCCACAGTCAGGTGACAGCACCCACCCCTTAGGTACAAAATGAAAATAAAAGACAATTTCGCAACTGGGATCAAACAGCAGCAAAGAGCAGTGAATTCAGCACAGGTGGTTCAATCCTCTAGTGCAAATCATGGTAAGGGGTGGCATTATTTATTATGACAATGCTGATGACAGCTTTTTAACTCTGAAAATTATTGCCTCAGAATTTTCACAAGAAAAAGTACATGTATGTTCAATTTTCATCATTTTTACAATAGGCTTTCTGGAGAGAAATTAAACCAAAACAAAACAGTACTTTTGTACTCTTGTGTAAAAGATAATTGCAGATGGTCCCTAAAGAGGTTCTTAAATCTGCAAGTAAGTTCAGACTACCAACATCTATCTTTTAGGAGGATTGACAAGGTGGATGCTGAGAGGTTGCTTCCCCTGGCTGGAGAGTCTAGCACTAGGGGGCATAGTCTCAGGATAGGTGGTCGGCCATTTAAGACTGAGATGAGGAAGAATTTCTTCACTCAGAGGGTTGTGAATCTTTGGAATTCTCTGCCCCGAAGGGTTGTGGATGCTGAGTTGTTGAGTATATTCAGGGCTGAGATCGGTAGATTTTTGGCCCGGAATTTTGCCGGCGCTGAGATGACGGGATCAGGGGCAAGTCAGTTGTGAAATTTGAAATGATTGACAGCGGGTCGGGACCCTGCTGTCAACCCACCTCCATCCTAGTCTTCCAGGTGTCAGGTCTGTCAGTGCTGAACAGTCCCAACACCAAGCGGCAGGGAAGGCAATTTAGATCATTAGCTAGATCATTAAGAGGCAATTAAACATTAATTTAAGCTTAGCTTTAGATTTTTAGTGGTCGCCAATGGCTTCCCTGCTGCTCGGGGATCTTGTCAGGTAAGGAGGTCGTGTGTTGTGTCAGCATGGGATGATTTACTAACTTGACAGCTGCAAATGGTCTATAAAAGCTCCCACTTCATAGGTCTTCACTTTCCAAGGTTAGAAGCTGTTGCTTACTGCATTTGAAAGACAAATTGAGCTTTATGCAGCTTGCAAGTGTTTGGAGCAAACTCTCTATCCAGTGTCACCTCATTGGAACAACTTCTCTCACCATTAACAGATCGCTTCTGTCATCTCAACCTCACCTGCCATCTATTCCATCAGCATTGGTGCCCTTCGTCCTCAGAATCCCACCATGTTCAACCCCAACACCAGCATCACCGGGCACACCAGCAGCACCACATCAACACCAACCTTTTCCGCAATCAACTGATGCTGCATAGGACACAGGGCATCAGCACCCGACCACATTGCTGCCCGGGACACCAGGGATGGCCTCACCATGGCCACATTTGCTTCACTTGACGCTGCACACCCTGGCTGCCACGTGATATGCCAGGTTGGCACCACCCCACACCAACACCATAAAGCATCTCTACAAAGCACAGGCCATTCCATTTACACTCATCACCATTGCGGGGGGGGGGGTGGGGGTACCCTTATGTCTCACCATTCACTGCAACTCACTAAGCCACTTCCAAAGGTGCACACAAATCTGTCCCAGATCGCAAAGTGTTGAAAATAAAGGTTTCAGTGTTTGACAGCACATTAACAGAAACTTCACATGAACATTGACTAAAACACCCAAATGCCGACACTTGTGTGTTGTTAGTTGGTATGCTTGTAGTAGGATGAGGGTGAGTGTGAGGGGTGGCTAGTGAGATGAGAAAGTGATAATGTAGATAGGGAGAGATGGGTGGAGGTGCAAGGTGAGTTGGTGTGAGTAAGGATGTGCAGGAGTAGGGTAGGGAAGGCAGGGTGATGGGGATGTGATGAGTGGCACAGCAGGATGAGGTTGAGTGTGGCTTTGCAGTAACATTTCTTGATCTACTGAGATCATTGAAAGGTTCGCTCCACTGCAGCGTGGTCCTCCTGACGACATCCCTGCTTGTGTCCTCCTGTGCAATGTGCAACCAGGCTGCATTAATTGGATGTGAAGAGGACCTCCCTGTGTGCTGTGATTCCTTCCATAAGCATATGGAGGTAGTTATGGGAGAGCCTGGGTGCAGCCGTGCACCTTTGTGCAGTGCTTGTCAGTGTTTGTGGCACCTCAATGCTGCAGAACACTGACAGCAGAACTGTCAATAACAATTTGGATATGGCCTCTTTAAGGAAACGGCCGATGATGCGTCATCAAATGACATCAGCTTCCTTTTAATTGGCTGGGAACCTCGCTGGGTAGGCTTAACAAGCCCAATCATTGTAAAATCACTTCAACAGAGTGGGCTGGAGCAGGCAGCGGGCTGGGACTGCACTACAGACCCCGGCCGCCCCGGACCCGCCTCGGTAGTCGTAATCATGGCCTTGGGCTTTAGGGGAGTCAAGGGATATGGGGATCGGGCGGGAAAGTGGAGTTAAGGTTGAAGATCAGCCATGATCCTATTGAATGGTGGAGCAGGCTCGAAGGGCCGTATGGCCTACTCCTGCTCCTAATTCTTATGTTCTTATATTTTTGTTGTTAATTAATGAAAAGGAAGTGTCATGTGAGATGGAAGATAAAGATGTCATTCATTATTTGTAATTCACCTACCCTATGTCACTGGGTGGTACCTACACACATTTCACTTGTATTAGTATCACTGGTGCATGAGTCAACATTTTAATTCACCTTTTGGGTGTTAAGGAAGAATTACAGTGGCAATAGTTTAAAAAAAACAAGAGTTTTAGATTATTTAGAATCTTCTGTACAATACTACAATTGCACTATTCAGCACAAATTGGCCCGTAATTTGCGATCAGTGGCAAAGCAAAAGCGATCGCCGCAATCTCTGTGGTGAAAACTTCGGCTGTTCCGAAACGTAATTGAAATCAACGTAATGTAATGAGGATCTCCTAACGCGAGCTGCTGTGACGTCAACAAGCTGTCTAAGCAGCCAAGCAAAATGCAGAATTCTCACAGACAGCGAACAAGGAAGTGAGTAAGCTCCTTTGATTCTAACTTTTTTAAAATGTTAGAGAGAGCAAAACAAAGATTGGGGAAAACCCAAAATAAAGATGGACAAACTTCTTTTAAAAATTCTTAAAAATGTTAATTTTTATTTAAATGGATAAATTTGACACTCCACAAAATTAAAATTCGTTTTTCAGGCCCATAACATTTGTTTTGCAGTCAATACGCTGTTAAAACCCCAGTTAGACCTAATCCAACAAGGTCTAACTTTTAATGAGGTATTTAACAGTGGTATTACCAATGGAAGAGCCAAAGTTTTCGTGAGTTTAAATGATTTGAGATTACGTTGATTGCAAGCTGTTTGTGGGGGAGGGGATGCACAGCACAGCCTGTGGAGGAGCAGTGAATGACTGACCGTAACTGCAGGATTTCCGTGTTACGCTGCGCTTGCGCTAACTCCTGTTTCAAAGGCGAAATGATGGTGAATGCTGCTAGTTCGCCATCGTCAGTTCCGGGCCAATGTATGAAACTGACCATTTGCAGTCAATATAAGAACATAATTTTAAGAAATGGTAAAGGCCATTTATCCAGTGAGTCCACCCCGTTTGGATAGATCACTCTCACCTGGCCATCTTCTCACCAGATCTTTCAATCCACCTTTCTATCCAGAAATGTATCTAATTGTCTTTTTGAATCCATTGATATTGCCCTTGCCAACAGCCTTTCCTGATAATTTAAAGTTTACGAAAATTCCCTTCTTACATCTAACTTCCTAATTTTAAATTGCGACTCATATGATTTGAACCTATTGAAGACTGCATTTTAAGAACCGATAAGTATACAGTACTAAAAAGGTTAATTTATTTGAAGCAAGAAAATAGTTAGCAATGTGGATAATTAACATTGTTAGAATGAAAGCACACAGTAAGATTGTAGAATTACTTCATTTTTAAAATAAATAGTAATCCAGTAGATTTGCCTATTATTTGTTGTTGATTTTAATGATCCCCTCCCTTGATCATCTATTTAAAATATTTCCATTTTTAAGACTTGCTCAGAAAGCTGTCTCATTCCCACGGAATCTTGTCGTTTTATCATTAAATGACTTAAAACATTACCTGTTATTGTCCTAGAACATACCCCAATCAATGGTTAGGTCTGGTCCTTGACCTGGCAGTCCAAAACAAGTACTTCCTTCCTTTATTTACCCATAATAATGAGAACATAAAAATGATTAACTGTTAAAGTGCTAGTCATTAAAAAAAATTGTGTTATCCACATAGAGTTCCAGTTTATGCAGCAGGTTAGAGGTTATAAGTATCTAGATTGATTAGAGGATAGTTTCAAAGCTCGACTGGCATCTCTCTTGCTTACAAACAGCAGCTTCCATCCAGCATGATTACATTTTAGGTTACATTCACTTTCTCACAGGTGCACTGTTGCTGCACATAGCCACACTTAGACCCACCATTACTGGAAGCAACCGAGCTTATCACAGAGATACACCCAACCAAAATGGCTGATGGGGAAAGCTCAGGGTCTCCATGTCAACTGAGAGTGAGTGTAACAAGTTATTACATTTTCAATTATTCAGTTCAGTACCTTGGAGGGGGTGCATGGGAGGTTAGCGTATGAAAAGCATCTGCAGCCATTTTGTTCATTATAATTATTCATTGCAATCATTAAAAGGGGCCATTTGTCCAGCAACGTTATTCCAGAAACAGATACTTGCTTGCAGTATAGTTTTCTCTTGATGTTTGGTAGGTTGGTCGTGGACAATGAATATGAAATTGACTATAATAACTACAGTAGAAATAATTTATAATTCAATAGTGCAAAGGCAATCAATATGATCGGAAAATTACTGAAAATTGGAATCATTTTGTACAAGAAATGTATTTGATACTCAAGCCTGATGTCATTGCAACTTGTGTGAGTGTGCCATCTGCTGGGCAGTGATTAAGGCCTCCAACTTTGTATACTGACAACAGAAGAGCATCAATAGTCATTTGTGCTCAGATGCCAAAAATGTAAAAAGTTTTAATGCTTGAACCTTTGAGTAATTTGCTGAACAAAACGTTGGATTCTGCCTTGTGTTCTGTCTCTGTCATTAACTTTTTTGTGAAACTTACACTTTTAGACTTGTAATAATGTTGAATAATAATTTATAAGGATTGTTTTCTCTTAGGCAATCTGGTGCCTACGTGGAACAACCCATTATGGTTGGATATGGTTTGCACCTTTGATTTCCCTATGTGGCCTATTCTTAAACTCAGCCTAGTTAGCACAGGGAGGCACTAAGCAGGAAATATTAGCAGATTAGTTTACACTGATACATATAGGTTTGTTTGTGCCTGTGAATACATAATTCTTTTTGAAATCTCCATACTACAACAGCCTTTATATAGTAAGAAAGGAGAAGTTTGCTAAATTTGTGCACGGGTAATATATGTTGAGAGATATTTGTAGAACATCCGTTTTTGAGACCCAGTCTTTACCATTGCCTATATGCTTTGGGAATTTCCATGTGCCTGATTCCCAACATTGGAAAACCCTCACTTCCAACTGCATGCAAAATACTTTTTCCCCCACTAATGGATTCCATCCCCTCATGATTACTGCTTCTAAACCCATATACTGATGGAACACTGGAATTCGTCTCATCTGGTTACAAATAAAACTGCTGTACATTCCTTTATCCCCAAACCACTTTTCTACAACAGATCTGACAATATGCAACCAACTGAAAATTTAAGATTCTAGTTAAAGAGATGAAAGTGAATGTCCACGCATCGTTTCCTCCAATATTATTAACAGAAAATGACATACAGAATTGGATCACAGCTGCACACTGACACAGGGAGAGATGTGGAGTGTAGTAACAACAGAGTCACTGGTCCAGCTTGCTGTGTTAGTGTGAGCACAAAAACTGCGGTCCTGATAACATCACAGTGGCACCAGTGAAGAGCCCTTCAACTCTAGTATTACCAGTCACGAGCAGCTCTACCCAGTACCAAAGAATATGGTTTAGTAAGTACAAAAACCAAGAGCTAAAATAATAAAAGACCACATAAAAAAAAACATTTTATTCATGAAGGGTGAAAATTGTACATTAAAACAGATTGCATTACTTGAAAACTTGGGGGAGGTGGGGCGTGATTTACAGTATGTACCTGTGTGGATGGTCCTTTGCCATTTTCTTGCTCAGTTTATAAGGCTCAAGTGTGAGTTTAACAAATTTTATAGTACTCCATTTTGAAAACTAATTTTCACAACAATTCCACTTAAAGGCAACCAATCAGGAAAATAAAGAACATTTTTTTGAAATAGCTGCTTTAACATGACTTATCTGCAGTAAACACATTTGACCATCATAGAACTATGATTTTGAATTGTTTATATTAAACTGCACTGTGAATAGGGGACAACAGTAGGTGACTTGATGGCAAGGTATGCCTGTACAGATACAGTAGTCCAAATCTTGCTGTAAAAGGGTTATCGACGCCATTATTAATGCACAAAATCGGTCAGCAAGTTCAGGCAAAGAAGAGTTGCGAATTGCTATAACTTGCTGGTCGACTTACGCTGCTGTGTCATTTGCCTCTTGCCCTCAACCTCCCTGTTACTTTTAAGAACTTGCCGGATTTGAACATTAAACTCGCCACAGAAGGTTAGAGCTGGTCCTTAACAGCATAAGTACCCTTTTAGTAATGGGAAATTTGTTAATGCAGTAATTGTTAATGCAATGCCAATCAAACTCTCCAGTCCAGAAAGGGAACTATTTAAACTGTGGAGTCTCATTCCTGCATGTAGTAAATTCTTCTTAGTGATTTTATAAATTTTAAAATATTTTTCTTACTTTTCCTTTCTGTCTTTTTTTTCTCTCTTAATCTAATCTTTCTTTCCCTTTCTTTATTTTCCTTTCTGTACCTGATTTGACTCTAATTCACCCTCCTTCTCTGTCATTCCTCTGTTTCTTTCTCAATCCTGAAATCTCATTGGTTAAGGAGGTAGACTGTTGGTCCTGTCGTTCACCAAGGTCCCTGATGCCCTGTTGCCCTCACTGTGCTGTTATTAGTTCACATTTCCAGCAACTTCCAGAATAAAAAATTTGTGAGCTGAAGGGAGCAGGAAAAGTCTAACTAATGGCGTATGCTGCGAGATGCGCTGCTCCACCACGATCTGGGCCATTGTACAGGGAGCAAGTAAGTCAAAGCTAAGTTTTTAGTATAATCTGTTGACACCAAATTTTTCTTCTGACATCAAATTACATCATCAGACCCGCTTCCTTCAATTGGCCGACAAACGCGCTGGGTGGGCTTAACAAGCCCAATCACCATAAAATCATTCTACAGAGTGGGCTGGAGCCAACAGCGGAGTCGGGTCCCACCACCAACGTCACCCGCCACAGACCCGCCGAGGTAGAGAAAATCGCAGCCTTAGTCTGTAAGATCAGGGAATCTTGTCAACAGAACTTGTAATTGAGCGAACCAAATTGTGGATCAGGTTTGTCAATAGCAAAAAAGACTTGCTTGTGCTTGCAGTGCTGGTAAATTATGGAAACTAGTCACTAAACCAGAATTAACTTGTGGCAGTTGTTGCCCATTGGATTTTATGTGTAATGTCATCAAGTTCCCACATTAATCACTATTCTGTGACAGTGGTATAGATGGGATTTTTTGGGGACAGTGTCTGGATGTGACCTTTCCAGACCAAACAAAACTACTTCAAAAGATCTATTTTTCAAACAGGAATTTCACGATACAGTTCAAATAGAAACATTGGGCCAGTAATTCTGCAGGCGTTGAACTTCCTTCTTTTTGACAGGTTTGCCCGTGTGCAAGGGCCTGAACTTTTTAGACATATAAAAAGGAGGCATAAGGACTTGATTCTTGAAGGTAAGTGGTCTATTATTTAAAATTATAATTTTTTTCCCACAGCTTTATTGTTTTTAAGGGCTTTACAGTAAGGTAAGTTTATTTTTAGACCCGATTTCTTAAAAAATTATTTTTTTCAAAAATTTGATTAATTGTTTAAAATAGTTTTTTAAAGTTATTTATAGTTTATTTAATTATTGGGATGTTTTTTAAAATTTTATTTAAAGTTAAACTAGTCTTTTGGGCGCCCGTACTTTTCATGAGTTTGACAGTTCTTACTATCAAACTCATGAATGAAGTTTCCCCTCCCCTGATTGGCTGCACAGTGCTCACCTGATCCCAGCCGGCACATCGCACTAACTACGCTGCTGGATCAGGCAAGCACATCGCGCCGACATCTGAACCGGGCCAGTGACAGGAATTCCAAGCAGGCCCAGGCTTCAGATGTCGGCGCGCCAGGTGAGTGCACATCGGGGGCTTGCACGCGCGGCAAGCCCCCGATCCTAATTTCTGGGCCAATATTACTTCCATGAATCTAACAATTCAAAGAAAGCAACTTAAAAGAAAAAGCCATCTTGCCAGACAAAAACTGTAAAGCATGAATTCCAAGTGCTGGTTATAGATCACTAGTCTATCAAAAACTTTGCTATACTTTACTGCAATATCCTAGTGAACATTTAAAAGTGAAAGACCAACTAATCAGGTGAATTGCAGAACTGATTAGCTCTGGAAGAATATCTATCAAGTGAGATAAGGCACGCTCTTGAATAAAGGAGTGGTCCGATAAAAAAAAAATAGACTTTTTTTGGGGGGGCGGGTTTTGAACACCTCTCATGCCTACACCCCTGTTCTGTTATAGTTGTTAGCCATCATCCAACCACTTTTACACATTGTATGATTCTTGAAGCAAAGGAAAGTACACAGCATTATGCAATTAAATTTTAAAACATGAATACATAAACGAGTTTATCGTCACAACTAGTTATTTGCAGATAGCCATGCACTGAAGCACAACAAAAATATCAGACTTAGAGAGGGACATTCATAGGCTCAAGGCAGTTAACACATAGATCTGAAAACTCTGTAGGTGTCACCTGATCCCAGTACCTGATATAACCAGTTTGATCTATAAAAATCCATTGAGGTAGAACTTTAAGGTTGGAACTGCTATCAGACTAGTAAGGTAGTAAAGTAGTATAATGGAGGCATTACACAGCCTAGGACCAGACCTGTAATGATGGTCATTGAATAAAAATATACCAGCTAGATACAGACTAGCACATACTGGCCTGGCCTCATATCTGGCTAGAAATGGTAACCAATCAATTTGACATCACACTCACTCCTTCAAATGCTATTTCTAGTTCATATTGTATTATGCTGCTGTTTATACTGTATAGAGAAAAATCTCTCTGTGAAGAAAAAACTAATACGCACCCAGCATGAATCAAAACGTTGGCCCTGAATTTGTGGTCGGAGGCGCACCAGAAGAATACGCACCCGAACTGGAAAAGAAATCTGAATGTACCTGATGTCTCCGGAGCTTCGGACTGTTCGGGTCCTGGGCCTGCAGTTGACACCTGCGTAAAGGCCCACATATCCCAGGAGTGCAGGCGGTTCGCAAGCATCCCTGGGATCACGTGGGCCCGGTCAACCAATCAAAAAGGGGGATTCCTATGATGCTTATGGGGATTCCATTTACGTACGGAAACACCATTAGCATAATAGAAATCCCCAAATAAATAAGATTACAAAACACTTAAAAGACCCGTTAATTAAGCATTTCAAATAAAAAAAATATTTTTTGAAAAATAAATGTAAACATTTTAAAACGGGCCAAAATTTACCTAAACTAATTATTTTAGCTGACCTGCTGAGTATCTCCAACGTTTTCTGTTTTAATTATTTTAGCATTTATTTTAAGCCTGGTAAAAGAAGGCCTTATGCCTGCCTTTGCCAGGCATAAGGGTTTTGTAGGCATTTGCTGGGCAGTACAGGAAACTTTGGTTTATCCGGAGGTTGTATGTCCGGAAACCTCGATCTACCGGCAGAAATCAGGAGCCGTTTTGTTAGGTTTTTTTTCTTCTCGTGGCTTTGTTTTCAACAGTCGGGCTCTGGAAAGTCTCTCTGAAGCTGTTGCTAAGCTACAGAGACGCTTCCAAGGTACGGGCCGACTGTTTACAAGCTGTTGCTAAGCAACAGTGTTTGTTGTCAGATACGGAGATGAAAACCTCCGTATGCTTCAACATTAACTTTGTATGTCCGGCAGTTTTGATAGATCGGCAACAGCTCGGTCCCGTCGGTGCCGAATATAACAAAGTTTCCTGTAGTTGGGTAAATAGCCCAACTCTGCGCCAGCGAAAATGATTTTGTAGCGGATGCAAAGGACCTGTCCAAGTGAAACTTGACAGATCGCAAGTTCCAGGTTTTCACGCATGCGGAAACCCGGAACTTGCGGGGCCATTCTGAAAGTAATTTTAGGCCCGTTGTGTGTACACATTCATCAGCATATGTCATTTGATCAGCACAGCAAAATCAGAGGCAAGAAAACGTTTATTTCCAAAGACCTTTTGGTGAAGGCATTTCTAAGGTGATGTTGGTAGTTTCTATCTGCTCCAGACTAGTGCTAATGTTGGAGTTTTAAGATTCATCAATCCATACTTGCATTACTTGGTAATATATGCATGTTGGGGTTGAACTTGAGTTAGCAGTTAACAGGTGGCAAGCCCTGTGCTGATTTAATTAGCCATGTAAACCAAGTAGTGCACTAATAATCCCAGCGACAGCATTTCTCAAGACTCATTGCAAATTCAAGCTGAAGGACTGGGTTATCATGATCTAAGATCAAAGGAGATTCAGCCTGCAGCAGAAATAAAATGGGAAGAAATTTATATAAAACTTAGACATTTTTGTAAATGCAAGATTGTATCATTCAATTAATGTCATGAGAGCTACAACACTGAGACAGCAACGTGTTAGTGAAATATAAAAAAATAATATCAATTAAAATTTTGTCATTTAATTTGTAATTACATTGGAAATAACAGATGGCTGAGACTAGGCTACAAGGCTGTAAAATGTTCAAGGTGTTCACACGGCATTATAAACCACAGGAATGAAATTAAGCAATTTTCACAGTCATTCAGTTAAGTTTTCTCTCTGTTGATGATGGCAAGAAAGGTTGGTAGAAGAGGGTGAATCTTCGCAACGTACAGGCATGCTTGTCACCATTAGCAAATTCAGTGTAATGCTGTAGTTATATTGAATGAGATGCAGAGAAAATCCATCTCTTGCTCCTGGACTATGTATGCTGACCAGTGGACTGGTTGTGGTAGCCGACTTCATGCTGGAATTCACTCCTATAACATTAGAGGGATGTGGCTCAGCTGTTATTCTACAAGATTGTGACTGGAGCAGCAGCACCAGAGTTTAGCAGCACTAAATCTAGACCTTTGTGTTTACGCCAAGAACAGAAGAACTGCTCCAACTGCATCTCAGTACTACATAAATCTAAAAGGTCCACACTGCTTATCAGCAGCAAAGCTTCATATATTGCATTCCCTCCTCTGTCAGATAGTGCTTTCACTTGCAGCTCCTGTCCCTTGTGTGCAGAATTTCAAGTGCACACTTGCTGTAAACAGAGTTATGCAGCATGAATTAGGCGCTGGAAATTTGTAATTTGCACTTGGGTACCTCAGTGTCATTTCTCCAAATTTTTCTATGCTTCCAGCAACCGCCATGGTCAAATTTATAACACATCCAATGGTATTGCACCCTGCCTCCAACTGCGCCTGCCGTTAGGTCACCTAATATACAAAAAGACATAGGACCCAGAATTCATATGAAAACTTGACCTACCTTGAGGTTGTGGTGCTCACCCATAAATGGGCTGGGGGGAGGAGGGGGGTGCGGTCAGTTAATATAAATACATAGGCTGTGATTTCCCCTACCTCGGCGGATCCGGTGCGTCTGGGGTCGGTGCCGGGTTGTGGCCCCGCTGGTGGTTCCAGCCCACTGTCCAAAGTGATCTTACGTTGATTGGGCTTGTTAAGCCCGCCCAGCGCGTTTGCTGGCCAACTGAAGGAAGAGGGTCTGATGACGTCTCTTGATGTCATGTCATCAGCCGCTTTCCTTAAAGGGACCATGCGCAAATTGATTTTGACAGTTGTGTTGTCAGTGTTCTACAGCACTGAGGTGCTGCAAACACTGACAAGCATTGCACACAGGTGCATGGCTTCACCCAGGCTCTCCCATGACTCCCTCCATATGCTTATGGAGGGAGTCACAGCACGCAGGGAGGTTGTCTTCCCTTCCAATGGGTGGAAGAGACCTCCCCAGGAGATCAAAGCAGCCTGTTTGCACATTGCACAGGAGGACACAAGCAGGGATGTTGTTAGGAGGACCAGGCTGTTGGTGTGGGGTGGTGCCAACCTGGCACATCATGTGGCAGCCAAGGTGTACAGTGTCAAGTGAAGTAAATCTGGCTGTGGTGAGACCATCCCTGGCCTCCCGGCCAGCAATGTGGTCAGGCGCTGATGCATTGTGTCCTGTGCAGCATCAGTTGATTACGGAAAAGGTTGGTGTTGTTGTTGGTGCTGCTGGTGTGCCTGCTGCTGCTGGTGTTGGGGCTGATCGTGGTAGGATTCTGAGGACCAAGGTGAGATAGTTTCAAGGGCACCGATGCTGATGGAATAGATGGTAAGTGAAGTTGAGATGACCGAAGCGATCTGTCAATGGTGAGAGAGGTTGTTCCAATGAGGTGACACTGGATAGAGAGTTTGCTCCAAACACTTGCAACCTGCCTAAAGCTCAATCTGTCTTCCAAATGCAGTAAGCAACAGCTTCTGAGCTTGGAAAGTGAACAGCTATGAAATGGGAGCTTTTATTGCACATTTGCAGCTGTCAAAGTAAAGAGATGATTCCATGGTAACACACCTTCCAACCCGCTTACCTGACTTGATTCCTGAGCAGCGGGGAACCCGTGGGCGAACTCATAACATTTAAAGGTGAGCTTAAGATAGTTTATAAGTGCCTGTTAACAAGCACTTAATCATCTAAGTTGCCTCCCCCGCTGCTGGGTGTCGCGTCTGTTCAGCGATGACAGACCCGACATCTGGGAAACTAGCATGGCGGCGGGTTGACAGCAGGTGCCCTACCTGCTGTCAAAAAAAAAATTCGCACCTGACCTGCCTCCAAACGCGCCCACTGAACCCCCCAAAAATTCCCCCTTAAGAGGTTGCAGCCTGCAATTACTCAGATATGCTGAGGGGGCGGAAAATAGTGACGGTTTGGGAGTTAGGCGCCAAATTGGCACTGACTGGCTGTTTGCACTGAAGTGGGGATGGGGGGCATGAAAAAATATCTGGGGGCTGGAAAATACCTGCAGGCGGGCAAAAAAATCAGGAGGAGAGACAGAAACTTGGTGCACTAGCAGGATATAAAACCTGCGGCTACTTAAAGGGGCAATGCAGCACTGGAGGAAGCAGGTAATCTTGGCGACAATAATGGCAGCCGGATTGACGAAATGTTAGAGATCTATACCTCATCACGGAGATGTGGAGCAGAAGAGATGGGCTGTTTAGGATTGGGAATTGGAAACTCACCAAGAATATGGTACACAATTAGTGGAGGAGATTGCTGTGGCAGTGAGTGCCACCTTCTTGAACCCCAGCACTCACTTTCAGTGCAGGGAGAAGATTATCAATCTCATCAGGGCTGTCAATGTAAGCTATCTGCTCCCACTGGCCTTTCCTTGCCATCTCTTTATCTGTGTCACACTCCTTCATCACAATCACATGGATGCACTGAGAACCGTCTTGTAAGAGCCGAGACAGATAGCAGGAGTCATTACAGAGTCCAATGCCATTTTCAGTGCCAATATCTAAGAAGGATTTGACATAGTGCTGCACTACCTGAAGTAAGTAGCAGCACCAGGAATAACTGCTTCCATCGCCTGTACAGAGAAGCATCCAGACCAAACAGTGCATCCCAGATTAATGGGATTTGACACTGGCTTACAGGCCTTGGGGACAGGCAACCAGCTTCCAAGAGATTTGGGATACCATCTCTCAGCATCTGTGGGATCTAGTTGAAACCATCAGGTCCACCCTCTCCTAATCAGTGGGCACTCCAATCCAAGACCCAGCATGAGTGGCATGGCTAGAATCCACCTTGACCATGCCATCCTTTCTCCTGGTGACAGCTCTCTCACATTCCTGCTCATGAGATGTCAGGATACCTGGCTGCCCATGCAGCTGCAGTGGTGACTGTTGAATCCCTGATTCTTAAAGTATGATGTTTTCCAACAACTAGACGGAGGCTGTAAATTAACAATCAACAGGTGTTTACTGGAGAAGGGTAATCTAAAGACTAACAGTACAGAGGCATGCTCAAGGCTTATATACAGGTGTGGTCACTGCCGGTACTACAGTATACAGGAGCTGTAAAAGTAGTTCTCTCTTAAAGGTACATACACTACAATTCCTCCCCTTTTAGATTAACAGTACCCATAACATTCAAATAACAGTTAACACTTTAACATGCACATTAAACTGAAATAGTCCATTTATAGATTCAGGCCTAGAAATTGAGTGGGGTTAGCGCCCAATTAGAGGCGCTAGAGGGCCTTGCGCCGGAATTATAGCCGCTTCGGAAATTGATTTGGGCCCTACCATCGGCGTTAGCCGGTAGCGCTGCGCCGGCACCGATGACGTCATCGGTGTGCGCAGCGTCCCGGTTGCCGTGGTAACGCGGCCGGACACCGAAATTCAGTTGCGGCCGCCTCGCCCGTGGCAGCCGCAACCAACGATTTTTCAAAAGTTTCTTGCTGGACTTAGCGCCGGCGCATTAAGGTGGCGCGGCGGCCGGCCGCTTTCCCGGCGGCCGCCTGCCCGCACCTCCCTCCCCGGACTCCTCCACCACCCCCCCGCGGCACAGATGTGTGTGGGCCTCGAGCCCGGCACTTCTCCGAGGTGCCGGGCTCATTTTTCGTGCGATTCCACCGGCCAGCGGTCGGCTGCAGGCAGCTCCTCCTTAACAGAAGGAGGAGGCCTGCAGTACCCCAGCCTGCCGCACCGCATCGGGTGCCGCAGCGGGGGATTAGCGCCGCAATCCTGCATTCAGCGCCATTGCGAGGCGCTGACACCCTCCATTAGCGCCCGCAGCCGTCTGGGCGCGGCGCAGCTGAATTTTTGGCGGGCGCAGCGGCAATTAACGCTGGCGCTAAATTTCGGGCGCTACAGCCCTGGCGGAGGCAAACTCAATTTCTAGGCCTCAGTCTTTGGGGCGGCTTCCTGATCCTTTCTGGATAGCGCCTTTCCTGAGGTTCTTCTTCTTGGCGCGGAGGCGATTCTGGCCCCTTTTCGTCGGTTAGTTCATCAGTTTCCGCTGCTACTGTTTCTGGGGTAGATGCTACCGGTATTTCGGGTTCACCCCCAGGTGCGCAAGACATGGGGTTGACTCGTTCCTGTGACGCTAGGATCTGGTCGACGTGGCGTCTCACAATGTTCTCCCCGACAGCCACTGTGTACATTAGTGGCCCCTGCCGTGTGCATATCGTTCCGGGTTGCCATTTCTCTGTTCGGTAGTCGCGGGCCAAGACTGGTTGTCCTACATTGAAGCTCCTTGTCGGCTTCTCATTGATGTGCTGGAATTGCTTATCCTCAACATTTCTTCGCACATTTGGTCTGAGCAAATCCAGACGAGATCTCAACCTTCGGTTAAAGAACATCATGGCCGGGGTCTGGTTGGTAACTGCATGTGTCGCATTTCTGTAGGCTAACAGGAAATTGTCCACCTTATGCTGTAGCGGAATTTCATCATCGCACATGGCCCTTATCACCTTTTTAAAGGTTTGTACGAACCTCTCAGCCAATCCATTTATGGCTGGATGATACGGGGCGGATGTGTAATGCCTTACCCCATTCCTTCTCATAAATTTCCGAAACTCCTCGGACACAAACTGTGGTCCGTTATCAGAGCAAATCTGCTCTGGCAAGCCGTTCCTGGCAAATATGGTCCGTAGGACTGCAATCGTTTTCTCTGTAGTGGTGGAGGACATTTTGATCACCTCAGGCCATTTCGAGTGCGCATCCACTGCTATTAAGAACATTGAGTCCATGAATGGACCAGCAAAATCAATATGCACCCGTTGCCATGGAGAGGAGGGCCACTCCCATGGGTGTAGAGGGGTATGTGGTGGTGCATTTTGGACCTTCTGGCATCCTGAGCAGCTCTTTGTTAGGTCCTCGAGTTGTTGATCGATCCCCGGCCACCACACATAAGCCCTAGCAAGGCTTTTCATTTTCACCCCTCCCAGATGGCCTTCGTGAAGCTCATTGAGCACTCTCTCCCTTAACTTGGGTGGAATTATCACTCGGGATCCACACATCACTGTCCCCTGGCATACTGACAGCTGTTCTCTTCTGGATGAGAATGCTGGCAACAGTGAGTCGCCATGTGTTGGCCATCCCTTCACCGTCAAATCATATGCCCGAGACAGTGTCGGATCATTGCGGGTCTCCTTCTCTATATCCGCGTTAGTTACGGGCAATCGTTCAATTATCGACGAATAAAATATTTCGATAGGGTCCACTGCTGGTGCTTCCTCCACAGTAGGCAGTGGCAGGCGCGATAGCCCATCAGCGTTTCCATGCTGTTTTGTGCCCTTATACTCTATTTCATCATAATCATAATCATAATCAACTTTATTGTCATTGTTAGTGCACAAGTGCAGTACAACGAAATGTAAGCTTGCGGCTCCCGAGAGTGTACATTTAGATTAAGACATTTAAACATTCAACATTCATTTGGCTTGTAATACATTAACATAAACATAATAAAGTGCATTGGCAGATGTGCAGGCTTTAGAGTTTATTTGTGGAGTTCAGTAGGATGACAGCCCTGGGAAAGAAGCTGTTCCTAAATCTGGTTGTCGGGTTCATATTGGTTCGTCCCTAGAAAAAGGGACCATCTTTGTAGCCGTTGTGCAGTCATCACCGGAACGCCCTTCTTTGGATTAAAGATGGAGACAAGTGGTTGGTGGTCAGTCAGCAAGGTGAACTTCTGCCCGTGCAGATAGTGGTTGAATTTTTTTACTCCCCATACTAGGCTGAGGGCCTCCCTGCCAATCTGGGCATAGTTGCGCTCGGCTGAGGTTAGTGACCGAGACGCAAAGGCTACTGGCCTCTCCAACCCGTCTGGGAATTTGTGCGACAGCACCGCTCCAATACCATAGGGTGATGCATCACACGCCAACCAAATTGGTAGTGCTGGGTTGAAATGGGCCAACACCTCTTTTGATGTGCTCAATTCTTTGCACTTCTGAAAAGCTCGTTTACATTCGTCATTCCACTTCCATGGTACCCCCGTTTGCAGTAGGGTGTTCAGTGGGCGTAATACTGCAGACAAATTCGGCAAGAACTTATGGTAGTAGTTCACCAGCCCGAGGAACGACCTCAGTTGTGACACATTTTCCGGTGCTGGAGCCTTGACTACTGCCTCAATCTTTTCTGGGGACTTATGTAACCCCTTTTCATCAATAACGTGGCCACAATATGAGATCTGCTTCTGGAAAAACTCGCACTTGTGGCGATTAGCTCGTAGCCCATATTCCTTTAATCTAGTGAGCACCTTCTCCAGGTTGGCGAGGTGATCACTGTCATTTTCGCCCGTGACCAGGATGTTGTCCAAATAACACTGGGTCCCTGGAATCCCTTGCAGGACTTGATCCATTGCCCTTTGCCAAATAGCCGGAGCTGATGCTACCCCGAACACCAGCCGGTTGTATTGGTAGAGACCTTTATGAGCGTTGATCGTGAGGTATTGTTGCAAGGCTTCTTCTATCTCCATTTGCAGGTACGCCTGGGCCAGATCAATCTTGGTGAAGCGTTTACCTCCAGATAGCGAGGTGAAAATATCCTCAATTCGTGGAAGTGAATATTGTACCGTGTGAAGGACTGGGTTCACTGTCACCTTAAAATCCCCACAGATGCGGACCTTCTTTGGTTCCCCAGGCGTATTACTCAACGACCTCTTCATTACAGGAATGATGGGTGTAGCCCACTCGCTCCAGTGCACTTTGGACAGTACTCCTGAACGTTCCAATCCTTCCAGCTGTACTTCGACGGCTGATCGGATCGCATAAGGCACCGGTGTGGCCTTAAAAAACTTTGGGCTTGCATTTTCCTCTATTTTAATCATCGCTGTTATGCCTTTTAGTGTTCCGAGTCCCTCCTGGAACACTTCTTGTGCATCAGTTAGCATTTTTGACAGTCGTCCAGGTGTGACGTCGTCATCCTTTTTGGCCTCAACCTCCAGTGCCTGTATGGAATGCCAATCTACTTGTATCTTCCGGATCCATTCATGTCCTAGTAGTGGTGGTCCTCCATCTGGCAATACATATAGGTCCATTTTGGGTATTTCCTGGCCTTTGTATATCACGTTCACCCTTATTTTTCCTTTGGGGTAGACTTTTTGCCCCGTGTACGTCTTCAAGACAATCTCTGTAGCTTTCAAGGGTATATGTGAGAATAGCCGCTTGTAGTCCCTTCGGTTTATGACTGTTAGGGCTGATCCTGTGTCCAATTTCACTTGGACTCCGTCTATCTTGAGCGTGACCCAGATAGTTTGGTGATCCTCCATTTTGATTACCTTATGTAGTTTCAGACAACCCAGCTCCTTGCTTCCGGAGTCTGTATCACTTTTCTGTTCGTCTGAACTACTGTCCATCACCTTATGTACCTTTTTGTACTTCAGCTGTGGAGATTTCTTGCTGCTGGTTTTCTTCCCTGACCTGCAGACTCTTGCTATGTGTCCTGCTTTTCCACACTGTCTGCACACTTGGTCCTTGAACCAACAATCCTTCTGGTCGTGTGTTGTTCTGCCACAGCGATAACACTTTCCTGCTCCATATGACATTTCATTGGTGCCATATTCTTGTGGTCTCCATTGTATCTCTGCAGCGCCCCTTGCGGCTGCTTCGTGTGATACTGCCATGCTGAAAGCCTTGTCCAGCGTAAGATCCTTTTCTGATAGAAGCCGTTTCTGGGTTCCTTCACTTTGAAGCCCAAACACAAACTTGTCCCTTAACGTATCTGCTAGTCCCAATCCAAACTGGCAGTGTTTCGATAGCTTGCGCAGTTCCGTTAAGTACTCAGCATTACTTTCGTCTTTATGCTGGTTCCTTTTGTGGAACTTAAATCTTTCTGCTATCAGCAGCAGTGTGGGGTTTAAGTGGTCCTATAGGATTTCCACTATGCTTTCGAAATTCTTATCCACTGGCTTCTCTGGGGTTATTAGGTTTCGCAGTAAGCCATAAGTTTTTGCACCCATGGAATTCAACAAAACCAGTGCTTTCCTAGCATCTGGCACTTCATTCGCCTTGCAGTACACCTCAATGCGTTCCACATATGTCGCCCAATCTTCGACTTCATTGTCGAACGCAGTGACACTGCCACTCTTCGGCATCCCTGGGTGTGGTTAAACTGTCTAAAATGGCGTCTCCCGCGCTCTCCCTTCTCCGCTGGCACAAAATGGTGTCTCCTGCGCTTTTCTTTCTTCCCGCGCTCGCCCTTCTTCTCCGCTGCGGCTTCTAAAATGGTGTCTCCCGCGCTCTCCCTTCTTCTCCGCGGCTCAATGGCGCCTCCCGCGCTTCCTTTCTTTCCCCGCGGACGCTGTTCAGCCCTTGAGCCCTGGCTGCGCTCTGCGCGTTCTCCTGTGCGCCTCTCTCGTTGCCGCCGCTCAATCCTGAACCCCGGCTGTGCTTTACCCTCTCTCTCTTTTTGTTTTCCGTCGACGCCACTCGGTCTTCAACCCCCGGCTGCGCCCTGTGCACTTCACCCTCTCTCTTACCCCGTAAACGCTGCTCGGCCTTTTCTGTGCCGTCGGTCGGCTGCAGCCGCCGCTGTCCGGGAAGGGTCTGCGCTGTACCTGTTGCCAGTCTGTTGCTGGATCGTTGTGGCTGGAGAACCAAGCCCAGCTCTCAACAGCCTCCCCTGCGATGTTCACTCTCTGCTGGATGACTGGGCGTTTGCTCGTGGTCGACGCCCGTGCTCCTGGCCTCGACTTTCTTCCACCGTCCTCCCGGAGCGAATCCAGGAGGAGTAGTAACACCAATGACGGTAACACCAATGACAAATTGCAGAAAAAATGTTTTTTACAAAATGGACGCCACCTTACCTCAGACCACATGTCTTCAGTCATATTAAAATCATTCAAATATCTAATTTAATCAATTTCTATGATCAATTTCTCATTTCCCTTCCTATGAAATGACTAACACCAATGACATACTTAAAAGCCTCGCATTAAATTATCAACTAAATCATCAAATTTATAACAAATGAAGAGAGACAGCAGACTCACCAGGTGCCTCTGTTGGTCGCACTTCCTCCAATGACCTCTTGAACATGGGGTTACCGCTATTACCGTTATATTATTTATAATATTTAGTTGGTATTTTAGTTATTTTAGGTTTCCATTCCATAAATGTGACATTTGTGTTTCCTTAATGACATTTAAAGTAGGAAAAAAATATATTTTTAAACTCAGAATATGTCTCTAAACTTCCATACATGATCTGAGTGACAAGCAAATTGCTTGCACTTGGTATTTTATATAAATTATAAAAAACAAGCATTGCTCATTACATGACTCAAATATGTTTTATTATTAAAAGAACAGTGTATATTTATCAAAAATATATATTACATGTGATCATTAAGTTCATTTAAAGTATTTTGCTTGCTGCAAAGGTGAGAGACAGGAATGCCACCGTTTCTGTAGAATGACCCAGGTAGATTCGAATCGACCTCGTCGCCACTGTTGAATCCGTGATTCTTAAAGTATGATGTTTTCCAATAACTAGACGGAGGCTGTAAATTAACAATCAACAGTTGTTTACTGGAGGAGGGTAGTCTAAAGACTAACAGTACAGAGGCATGCTCAAGGCTTATATACAGGTGTGGTCACTGCCGGTACTACAGTATACAGGAGCTGTAAAAGTAGTTCTCTCTTAAAGGTACATACACTACAGTGACACAGCCTGCTGAAGAGACCTCCCGGGATTCATAAACCCTGAAACAAGGGCCATTTTAGCCCCAAGAGGCTCATGGTACTAGAGCGCAGCCAAGCACCCCTGGTGTCCCTGGCCCTCAGGTATAACTTCAAAGCAGCACCAGAATAGGTTTAAGAACAGTACAGAGGCACCGGGG
The DNA here is from genome assembly GCF_052327205.1 of Somniosus microcephalus. Taxonomy (NCBI): domain Eukaryota; kingdom Metazoa; phylum Chordata; class Chondrichthyes; order Squaliformes; family Somniosidae; genus Somniosus; species Somniosus microcephalus. The sequence continues at coordinate 100,128,146 of NC_140998.1, read as the reverse complement.
GTAGGTATGGTAGCAATAGGAAACACTTACAGTAAATATATAGATGCCCAGTAAAACCACTTTGTGACACCAGTATTCTGCATTAAGTCTGTTCTTTGTTTTTTGTGTTTGAGAGAATGTTTGGAGGTCAGGTTGCAATGGGAGACAACATTCCTTCTATGCCTCCTTACTGAACTATTGCTTTGTTAGGCAGATCTCTTCTGAGATATCATCAAAGGAGTGGTTTAATCTGTATACTGTAGTGGCAGAATATCTCCTATTTATTTTTTTCTTCTTTATTGCAGCATGCCTCTGTTATTTCTGCTTCCCCTTGCTCCTGTTCTGTCCCCTTATATATAAGGATATATGTGGGAAAAGAAAGAAAGACTTGCATTTATATAGCGCCTTTCACAACCTCAGGACGTCTCAGCGCTTTACAGCCTATGAAGCACTTTTGAAGTGTTGTCACTGTTATAATGTAGGAAACACGGCAGCCAAATTGCACACAGCAAGGTCCCACAAACAGCAATGTGATAATGGCCACATAATCTGGTTTTTTTTATTGGGCATGCCAATAGAAAACCCCATGGTAAGGATTCCTTGACAGAAGGGTGGGGAGCAAAAGATTTCCCTGCCTGAAACTGCTGAAAGGCAGCTTGCAGAATCCCTCCTTCGTTGCACAGCTAAAAAATGATTTTTATAATTGCTTCAGTAAAAGCTGATATTTCAGACCAACTTTATGGACACTCAAAGCCTGTGAGCTCAACCACTTCCTGCTTTGACCCCTCTTTTACCCCTCTTTTCCACAGGCGTAACTTAAATCAGGGGCAATTCTGGTGTAAATGGTGAAATTTCAGGGACAGCAGCGTTGGCTCATTATCCTCTCATTTGCAAACGTGCCCCACAATGGGTGCCAGAGCATTTGCTGCCACCAGCCAATCCTACCAGAGTTTAGAATGTGTTTTAGAATGGGTGTAACTCTGGTGAATCTGAATCCAAATTCCAGTCCTCTGCACCAGAACTGCACCACCATTGCACTAAAACAAATGGAATTTCAGCCAATAGATTTTTTTTGTGTGATAAACACAATGTGGTGCTGTACACCTTTTCAGAGTGTCCCCACTGGACATTTACTGTCAGACTTTGTTTATTCCATTATTGTTGCTAGATTTCCAGGTGGACCTGTATCATATGACCAGATGGGGGACTATTTTACAACATTATGACACAAGACCGTGGATTACTTTGTTTTACAAAGAAATACAGTCAAACATATAAATATAATTTATTAAAAGTCTTGAGTGTAGAAAACAAGGGCCTAGAAATTCAGTATCGCCACGTTTGGGGCGCGACAGCCGGGCGTTCGCTAAATTTAGCTCCCGGCGCAACTTAGCGCCACCTTCGCTGATATTCAGTTGCATCGCCCCAAGAGGTTGCTGCTGCGCTAAAGCAGGCGATGCACGACTATCATAAGGCGCTAAGCCGGCGAGCCGGGGCGCTACCACCGAGGGCGGGCGCAGCGCAGGTGCGGTGAGTTGCTGATTGAAGGCAGACACGCTGGCGCCAGTCAGCTCTTAAAGGGGGAGGGTGGATTTGTTTGGCTGCCACGCCCTGCACACTGCAGCCCTGAATCAAGGCCTGAACATAGCTGCTTCAACAGTTCAACGCCCACGACTATGGAGAAGGCTAGGGAGCGAGCGCAGCGCTTCAGCGAGGGTGCCCTGAAGCTACTGGTTGGCGCAGTGGAGCGCAGGTGACTTGTCCTCTTCCCTGATAGTGGCAGGAGGCCGCTGCCCAGCGAGTATAGAAAAGCCTGGAGGTAGGTGGCAAACAGGGTGACCTCCAACAGCATGGTAGCCAGGACTCCTGTGCAATGCAGAAAATAGTTCAACGACCTCACTCGGGTTGTCAGGGTGAGTACCCTTTCTAGTATCCTCCTCATCCCTGCATGTGCACCTCACTTTATGGCCAAAGGGACCTGAAAGCCCCAATGCCCAGCCCTCATCCAGCAGCTATGGGACTCTCATGAAAATCACTTGCACATTCAGCACTTTACACACTGACAGGGCTATTCTACCATGGGAGGCAGTGCAGGCAAGATCAGGGCTTGACACTGTCAGGGCTATTCCACCATGGGAGGCAGTGCAGGCAAGATCAGGGCTTGACACTGTCAGGGCTATTCCACCATGGGAGGCAGTGCAGGCAAGATCAGGGCTTGACACTGCACTTAGAGGCCATCCTTTCTTTTGCAGGGCAAGCTGGCCCACAATCGCAGGCAGCAGCGACGGACCAGGAGAGGCCGTCCTGACCTCAAAGAGCTCAGCGACCTGGAGCAGCATGTGGAGCGCATTATGGCAGGCTGGCTGATTGGCCCCGTTGCCAGTGGAGATGCCGACCCTGTTCTGGGCACCAATGGTTGTAGTGTCCGAGTATAAATAATACACGGACTGCAGGAGAACAATAAAACAGGTATTTACTTGAACAGAGGGTAACTTAAGACTGACGTACAGAAGCATGTTATGGCTTTATATACAGGGGTGGTCACTGCTGGTACTGCAGTATAAAATCAGTTCTTCTCTTAAAGGTACATATACAACAATTCCTCCCCTTTTAGATAAACAGTACATAACATTCATTTAACAACTAAATAATAACTAATTACAACTACAATTTTCTCTGTACTATATACATCAACTGAAATAATCATTTATAAGTTCAGTCTTTGAGGAGGCTTCCTGATCCTGACTGGATAGCGCCTTTCTCGAGTATCCTGTTCTTGCGGCGGAGTTGATTCTGGTTCATTGTCATTGGTTGGTTCGTCAGCTTCCAATACCACTGCTTCTGAGGTAGACGCAATCTGTACTTCGGGTTGAATACCAGGTGCACCTGCTCGTGGTATGGGTTTGGCTTGTTCCTGTGACTCTAGAATCTGGTCAGCATGGCGATTCACGATGCTCTCTCCAACGTCCACTGTGTACATTAGTGGTCCCTGCTGTGTGCATATCGTTCCTGGCTGCCATTTTTCTGTTCGGTAGTCGCGGGCCAAGACTGGTTGCCCTATCTTGAAGCTCCTGGTTGGCTTCTCCTTTATGTGCTGGAATTGCTTATCCTCAACATCTCATCTTATGTTTGGTTTGAGCAAATCCAGGCGACATCTTAGCCTTCGGTTGAAGAAAATTATGGCTGGAGCTTGGTTGGTGACTGCATGTGTCGCATTCCGGTAAGCAAACAAGAAATTATCCACCTTGTGTTGTAGTGGTATGTCGTCATTATGCATTGCCTTTATTGCCTTTTTAAAGGTCTGAAAAAAACTCTCAGCCAATCCATTTGTGGCTGGATGATATGGGGCAGGTGTGTAATGCTTCACCCCATTATTCCTCAGAAACCTCCGGAAATCCTCTGACACAAACTGTGGCCCATTGTCGGAGCAAATCTGTTCTGGCAAGCCATTCCTGGCGAAGATGGTCCGTAGGACTGCAATAGTTTTCTCCGTGGTGGTGGAGGACATTTTGATGACCTCTGGCCATTTCGAATGGGCGTCCACAGCGATTAGGAACATTGAGTCCATAAATGGACCAGCAAAATCAATGTGTACCCGTTGCCATGGAGATGAGGGCCACTCCCATGGATGTAGCGGGGCCTGTGGTAGAGCGTTTTGGACCTTCTGGCATCCTGTGCATCACTTGGTCATATCCTCGATTTCTTTATCGATTTCCGTCTTCACCGGAACGCCCTTCTTTGGGTTAAAAATGGAGACCAGGGGCTGATGATCAGTCAGTAGGGTGAATTTCTGCCCGTGAAGATAGTGATTGAACTTCTTCATCCCCCACACCAGGCTGAGGGCCTCCCTGTCAATCTGGGCATAGTTACGCTCGGCTGAGGTTAACGAGCACGACGCAAAGGCTATTGGCCTCTCTGAACCGTCAAGGAATTTGTGTGACAGCACCGCTCCGATGCCATAGGGAGACGCATCACATGCTAACCGAATCGGTAGTGTTGGATTGTAGTGGGCCAATACTTCTTTTGAAGTGATTAGACATTTACATTTCTGAAAGGCACGCTTACACTCATCACTCCATTTCCATGTTACTCCAGTTTGCAGCAGGGCGTTCAGTGGGTGCAGAATTGTAGATAAATTCGGCAAGAACTTATGGTAGTAGTTCACCAACCCGAGGAACGACCTCAGTTGCGACACATTTTCCGGTGCTGGAGCCTTGACTACTGCCTCAATCTTGTCCGGCGACTTATGCAACCCTTCCTCATCAATCACGTGGCCACAATATGAGATTTGTCTCCTGAAGAACTCGCATTTGGGGCAGTTGGCTCGTAGCCCATATTCCTGTAAACTCGTGAGCACCTGCTCCAGGTTGGCAAGGTGTTCACTGTCATTTTCGCCCGTAACCAGGATGTCATCCAAATAACACTGGGTCCCCGGGATCCCTTGCAGGACTTGTTCCATCGCCCTCTGCCAAATAGCCGGGGCTGATGCTACCCCGAATACCAGTCGATTGTACTGGTAAAGGCCTTTGTGAGTGTTTATCGTGAGGTATTTCCTAGATGCTTCTTCCAGCTCCATTTGTAGATACGCTTGGGCCAGATCAATCTTTGTAAAGCGTTTCCCTCCAGATAGTGAGGCGAAAATATCTTCTATCCATGGAAGTGGATATTGTACTGTGTGCAGGACTGGGTTCACAGTTACCTTGAAGTCCCCACAGATGCGAACCTTCTTCGGTTCCCCAGGCGTGCTGCTCAATGATTTCTTCATTACAGGAATGATGGGTGTGGCCCACTCGCTCCAGTCCACCTTGGACAGCACACCCGAATGCTCCAGACTCTCCAGCTCTGCTTCAACGGCTGGGTGGATCGCGTAAGGTACCGGTCTGGCCTTAAAAAATTTTGGGTTTGCGTTATCTTCGATTTTTATCATTGCCGTTACTCCTTTTAGAGTCCCAAGTCCTTGTTGGAACACCTCTTTCGCGTCAGTTAGAATTTTTGACAGTCGTCCAGGTGTGACGTCGTCATCCTTTTTATCAGTCACAGTTAGCGCCTGAATGGAATGCCAATCTAATGGTATTTTTCGGATCCATTCACGTCCCAATAATGGTGGTCCTCCATCTGGTAGTATATATAGATGCAGTTTCTGTGTTTCCTTGCCGTTGTACTCAACTGGCACCCTTATTTTTCCTCTGGGGTAGACTTTTTGCCCCGTGTATGTCTTCAATACAATGGACGTGTCCTTCAAGGGTATGTGTGAGAATAGCCGCTCATAGTCTCGTCGATTCATGACAGTTAGGGCTGATCCTGTGTCCAATTCCATCTTTACTGGGGACCCTGCTATCATGAGGGTGACCCAAATGGTTCGGTGATCCTCCTTTGCGATCACGTTGTGTAACTTTAGACAACTTAGTCTCCTGCTCCCGGAGTCCTTATCACTCTCCTGATCTTCCGAACTACTGTCTGTCAATTTCTTTACTTTCTTGTACTTTTCCTTAGTAGTTCTTGTAGTTTTGGTTTTCTTTCCCGACCTGCAGGCTCTTGCTATGTGTCCCATTTTCCCACATTGCCTGCATACTTTGTCCTTAAACCAGCAGTCCTTCTGATCATGGGCTGTTCTGCCGCAGTGATAGCACTTTTCTGCTCCATACGCCATTTCGTTAGCGCTGTATTCCTGTGGTTTCTGTTGTATTTCCGCAGCTCCCCGTGCTGCTGCTTCGTAGGATACTGCCACGCTGAAAGCCTGTTCTAGCGTCAGGTCCTTTTCCGAAAGTAGTCGTTTCTGGGTTCGTTCACTCTGGAGCCCGCAGTCAAACTTATCCCGTAAGGTGTCTGCCAGTCCTGCTCTGAACTGGCAGTGCTTCGATAACTTGCGTAGTTCTGTAAGATAGTCAGCATTGCTCTCCTCTTTGTGCTGGTTTCTTTTATGGAACTTGAATCTTTCTGCTATCAGCAGCGGTGTAGGGTTTAGGTGTTCCTGTAAGATATTAACAATCTCTTCAAAACTTTTCTCCATTGGTTTAGCTGGGGTAATTAAATTCCGCAATAGGCCGTACATTCTCGCGCCCATCAAATTTAATAATACCGACGCCTTCTTTCCATCGGCCACCTCATTTGCCTCGCAGTACACTTCAATTCTTTCCACATACGTGGTCCAGTCTTCTACCTCGTTGTCGAAAGCAGTGATACTGCCACTCTTCGGCATCTTGAGTGATTTAAAATGGCGCCTCCCGCGGTTTTTCTTCTTCCCCAATGGAATAAAATGGCGCCTCCTGCGCTTTCCCTTCTTCCCCAATGGAATAAAATGGCGCCTCCCGCGCTTTTCCTTCTTCCCCTTGCTGCCACGCTGCTCCTAGCATTCTACAGGGTAATGGCAGTGACCCGCGGCTTCGGCGTGTATCACTTTTCCTTCCCCTCGTTCTATCCTCTCCACGCTGCCCGGTTCTTGAGCACCGACCGCGCCCTGTGCGCTCCACCCTCTCTCTCTCTCTTCCTCCCGACGACACTGCACGGCCCCTTTGCAGAGCCGCTCGATCGAGCCCGAGCCCGCCGCAGTCCGGAAGGGTCAGCGCACTACCTGCTACCAGCACGACTTGCTGGAACACCTCGACTGGGGACCCAGGCCCAGCTCTCCACAGCCTCCCCTGTAACTCTCCGATGGATCCCTGGGCAGTTGCCCATGGTTGACGCCCGCCGTTCTGCCTTCGACCTCCAAGAAGCTTCTCTTCAGGGAAAAGATCCCCGTGAGGTGATGCAGTACTGCAGGTGAGTTCAAACCTGCCCATCGCCAGTGTAGTGTCCGAGTATAAATAATACACGGACTGCAGGAGAACAATAAAACAGGTATTTACTTGAACAGAGGGTATCTTAAGACTGACGTACAGCAGCCTGGTATGGCTTTATATACAGGGGTGGTCACTGCCGGTACTGCAGTATAGAATCAGTTCTTCTCTTAAACGTACATACACAACAATGGTAAGGTCATCCCCTTTTTGACCTCTCTCTTTCCACTTGCACCTCACACCAGCATCCTTTGCCACTAGCATTTTCTGTTGTTATTTTGGATTTCCATCATCTGCAGTATTTTGCTATCGTACTAGTGCCTGTGCTCTGTCAGGTTGGCAGCATTCCTGCAGCCAACACTATCACTCCTCCACTGCAGCTGCCACCACCCGTAGGACAGACTGCTGCCGCCCAAGCAGAGTTGGAGCAGTCAGCAGCCGGGCCCTCCAGGCCCAGAGCTGGTCCAGGCCATCCCCCAAGGGCATCTGCCGTCTCACCATCTGACCCTCAGCAGCCTTCCCCCAGCCTTGCTGCAGCCACTGGGGTCCCATTGAGGAGGAGCTGCAGGGCGGGAAGGGGCCACTCGCGGAAGCGAGGTGGATCACCCTCGCAGGGGAAAAAGTAGAAGGTGTGGCCAAATGTTTTTTTTATATATGAAGGCCGAGAAGATTTTTTTATATATTAAGGCCGAGACTGTTGTGTTTTTTTATATATGAAGGCTGATGCGCTATCAATTACTCATAAAAGACTGAGAGTTAAGAGAGTAACTAAAGGCTTTTATTAACAAAAGAATGAAGGTCTGCCTCGAGTGGTCGACCGGTCCAGAATACACAAAGGGCTGGGGAGCAGTCACCTTTATACTAGGACTTGTGGGAGGAGTCAGCCGAGGCATGTCCAGGCATGTACACAGTGGAATACAAACAGTGGTTTACCACAAAGGCCGAGACTTGTGTTTGTTTCTTATGAAGGCCGAGACTGTTGTGTTTGTTTTTTATGAAGTTTGAGACTGTTGTGTTTGTTTTTTTATAAAGGCCGAGGATCATGGTCATTTTTGTTTAACTGTTTTTTTCATTTTCTGAATGTTGTGAGAGCCAGTTATGTCTCTGACTGTTTTTTGGGGGGTTTATCTGAATTAGTTTGTCATGCGGGAAGGGCACAGAGTTTGCACAGTAAAAAATTTTCTTTAATCACATTGTCCATGTTTGCATTTTGAACTATTTGTTGCCTTGACCGGCTGAGGGCTTGCGGAGCGGCTCCATTCATCTTCTTTCATTGGCACAAGCCATTCCCTGAGAGGGGGCCTAGAACCGAGTTGCAATAAGCCGCTGACGGAGGGCCCTTGCACTTTGTGCCTCCCTCCCGTCTTGGTGCTCCTCCTCCTCCTCCTCCTCCTCCTCCTCTGGTGGTCCTCCAATGTCTGCTGGCAGTGGCTGTCCTGAGGATATCCAGGTTGTGCAGCATGCAGCACACTACAACGAAATGGGAGACTCGCTCAGGTGAGTACTGTAGGGCTCCTCCGGAACGATCCAGACAGCGGAACCGTTGCTTGAGCATGCTGGTTGTGTGCTCAATGATGTTCCTGGTTGCTTGATGGCTGTCATTGTATCACTCTTCAGCAGGGGTGCTGGGCGCACGGAGGCGGGGTCATTAGCCAGGTGCACAAAGGATAGCCTTTGTCCCGAAAAGCCATCCTCGTGGGTGAGCCTGGGCTTTGAAAATGTCTGCCACAGAAGTCTGGCACAGGATGAAGGCATCGTGGCTGCTGCCTGGAAAGCGGGCATTGACAGCTAGTATGAGCTGCCTGTGGTCACACACCAACTGGACGTTGAGCGAATGGTAGCCCTTCTGGTTGCGGTAATTCTCTGCATTCTGTAGAGGCGCCCGCAAAGCCACATGCGTGCAGTCAATGGCGCCCTGGACCATGGGGAAGCCCGCTATTCCTCCAAATCCCATTGCACGCTCTTGCTGCTTGTCCAGGGTCATGGGGAAGGAGATGTACTGACGTCTCCTTCTGAAAAGGGCATTGGTCACCTGGCGGATGCAGCAATGTACCGCGAACTGGGAGATGTTGGCAATGTCCCCAGTAGCGGATTGGAAGGAGCCGGTGGCATAGAAGTTGAGAGCCACCGTCACCTTCACTGCCACCGACAGAGACGTCCTGCTCCTCAGCTGTGGCTGCAGATCTCTGCGAAGCAGGTGGCAGATCTCAGTGACCACCTTCCTTCTGAATCGCAGCCTCCGAACACACTGCTCCTCAGACATGTTCAGATATGAGAACTGCTGGCGGTATACCCTGGGTGGGTAAGGCCTCCTGTGCCAACGCATGTTGGCCCTTTTCCGTCTGGCCATGACTGGCACTCTCTCACGGCGTCTCTGAGCCCTTTGAATGCAATGCAGTAAGCCAAGGTTTCCACCCATTGCAGCCCCCATTATATGTGGCGGCTCAAGGCTATGGCACTGAAAGTTAAATCCAAATGCAAAGCTCTGGCCTGAAGCAAGAAGTACCTGTGCGAGCGCTGAGTCAAACCAGAAAGCTCTCTCCCTTTGTCTCTCTCCAAATATCCGTCTCTCACAAAGAAGGAGTGGAACAAAATGGCTGCCACTTATAATGCAGGAGGAGTCCCCTTTAATTAGCACCCCCTGCGCCCCGCAGCAACTGGGAACCGTTCCCCTCTACCTGTCGTTGGGGGCGCCAGGCGCACAGAAGGGCGGCGCCACTGAAGTTCCGGTCCAGGGCGCACCAAGGGCATTGCACCATGAAATGACATCAGGATCTGCGTACGCAGCTGAGCGGGCGCTGCGGTTTAGTGCCACCGCTAAATCTTGAGTGAAGTTCGCGAGAGGCGCAGATCGCGCTGCGCCTGGGTGCTAGCCGCTTAGCGCCCCACTTCTCCTCCTAAGGCGCTAACGGCTGGCGCTAACAACTGAATTTTTAGGCCAAGCTCTTTAAGGATCGCACTTACTTCTTGTAACAATTTCCCTGTCACATTTTGTTGATAACATCTGTCCTGTTATAAAATAGTATATCCTCTGATTCAGCATAAGGAACGTTACAGGATCTGCTACCATATATATCATTCAGGTAATCATAAGCAAAATCAACATAGCTGGAGCAATTTATATACAGCATCTATACCTGAACTTATAAGCTCAATGACTTTCTCAAGTTATTCTTTTATTTATAATCATGGGTTTTATTGTTTCATCGCTATTCCAAATCAGTAAGACCATTGAACTTTGTTTCTTCCATAACCAACTGTTATTAATATTTGTCACTACCATTACTGTAACCATCATATGACAAAAGAAAGACTTGCATTTATATAGCACCTTTCACGACCACCGGACGTCTCAAAGCGATTTACAACCAACGAAGTCACTGTTGTAATGTGGGAAACAGGAAGATATGAGTAATTATAAGCTTACTAGACTAGGATTGTTGAAGGGTCAGCTGACAAGAAGGGAAGGAAGAATAATGTACTTTTTTAGTGGGTTACAATACTCTTGTATATGTGTTATAAACAACCATCTAACAGCAATATAGCCCACCAATTGCCCCTGGCACTGGGCTATGTGTTAGTTTTGAAATGTCTGGTGATGTGAAGCTATTTCACAGGTAAAAGGATTAATACAATCTTAATGACTTTCTGTTCTGTTCAAACAACACTGTATTCTGCAGGAGATCTTGAGATTATTAACTCAGGAATTTTTCATTTTATAATGTGCTGGGCAAAAATGATTTAATAAGGCATTGGCCCAAAGTAGTTCCTCTGTTACATTTTGTGCAACTGGAATTATGTGGTCACAATGGCCCTGAAACTGCAGTCGGCGGCGTAGCTAAGGACTAAGCTGCCGACCTTCGAACAAAATCCACACTTACCTCACGCAAAGCCCAAAGCTAAAACTTGCTTTGAAACACTGCAGAGTTGTATACAGCATAGGGGCCCATGTGGGATCATGTGGGACGGTGCTCCTTTCACTAGCCAATCAGGAAACATTTCAACTTGGTCAGACCACACTTGGCGTACTGTGCACAGTTCTGGTCTCCATATTATAAAAAGGATATAGAGACACTGGAGAGGGTGCAAAAAAAAGATTTACTAGAATGAAACCAGAACTGAGAAGTTATACTTATTAGGAAAGGCTGAACAGTTTGGGGCTCTTTTCTCTAGAAAAGAGGAGGTTGAGGGTGACCTGATAGAGGTTTTTATGATTATGAAAGGATTTGATGGGGTAGATGTAGAGAAAATGTTTCCACTTGTGGGGGAGTCAAAAACTAGAGTTCATAAATATAAGATAGTCACCAATAATTCCAATAGGGAATTCAGGAGAAACTTCTTTACCCAAAGAGTGGTAAGAATGTGGAATGTGCTACCAGGAGTAATAGTTGAGGTGAATAGCATAGATGAATTTAAGGGGAAGCTAGATAAGCACATGAAGGAGAACGGAATAGAAGTATATGCTGATAGTTAGATGAAGAGGGGTGGAAGAAGGCTTGTGTGGAGCATAAACACCGGCATGGACTAGTTGGGCCGAATAGCCTGTTTCTGTGCTGTAGACTTTTTGGCCAGAATTTTCCAGGGTCCGTGCGGACGTGATCGAGAGGTGGGTCGGGTGGGAAAGTTGATATTTTTGGGACCGGGTCGGGAGCCCACCCCCACGTGCCTTTCCCTCGGGCGTGTCTGTCAGCCTGGCAGCAACCCGACCGGCAGAGGCGGGCAACCCAATTTTACGTATTATTAGCTTGTTCTCAGACCCTTAAGAATCTTTTTAACCTTACCTTTTAAATTTACCTGGATGGCCACGGGAGCCATGCTGCTCGGGAACCACTTCTGTCAACCTGAGTTCAGTGGCCATTGCTCCAGCTGATTGGTTGACAGCATGAAATGTACTATAAAGGCTCCCACCTGACAGCTGATCACTTTCCTCAGGCAGAAGCTGTTTCTCTCTGTTGTGTCCGTGTATAATAAGACACAGACTGCAGGAGAACGGTACAACAGGTGTTTACTCAACGTGGCTCACACGGGAACTGATCTGTACAGATTACTACTCAGTGCTATATACAGGTGTGGTCACTGCCGGTACTGCAGTATACATGAGCTGTAAAAGATAGCTCCCCCCTTAAAGGTATATACATTACAATTCCTCCCCTTTTAGATTAACAGTACCATAACACTCATTTAACAATTAAATATCAAACTAATTACAATTAACACTTTTAACATGCAACATTAGCTGAAAATAGTCTATTTATATATTCAGTCTTTGGGTAGGCTTCCTGATCCTTTCTGGATAGCGCCTTTCCCGAGTGTCTTGCTCTTGGTGCGGAGGCGATTCTGGCCCCCTGTCGTCGGTTGGTTCATCAGCTTCCGATGCTACTGTTTCTGGGGTAGATGCGACCTGTACGTCGGGTTCATCACCAGGTACGTATGGGCGAGGCATGGGGTTGACTTGTTCCTGTGACTCTAGGATCTGGTCAGCATGGCGTCTCATGATGCTCTCCCCAACATCCACTGTGTACATTAGTGGCCCCTGCCGTGTGCATATCGTTCCTGGCTGCCATTTTTCTGTTCGGTAGTCGCGGGCCAAGACTGGTTGCCCTACATTGAAGCTCCTTGTTGGCTTCTCATGGATGTGCTGGAATTGCTTACTCTCAACATCTCTTCGTACGTTTGGTCTGAGCAAATCCAGGCGAGATCTTAACCTTTGGTTAAAGAACATCATGGCTGGGGCCTGGTTGGTGACTGCATGTGTCGCATTCCGGTAGGCGAACAGGAAATTGTCCACCTTGTGCTGCAGCGGAATGTCGTCATTGTACATAGCCTTTATTGCCTTCTTAAAGGTTTGTACGAACCTCTCAGCCAATCCATTTGTGGCTGGATGATACGGGGTGGATGTGTAATGCCTGAAATAAAGAATAGATTTGCCTTCCAAAGCTAGGCTTTATTAACTTTAAAATCTGCAGCACATCTTCCCACATCCAGTCCCAACCAAAGCTGGAAAAGAACTGAATTTAAGGTGGCCACAACACATCATGTGATCATCAACTACCAATGAGATTACAACATATATCCCAAGGCAGTTAACAAACAACCAATCACAATACTTTTACTAAACAAGGAATAATCACCACATTCACCCCTCCTTTTAAAATATACTCCAACCTAAATAACCTTTACAATTTATAATTAATTATTTACAACTAAAACTATGCACAACAAGAATAAAACTGTTCACATGACACAATACTAAGTGAACAACAAATAGTAACATTGCACATAAGTATTAAGTATCTCTCAACTAAAACAATATACTATAATATTTCAACAATTTTAAAACATTACTATCAATTTAAAAGTCCATTTTCAATCGGTCGACCGGATATCTTGTTCGTGTCGACCTTCTTAACCTTGGTGAAATTCCTTGCCCTCCCACACCAGAAGGCACAGAAGTATCTTCAGCAGGAAGGCTATCCATATCCCGATTTTCAACGGTTTCCGGATTAGAAATCCCATCAGAAGGTAAACTGGGACGGTCATAAACATCTATCAAGGGCTAACTAATAGAAGTATAATTATCTGCAATCGGATTGGAAATATTCATAGTATCTGTAACAGCATCCACATTATCTGAATCATGACTATTGTTAATATCCTCAGAAGAGGGCTGGCCCCCACAAGGAGCCAAGTCTTTAATTGAAACAGTACTTTCTTTCCCATCTTGGAATCGAATATGAGCATATTGGGAAGTTGCCTCCAACAGCTCCACCTCCTCCACCAAAGGATCATATTTTGACAATCTAACATGGCGTCGAAGCAGCACAGGTCCCTGCATAGTAAGCCACAGCCCCGAGACTGGAGAAGCAGCGGACCTGCGCGGGAGCAGCCCGAGGCGGCTGAGTATAAGAGGGAGCAGTCAGAGGCACCGACCAATCCAGGTTCCAGGAGAGAGGTAAAAAGTAATCCAAGTGTGACGTCACCAGGGAGCAGGTAAGTGATTGGTTGGTGAGTATTTCTCTCTTTTCAATACAAGCTTGAATTCTGTGGTGTTAAATTTCTGTGGTGTAGTGGGGACAATTGGTAAATAAAGCGCCCTAGAGTATACCTGTAACTGGGGTATTGAATACATTTTTTAATTAATTAAAGGAGTAAGTCATGGCAGGAGAACTCAGACCCGTGTTCTGCTCCTCTTGCTCCATGTGGGAAGTCAGGGATGCTGCCAGTGTCCCTGACGACCATGTGTGCAGGAAATGCATCCAGCTGCAGCTACTTGTAGACCGCATTGTGGCGCTCGAGCTGCGGGTGGATGAATTTTGGAGCATGCGCGATGCTGAGAGGCTCGTGGATAGCACGTTTAGCGAGTTGTTCACGCCTCAGGGTAGGGCAGCACAGGGGGTGACCATCAGGCGGAGCAACAAAGGCAGGCAGGTAGTGCAGGGAACCCCTGCGGACATCCCCCTTTCAAACAAGTATACCGCTTTGGATACTGTTGAGGGGGATGACTCACCAGGGGAAGGCAGCAGCAGCCAACTTCCTGGCACTGGGGGTGCTCCTGCTGCCCAGGAAGGGGGGAAAAAGAGTGGGAGAGCAATAGTGGTAGGGGATTCTATAGTAAGGGGAACAGATAGGCGTTTCTGTGGCCGTAGACGTGAATCCAGGATGGTTTGTTGCCTCCCTGGTGCCAGGGTCAAGGATGTCACTGAGCGGCTGCAGGGCATTCTGGAGGGGGAGGGTGAACAGCCAGTGGTCGTGGTCCACATTGGTACCAACGACATAGGTAAAAAGAGGGATGAGGTCCTGCAGCAAGAATTTAGGGAGCTAGGTGAAGGATTAAGGAGCAGGACCTCAAGGGTTGTAATCTCTGGATTACTCCCGGTGCCACGTGCTAGTGAGTATAGGAATAGGAAGATAGAACAGATGAATGCGTGGCTAAAGGGATGGTGCAGGAGGGAGGGCTTTAGTTTCCTGGATCACTGGGTCTGCTTCTGGAAAAGGTGGGACTTGTACAAGTCGGATGGTTTACACCTGAACCAGAGGGGAACCAATATCCTTGCAGGGAGGTTTGCTAGCACTGCTGGGGGGGGTTTAAACTAACTTGGCAGGGGGATGGGGTACAGTGGAGCTATAGTAGGGGGTGATTTACAGCCAAATACAGAGGGAAAAACAAGTCAGCTGGGAAGGCAGAGCAAATATGTGAAGGCAAAAGAGAATATGGCAGGGCTGGAAGGCATTTATTTTAATGCAAGGAGTCTTGCAAATAAGGTGGATGAACTGAAGTTGTTGTTGAACACATGGGAGTACGATATTGTTGCTATCACGGAGACATGGTTGAGGGAGGGTCAGGACTGGCAGCTCAATATTCCGGGGTATAGAATCTTCAGGCGAGACAGAGGGGGGTGTAAAAGGGGAGGGGGTGTTGCAATATTAATTAAGGAGTCAATTACTGCTGTAAGGAGGGATGATATATTAGCGGGTTCCTCTAATGAGGCCATATGGGTAGAACTTAAAAACAAAAAGGGGGCAAGCACTTTGCTGGGAGTGTACTATAGGCCCCCAAACAGTCAGGGGGAGATAGAGGAACAGATATGTAGGCAAATCTCAGAAAAGTGCGAAAATAATAGGGTAATAATAGTGGGGGATTTCAACTTCCCCAATATAAATTGGGATAGTCAGAGTGTGAAAGGCTTAGAGGGTGCAGAATTCTTAAAGTGCATCCAGGAGAGCTTTTTGAGCCAACATGTAGAAAGTCCTACAAGAGAGGGGGCGGTACTGGACCTAATTCTAGGGAATGTAGCCGGGCAAGTGGTGGAAGTGTCAGTAGGAGTGCATTTTGGCGACAGTGACCATAATTCGGTGAGATTTAAGGTGGTCATGGAAAAGGACAAAGACGGCCCGGAAATAAGGGTTCTAAATTGGGGGAAGGCCGATTTTAATATGATAAGGCAGGATCTGGCCAAAGTGGACTGGGAGCAGCTACTTATAGGAAAATCCACATCAAAACAGTGGGAGACTTTCAGAAGGGAAATAGAGAGGGTACAACGCCAACATGTTCCTGTAAAGGTCAAGGGTGGGACCAACAAGCAAAGGGAACCTTGGATGACAAGGGATATACAAAAATGCATTAGGAATAAAAGGGGGGCTTTTGGCAGTTACAAAAGACTAAAGACGGAAGAAGCCCTAGAGGAGTATAAAAAGTGCAGGGGCGTACTTAAAAAAGAAATTAGGAGGGCGAGGAGGGGCCATGAAATAACACTGGCGAGCAAAATAAAGGAAAATCCTAAGATGTTTTATAAGTATATTAAGGGCAAGAGGATAACCAGGGAAAGGGTAGGGCCCATTTGGGACCAAAGTGGCAATCTGTGTGTAGAACCAGATGAGGTAGGCGGGGTTTTAAATGAATTTTTTGCATCTGTGTTCACTATGGAGAAAGACGATGCAGACATAGAAATCGGGCAAGGGGACTGTGACATACTTGAACATATTAGCATCGAGAGGGAGGAGGTGCTTGCGGTTTTAGCAGGCCAAAAAGTGGATAAATCCCCAGGCCCGGACGAGATGTATCCCAGGCTGCTGTGGGAGGCAAAGGAGGAGATTGCAGGGGCTCTGACACAAATTTTCAGAACCTCTCTGGCCACAGGGGATGTACCAGAGGACTGGAGAACAGCTAACGTAGTACCATTATTCAAGAAGGGTAGCAGGGATAAACCAGGGAATTACAGGCCAGTGAGCCTAACATCTGTGGTAGGGAAATTATTGGAAAAAATTCTGAGGGACAAAATTAATCTCCACTTGGAGAGGCAAGGATTAATCGGGGATAGTCAGCATGGCTTTGTCAAGGGTAAATCATGTCTGACAAATCTGATTGAATTTTTCGAGGGGGTGACTAGGGGGGTGGATGAGGGAAATGCTGTGGATGTGGTTTACATGGACTTCAGTAAAGCTTTTGACAAAGTCCCGCATAGGAGACTGGTCAAGAAGGTAAGAGCCCATGGGATCCAGGGTGCCTTGGCGCGTTGGATCCTAAACTGGCTGAGTGGCAGGAGGCAGAGGGTGATGGTCGAAGGTTGCTTTTGTGACTGGAAGCCTGTGTCCAGTGGGTTACCTCAGGGATCGGTGCTGGGTCCCTTGTTGTTTGTGATCTACATAAATGATTTGGATGAGAATGTAAAAGGTATGATCAGTAAGTTCGCAGATGACACGAAAATTGGTGGGGTGGTAAATTGCGAGGAGGAAAGCCTCAGGCTACAGGACGATATAAACGGGTTGGTCAGATGGGCGGAAAAGTGGCAAATGGAATTTAACCCTGAAAAGTGCGAGGTGATGCATTTTGGACGGACAAATAAGGCAAGGGAATACACAATGAGTGGTAGGACCCTAGGAAGTACAGAGGGTCAGAGGGACCTTGGTGTACATGCACATAGATCCCTGAAGGCAGCGGAACAGGTAGATAACGTGGTTAAAAAGGCATATGGGATACTTGCCTTCATTAGCCGAGGCATAGAATATAAGAGCAGGGAGGTTATGATGGAGCTGTACAAAACGCTGGTGAGGCCACAGCTGGAGTACTGTGTGCAGTTCTGGTCGCCTCACTATAGGAAGGATGTGATTGCTTTGGAGAGGGTGCAGAGAAGATTCACCAGGATGTTACCTGGGATGGAGCGCCTCAGCTATGAAGAGAGGCTGGACAGGCTGGGGTTGTTTTCCTTGGAGCAAAGAAGGCTGAGGGGGGACCTGATTGAGGTGTACAAAATGATGAGAGGCATAGATAGGGTAGATAAAGAGGAACTTTTCCCCTTAGTAGGGGGGTCAATAACAAGGGGGCATAGATTCAGGGTAAGGGGCAGGAGATTTAGAGGGGATTTGAGGAGGAACTTCTTCACCCAGAGGGTGGTTGGAATGTGGAACTCAATGCCTGAAAGGGTGGTAGAGGCAGGAACCCTCACAACATTCAAGAAGCATTTGGATGAGCACTTGAAATGCCATTGCATACAAGGCTATGGACCAAATGCTGGAAAATGGGATTAGACTGGACAGGGATGGATGGGCGGCGCAGACACGATGGGCCGAAGGGCCTCTTTCTGTGCTGTAAAACTCTATGACTCTATGACTCTATGAAGGTACCGAATATCCCGTAGTAGATCTCCGCGGATAGTTAAAGAGCCTTTCATGGGGGGTCACATTAGTAGCCGTTGAAAGCAATGATCTAATGGAATGCAGGGCATCAGGCAGTACCATTTCCCACTGTGTATTCTTAAGGTTCCGGGATGTCAAAGCCAACATAACTGCCCCATTGTATCGTTCGCATTGTCCATTACCCTGGGGATTATACGGGGTAGTTCTACTAGTAGAAATTCCCCGACTCTGAAGGTATTCCTTCAACTGGGAAGACATAAAAGAACTTCCCTGATCCGAATGGATATACGCAGGCATCCCAAAGATGACAAAAAGTTGAGTCAGACATTTAATAACTGTAGCAGCTGATACATCTGCACAAGGAAAAGCAAAAGGGAACCTTGAAAACTCATCCACAACAGTAAATATATATCGGTTTTGAGTAGTTGAAGGAGCTCCTCCTGCTCTATGTGGGAAATCAGGGACGCTGCCAGTGTCCCTGGTGACCATGTGTGCGGGAAATGCATCCAGCTGCAGCTACTTGTAGACCGCATTGTGGCGCTCGAGCTGCGGGTGGATGAGTTTTGGACCATGCGCGATGCTGAGAGGCTCGTGGATAGCACGTTTAGCGAGTTGTTCACGCCTCAGGGTAGGGCTGCACAGGGGGTGACCATCAGGCGGAGCAACAGAGGCAGGCAGGAAGTGCAGGGGCCCCCTGCGGACATCCCCCTTTCAAACAAGTATACCAAGTTGGATACTGTTGAGGGGGATGACTCACCAGGGGAAGGCAGCAGCAGCCAGCTTCCTGGCACCAGGGACGCTTCTGCTGCTCAGAAAGGGAGGAAAAAGAGTGGGAGAGCAATAGTGGTAGGGGATTCTATCGTAAGGGGAACAGATAGGCGTTTCTGTGGCCGCAAACGTGACTCCAGGATGGTTTGTTGCCTCCCTGGGGCCAGGGTCATGGATGTCACTGAGCGGCTACAGGGCATTCTTAAGGGGGAGGGTGAGCAGGCAGAGGTCGTGGTCCACATTGGGACCAACGACATAGGTAGGAAGGGGGATGAGGTCCTGCATCAAGAATTTAGGGAGCTAGGTAACAGATTAAAGAGCAGGACCTCAAAGGTTGTAATCTCTGGATTACTCCCAGTGCCATGTGCTAGTGAGTATAGGAATAGGAGGATAGAGCAGATGAATGCGTGGCTAATGAGTTGGTGTAGGGGGGAGGGTTTTACTTTCCTGGATCACTGGGCCTGCTTCTGGGGAAGGTGGGACTTGTACAAGTCGGACGGGTTGCACCTGAACCAGAGCGGGACAAATATCCTTGCGGGGAGGTTTGCTAGCACTGTTGGGGGGGGTTTAAACTAACTTGGCAGGGGGATGGGATACAGAGGGGAGCTGAAAGAGGGGGTGAGGTGCTGCCAATTATAGAGAAAAAAACAAGTCAGCTTGGTAGACAGGGCAAATATACAAGGGCAAGGCTGGATGGCATCTATTTTAATGCAAGGAGTCTTGCAAATAAGGTGGATGAACTGAAGGTGTTGATAAACACATGGGAGTATGATATTGTTGCTATCACGGAGACATGGTTGAGGGAGGGGCAAGACTGGCAGCTCAATATTCCGGGGTACAGAATCTTCAGGCGAGACAGAGGGGGGGGTATAAGAGGAGGGGGTGTAGCAATATTAATTAAGGAGTCAATTACTGCAGTAAGGAGGGATGACATATTAGCAGGTTCCTCTAATAAGGCAATATGGGTGGAGCTTAAAAACAAGAAGGGGGCAAGCACTTTGCTGGGAGTGTACTATAGGCCTCCAAACAGTCAGGGGGAGATAGAGGAACAGATATGTAGGCAAATCTCAGAGAAATGTGCAAATAATAGGGTAATAATAATGGGAGATTTCAACTTCCTCAATATTAACTGGGATAGTCAGAGTGTGAAAGGCACAGAGGGTGTAGAATTCGTAAAGTGCATCCAGGAGAGCTTTTTGAGCCAGCATGTAGAAGGTCCTACAAGAGAGGGGGCGGTACTGGACCTAATTCTAGGGAATGTGGCCGGCCAAGTGGAAGAAGTGCTAGTAGGTGAGCACTTTGGTGACAGTGACCATAATATGGTGAGATTTAAGGTGGCCATGGAAAAGGACAGGGATGGGCCGGAAATAAAGGTTCTAAATTGGGGGAAGGCCGATTTTAATAGGATAAGGCAGGATCTGGCCAAAATGGACTGGGATCAGCTACTGGTAGGAAAATCCGCATCGGAGCAATGGGAGGCTTTCAGAAGGGAGATTGAGATCATACAATGGCAACATGTCCCCGTAAAGGTCAAGGGTGGTTCCAAAAACCACAGGGAACCGTGGATGTCAGGGGATATACGAGAATGGATTAGAAAAAAAAAGGAGGTCTTTTGGCAGATACAAAAGGCTAAAGACGGAGGAAGCCCTAGAGGAGTACAAAAAGTGCAGGGGGATACTTAAAAAAGAAATTAGGAGATCAAGGAGGGGCCATGAAATAACACTGGCGAGCAAAATAAAGGAAAATCCTAAGATGTTTTATAAGTATATTAAGGGTAAGAGGATAACTAGGGAAAAAATAGGGCCCATTAGGGACAAAAGTGGCAATCTGTGTGTGGAGCCGGAAGATGTAGGAGGGGTTCTAAATGAATTTTTTGCATCTGTTTTCACTATGGAGAGGGACGATGTAGACATAGAAATAGGGCGGGGGGACTGTGATATGCTCGAACACATTAACATCGAGAGGGAGGAGGTATTGGCGGTTTTAGCAGGCCTAAAAATGGATAAATCCCCGGGCCCAGACGAAATGTATCCCAGGCTGCTGTGTGAGGCAAAGGAAGAGATTGCGGGGGCTCTAACACACATATTCAGAACCTCTCTGGCCACAGGGGATGTGCCAGAGGACTGGAGAACCGCTAATGTAGTACCATTATTCAAGAAGGGGAGTAGGGAAAAACCGGGGAACTACAGGCCAGTGAGCCTAACATCAGTGGTGGGAAAATTATTGGAAAAAATTCTGAGGGACAAAATCAGTCTCCACTTGGAGAGGCAAGGATTAATCAGGGATAGTCAACATGGCTTTGTCAAGGGAAGATCATGTCTGACTAATTTGATTGAATTTTTTGAGGGGGTGACTAGGTGTGTGGATGAGGGTAACGCAGTGGATGTGGTATACATGGATTTCAGTAAGGCCTTCGATAAAGTCCCGCACAGGAGACTGGTCAAGAAGGTAAGAGCCCATGGAATCCAGGGTGCCTTGGCACGTTGGATACAAAACTGGCTTAGTGGCAGAAGGCTCTAGAGGGTGATGGTCGAAGGTTGTTTTTGTGACTGGAAGCCTGTGGCCAGTGGGGTACCATAGGGATCGGTGCTGGGTCCCTTGCTGTTTGTGGTCTATATTAATGACTTGGATATGAATGTAAAAGGTATGATCAGTAAGTTCGCGGATGATACAAAAATTGGTAGGGTGGTAAATAGCGAGGAGGGTAGTCTCAGTCTGCAGGACGATATCGATGGGTTGGTCAGATGGGCGGAACAGTGGCAAATGGAATTTAACCCGGAAAAGTGCGAGGTGATGCACTTTGGGGGGACTAACAAGGCAAGGGAATACACAATGAATGGTAAGACCCTAGGCAAGACGGAGGGTCAGAGGGATCTGGGTGTGCAAGTACACAGATCCCTGAAGGCGGCGGAACAGGTGGATAAGGTGGTAAAAAAGGCATATGGGATACTTGCCTTCATTAGCCGAGGCATAGAATATAAGAGCAAGGAGGTTATGATGGAGCTGTATAAAACACTGGTAAGGCCACAGCTGGAATACTGTGTGCAGTTCTGGTCGCCACACTACAGGAAGGATGTGATAGCTTTGGAGAGGGTGCAGAGGAGATTCACCAGGATGCTACCAGGGCTGGAACGCTTCAGCTATGAAGAGAGACTGGGCAGATTGGGTTTGTTTTCCTTGGAGCAGAGGAGGCTGAGGGGGGACATGATTGAGGTGTACAAAATTATGAGGGGCATAGATAGGATGGATACTAAGGAGCTTTTTCCCTTAGTAGAAGGGTCAATAACTAGGGGGCACAGATTCAAGGTAAAGGGCGGAAGGTTTAGAGGGGATTTGAGAAAGAACTTTTTCACCCAGAGGGTGGTTGGAGTCTGGAACTCACTCCCCGGAAGGGTTGTGGAGGCTGGAACCCTCACAACATTCAAGACGCATTTGGATGAGCACTTGACATGCCATAGCATACAAGGCTACGGACCAAATGCTGGAATATGGGATTAGATTAGACAGGGCGTGATGGCCGGCGCGGTCATGATGGGCCGAAGGGCCTCTATCCGTGCTGTATAACTCTATGACTCTATGACTCTAAGAGGCCCCTTAAAATCGACGCTCAAACGTTCAAAAGGAGAAGTAGGCCTAGAAATTGAGTGGGCTTTGCGCCCATTTTGCGGCGCTAGAGGTCATTGCGCTGGACTTACAGCCGGTTCAGAAATTCCCTGGGGCCCTACCATCGGCGGTAGACCGGTTGCGCTGCGCCGGCACCGATGACGTCATCGGTGTGCGCAGCGTCCCGGTTGCCGTGGTGACGGGCCCCAGCGCCGAAATTGAGTTGCGGCCGCCTCGCCCGTGGCAGCCGCAACTAAGACTCTGGCAACCGAGTCTTACAGGAGTTTGCGCCGGCGCATTAAGGTCGCGCGGCGGCCGGCCGCTTTCCCGCCGGCCGCCTGCCCGCACCTCCCTCCCCGGACTCCTCCACCCCCCCCCGCAGAACAGATGCTTCTGGGCTGCGAGCCCGGCACTTCCCCGAGGTGCCGGGCTCATTTTTGTGAAGATTTTACCGGCCAGCGGGCGGGTGCAGGCAGCTCCTCCTTAACTGAAGGAGGAGGCCTGCACTTCCCGAGCCTGCCGCACCGCATCGGGCGCTGCAGCGCCGGAATAGCGCCGCAATGCGGCAGGTAGCGCCCATTTTCAGGCGCAAACACCCTTCAGTAGCGCCGGCAGCCGTTTGGGCGCGGCGCTGCTGAATTTTTGGCGCGCGCAGGGGGACTTAGCGCCGGCGCTAACTTTCCGGCGCTAAAGCCCTGGCGCGGCGCCAACTGAATTTCTAGGCCGTAGCCTTTATAAGATGAGCTCGTTGAGGCTTAAAGAAATTCGGTTTACACCGAGCACAGATAGAACATGATGAAGTCATCCGCTTGACGTCTTCAACTGAAAAAGGCAAGTTCTTACTGCGTACAAAGTGTATCATCCTCGTAACCCCAGGATGACATAAGGCATTGTGAAGATTAATAAGCGTATCTCCGTGAATCACAGAACAATAAGCCCTCGACAGTGCATCAGCAGCAACATTATCCTTCCCCGGACGATAAACTATGTCAAAATGGTAACATGCCAACTCAATCCTCCATCTCATTATTTTATCATTTTTGATCTTTCCAAAATGTTTAACATCAAACATAAAGGACACAGATTTTTGATCAGTTACCAACGTGAAATGTCGCCCCGATAAATAATGTCTCCATTTACGCAATGCTTCTACTATTGCGTATGCCTCTTTCTCTATTGAAGAATGTCTTTTTTCACTATTGTTCAACGTACGTGAGAAAAAGGCCACAGGTCTTCCATTTTGGTTCAGAGTAGCCCCAATTGCAAAATCCGAAGCATCCGTCTCGATCACAAAGGGAACCTGCTCATCAATAGAATGCACAACTGCTCCTAAAATATCCTTTATAAAATTCTCAAAACATGTCCTGGCCTCCCATGATAGAGGATATGTCGTAACCCGAATAAGAGGCCGGATCTTCCGTGAAAAATTTGCAATCCAATTAGAATAATAAGAAAACAGTCCAACAACTCGTTGCAAAGCCTTAGAATTAGTAGGACAAGGTAAATCAATCAATGGTCGCAGACTTTCTGGATCTGGTTTAATCTTGTTTCCCGAGATAATATACCCCAATAGATTTACCTCAGTAGTCGAAAAGATACATTTCTCTTTGTTAAAAGTTAAACCAACTTTTTCCGCAGCTTGAAGGAATCTTTTTAAATTAGAATCATGCTCCACCCTTGATTTGCCACACACTGTGATGTCATCTAAGTATGAAAAGCTGTCAGAGAGGGAGTTATCACTTATAAAAGCATCCATTGCCCGTTGAAAACAAGCAACACCATTAGTAACACCAAATGGTATTCGGCAAAACTGATACAGCTTTCCACCAGCCTCAAAGGCCGTTTATGGTTGATCCTTCTTAACAATAGGAATCTGATGATAAGCACTCTTTAAATCAATAGTGCTAAAAACCTTATACTGAGATACTTTATTGATAAGCTCATCAATCTTAGGCAAAGGGTATGCATCTAATTGAGTATACCTATTAATAGTTTGGGAATAGTCTATCACCATTCGTTTCTTGTGTCTCTCGTTAGTCGTGACAACTACCTGTGCTCGCCAAGGCGAACAACTAGGTTCAATGATTCCTTCCAATAAGAGACGTTGAACTTCAGAATTAATAAATTCTCTATCCTGACTACTATATCTTCTTGACTTGATAGCAATTGGCTTACAATCCGACATCAAATTGGAAAAAAGTGATAATGGAGAAATAGATAAAGAGGTTAATCCACAAATAGATAAAGGTGGCTTAGTCCCTCCAAATGAAAGACTAAGAGACTCATGTAACTGAAGCACATCATGTCCAATCAAAATATCCGCACAGAGATTAGGCAAAACAGATAGGCGTATATCAGTATACGTATTACCTAGAATAACCATTTTCACAAAGCAACAACCAGCTATTTGTGAAGTAAGGGTCGTCTGAGCCATACACACCTGATACGTAACAGGCGAAATTTTCAAATGCTTCTCCTTCGCAAACTGAAGACTTATAAAACTCTCAGTACTGCCCGTATCTATAAGGGCCTTCACTTCCAACCCATTAACTTGAGCCGTAACTATAGCTTTGTTTAGGCCATGAGCAAATGCAGCAGAAATTGATGCAATAAACGCCCTATCTAAAGGCTGAATAGTCACAGAGGAGGTAGTGGAGGAGGGCCCTCCCACACCAGGAGAGGAGGAGGTAATTGAACCTGATGATTTGCACACGCGTGCATAATGACCTCTCTTGCCGCATTTACTACACACAACCTCCCGAGCAGGACACTTCAGACGAGGGTGCCGGATATTCCCACAAAAATAACACTTCTGAATCCTAGAGGCAACAGCCGCCGAAGTAGAAACTGTTTCAGAATCTAGTAAACCACTCCCATTAAGTCCACATAATTCCTTTTCATCCGAAACTGCCGAAACCATAGTCGCAGGCCGATTAAAAAGAGCATAAGAATCCGAACTTCTCTGAGCCACATCCAATGTAGAAGCTTGCTCAAAAGCACTTTTAAGATCCAAAGTCTTATTTTCTAACAACCGCTGACGAATTGATCTAGACAGTAATCCATTAATAAAAGCATCCCGTACCGATTCTTCCTTATATTCTTCAGCTGTCACGGCCTTATAATTACAGTTAACACTAAGGCACCGAAGTGCTTGTAAATAAGTATCCAAAGATTCTCCCACCTGCTGCCTACGGGCAGATCGAAGGTGACGTGCAAATGCCTCATTCTTTGGTTTAACAAAAATCTTTTCCAATGTAGAAATAGCCACTTCATAAGTTTTACAGTCCAAAATATATTTATATACATCCGGAGCAATGTAGTTGATCAGCATATTCAGCTTATTTAGAGATTCTTGATCCAACACACCCAAAAAGTTTTTAAATGTACAATACCAATGTTTCCATTTATCATCCACTCCAGCAGAATTGGGGTCAGCCTTGAATCGTTCTGGTTGAAGATATCGCTCCATTCTAACATAAAGTTAATAAATTGAAATAAAGAATAGATTTGCCTTCCAAAGCTAGGCTTTATTAACTTTAAAATCTGCAGCACATCTTCCCACATCCAGTCCCAACCAAAGCTGGAAAAGAACTGAATTTAAGGTGGCCACTGTAGTGTATGTACCCGTCTACCCTTAAGGAAATTATTGTATGTAACCGTTCACCTTTAAGGGAACTACTTTAAGTGTGGCACTACTTGTTTGGCTTTTGTATACTGTAATACCGACAGTGACCACACCAGTATATAAGTGTTGTGACAGGATAACTGGGGCAGATTCGCCCGGACCTTCGAATAGTAAAGACCTGTTTGTTGTTATTTCTGAAGTCTGTGTATTTATTAACTGCACAACCCACAGACTTTACAGTGGCGACGAGTCCGATCGTACCCTGTGGCAAGATTACCAAAGCAAGAAGAGCGTCGAAGAGAGGCAACCGCCCTCGTCGTGCTGCTGGAAGAAAACACGAGGCTGCAGCAGGAGAAAGGTGGAAGACTTTAGCAACAAAAGCTTCCGTCTGCAACAGGCACTGACTACCCTTCTACCACGGTACAGAGTGAGCCGATCAGCAGGGAACAAGGCGGCCGAAGAGACTGTGAGTAGGGGAAGGTGTAGAGAATATCCGGAGGATAAGGGCAGAGCACTCGACCTCGGTCGAGGGGGAGCTGAGCCGGTCAAAAGTCGGGTCCAACGGCGTCGGGTGACAGCCGGACCGTGATCGGCGGGAAAAACCCGGGCAGCGACCGCAGCCACGAAGCGCTGAGCCTGTGAGCAGGCGCGGGAAGAGAAACCCAGCCGCAGCCGGGGAGGGAAACACCGGTCTGCGAGAGGGCTGGGGAGGCGAACGGGAACCGTGCGGGTGAGAGCCGGGTGCGGAGAGAGAGACTGCGAGGAGCCAGTCCAGCAGCTGAGCTGTTCTCCACCAACGGGGTACTCAGAGCCGGCAAAACCGAACGTGCGGGAGTGGGAGAGAGACACAGCCGAAAACGGGGTGAGAGACTGCGCGAGAGCCAGTCCAGCGGCTGAACTGTCCTCCGTTAACGGGGTGTACCCAGCGCCGGTAGAGCCGTGCGGGCGGGAGGAGAAGACAGAGCCGAGTAGGGGGAGCTGTGCGAGAGCCAGCCCAGCGGCTGAACCTGTCCACTGCGGGGAAAGCGTACCCCTTCCACCAGGAAGAAACGCGGGAAGCCGCCATTAGGCGGAGGAGCCGACAGAAGCGGGAAACCGCCATTGAAGTGGGCGGGGAGAGAAAGGAAGAGCGGGAAACAGCCAAATTCGCGGGAAAAGCCGCCATCTTAGAAAAAAAAAAATACATAAGAATTTAAAGAAATATTTGTGTTGTACCCAAAGAAAGGAAGATGCCTAAGCATGGGGACAGCAACGATTTTAACTCCGAAATAGAAGACTGGCCCACGTACGTGGAACATATTGAGATACATTGTAAGGCTAACAAAATAGCTAAGGAGGAAAAAGCTGTAACCTTACTTAACATGATGGGTGCGAAAACATTCGGGTTGTTGAAACATCTTCTCTCTCCAGCTAAACCGGCGGATCAGACTTTCAAGGATATAGTAGCAGTGCTGAAGGATCACTTGAACCCCACACCGTTGAAGCTGGCTGAACGATTCAGATTCTATGCAAGAACGCAGAAGAAAGACGAAAGCAACGCGGAATACTTGGTCGAACTGCGGAGGCTAGCGAAACACTGCCAGTTCGGAGGGAATCTGACAGAGGCACTGCGAGACAAGTTCGTATGTGGATTGTCCAAAGAAGGGACGCAAAAGCGACTACTGGAAGAGAACAACCTCACACTTGACAGGGCTGTCCTTATAGCCGCATCATACGAAGCCGCAGCAAAAGGAACGGCGGTAATGCAGCGGAAGGCGGTGGCACTAGGGGTGGACCACATCACCTCGAGGACTACGAAATGCTATCGTTGTGGGAAGACAACACACGACCAGAAGCGTTGCTGGGGTAAAAACCAAGAATGCCGGAAATGTGGCAAGATCGGGCACATAGCTAAAGTGTGCCGGTCAGGAACGACGTGCAACAATAACGAGTCCTCACAAAAATGGTACAGAAAGGTACAAGAGGCGACTAGGAAGAGTCTGAAGGAACAGAAGTCGGACTCACACTCCAAATGCAAAGGACTGGACAGTCTGAGAATCCACAACGTGAGCAATGAAGCTGACCGACAAACTATCTGGATAACGCTACAGATTGCAAAGGTCCAAGTAAAAATGGAAGTGGACACCGGATCGGCGTTGACGGTCATGAATAAGCATGACTATAAGAAATTTTTCAAGCATATTCCACTACGGGATACGGAACTAGTACTACAGACATACACGGGGCACAAAGTATTCCCCATCGGAATGATAGAAGTCAAGGTGAGATACAAGGATAAAGATCATCACCGGTTGGACCTGTATGTATTGCCTGAGGGAGGACCACCACTCCTGGGACGGGAGTGGATCCGAAAAATAAAATTGGACTGACAGTCCCTAAACACCATGACGGTGGATTCGGAAAAAGAGGATGTCAAACCGGAACGGTTGTCCAGAATATTGGACGAAGCTAAAGAGGTATTCCAGCAAGGACTGGGAACACTGCGAGGAATTAAAGCAAAGGTTAAGATTGCAGAACATGCAAGCCCAAAGTTTTTTAAGGCCAGATCGGTACCTTACGCAATACGACCAGCGGTGGAGGCAGAACTGGAAGAACTTGAACGATCAGGGGTTCTGTCAAAAGTGGACTGGAGTGAGTGGGCCACGCCCATTGTTCCCGTCATGAAGTCCTCACCAAGTAATAAGCCAGGGGGACCGGGGAAGGTCCGTATCTGCGGAGATTTCAAGATCACTGTGAATCCGGTGCTTCACACGGTACAATACCCGTTTCCGCGGATTGAAGATATCTTTGCTTCGTTGGCTGGAGGGAAGCACTTCACGAAAATAGACCTGGCTCAGGCATATTTACAGATGGAGGTCGAGGAAGAGTCACGCCAGTACCTCACCATCAACACTCACAGAGGCTTGTATCGCTATAATAGACTGGTCTTTGGGGTAGCTTCGGCGCCAGCAATTTGGCAGAGGGCCATGGAACAGGTGTTACAAGGAATTCCAAGCACGCAGTGCTACTTAGATGACATTTTAATCACGGGAAAAGATGAGGAAGAACACCTCACGAATTTGAAACTGGTACTCACCAGGTTGAAGGAGTATGGCCTTCGGGTTAATCGCAACAAGTGTGAGTTCTTCCAAAAACGGATCTCATACTGCGGTCATGTCATTGACTGAGAGGGACTGCATAAGTCACCCGAAAAGATAGAAGCGGTTGTGAAGGCCCCCGCCCCAGGAAACGTATCACAGTTAAGATCATTCTTGGGGTTGATTAATTACTATCACAAGTTTCTGCCAAATTTATCCACGGTACTGCATCCGCTGAATGACCTGTTGCGGAAAGAAACACCATGGAAGTGGAGTGAGGAATGCAAAAAGGCTTTTCGCAGGAGCAAGGAGTTGATTACCTCTGAAGAAGTGTTGGCTCATTTCAACCCAGCATTACCCCTTCGTCTAGCTTGCGATGCTTCCCCGTACGGAATTGGGGCAGTACTCTCGCATAGGCTACCAAATGGCTCGGAAAGGCCAGTGGCTTTCGCGTCCCGATCATTGACACCCGCGGAGCGAAATTACGCCCAAATAGATAGGGAGGCCCTCAGTCTTGTGTGGGGCGTGAAGAAATTCAACCATTACCTACAATGTAAAAAGTTCACATTGCTGACAGACCACCAGCCGTTGGTGTCCATATTCAACCCAAATAAGGCCGTTTCCACCATGACAGCACAAAGGTTACAAAGGTGGTCCGTGTTACTTGGGGCACACCAATACGAAATTGAGTACAAAAGGTCTAAACAGCATGGAAATGCTGATGGGTTGTCACGCTTGCCATTGCCGATGGTAGAAGAAGCGAGTATAGTGGACCCAGTAGAGTTGTTCCACTCATCCATAGTGGAGTGTCTACCGATAACAAACTCAATGATTGAGAATGAGACAAGGAATGACCCGACTCTTTCACGAGTCTATGATGTAACGGTGGAGGGATGGCCAGCACAGAGCGAACCAACACTGCAAGCATTTTCACAGAGGAAAGAACAACTGTCAGTGTGTCGAGGAACCCTGATGTGTGGATCTAGAGTGGTGATTCCACCCAAACTCCAAAAGAAGGTGCTAAAGGAGCTGCACGAAGGACATCTGGGGGGAGTAAAGATGAAAAATCTAGCAAGAGCGTTTGTGTGGTGGCCAGGCATTGATAGAGACATAGAGGAGATCACGAAGAACTGCCTAGGATGTCAGAGGGTTCAGAATGCGCCACCACAGGCTCCTCTGCACCCATGGGAGTGGCTCTCATCTCCCTGGCAAAGAGTACACATCGACTTTGCTGGTCCATTTATGGACTCGATGTTCCTAATAGCGGTAGATGCCCACTCCAAGTGGCCAGAAGTAATTAAGATGACCACCACCACGACGGAAAAAACCATCACGGTGTTAAGGACTATGTTTGCTCAGAATGGCCTGCCAGAACAGATCTGTTCTGACAATGGACCGCAATTTGTATCTGAGGAATTTAAGAAATTCTTAAAGAGCAATGGGGTTAAACATTACACGTCAGCCCCATACCATCCCGCCTCCAATGGATTGGCTGAAAGGTTTGTCCAGACCTTCAAGAAGGCCGTAAAGGCCATGAGTAATGAAGACATAAGTTTACAGCATAAGGTGGATAGTTTTTTGTTGGCATACCGAAATGCAACCCACGCGGTCACAAATCAAACTCCCGCGATGATGTTTTGTAATAGACGCCTACGATGTCAGCTGGATTTACTCAAACCAAACGTCAGAAGGGACGTAGAGAACCGGCAATTCCAGGGCATGAACGAAAGGGCCACTAGATCCTTCCAGACCGGTCAACGAGTTTTGGCCCGGGACTATCGTACTGAGAAATGGCAGCCTGGAACGATTGGAAAAAGGCTAGGCCCGTTGATGTACACTGTGAACATTGGAGACAATATAATAAGGCGCCATGTTGACCAGATCATAGGGTCCGCCACAAATGGGCCCCCGACTTCACCACCTTACCCGGATAAGGTTGAGACTGAGTTACCCAGAACACCTACGTCCGATCTGGTAGTTCTGGAGTCAGAGGAACCTGACACTGTGCTTCGAGCCGATTCAACTTTACCAGAAACACCTACTAGCCCGCTTGGAATGACGACACCACTGCGGCGTTACCCGGACAGAATCCGGAAACCTCCCGAAAGACTGAATCTATGAACTGTCTTAAATAAATCTGTATATATATATGTGATAATGTATGTCCACTATGGACTCAGTATGTTGAAAGCTAAAAAGGGAGGATTGTAGTGTATGTACCCGTCTACCCTTAAGGAAATTATTGTATGTAACCGTTCACCTTTAAGGGAACTACTTTAAGTGTGGCACTACTTGTTTGGCTTTTGTATACTGTAATACCGACAGTGACCACACCAGTATATAAGTGTTGTGACAGGATAACTGGGGCAGATTCGCCCGGACCTTCGAATAGTAAAGACCTGTTTGTTGTTATTTCTGAAGTCTGTGTATTTATTAACTGCACAACCCACAGACTTTACAGCCACAACACATCATGTGATCATCAACTACCAATGAGATTACAACATATATCCCAAGGCAGTTAACAAACAACCAATCACAATACTTTTACTAAACAAGGAATAATCACCACAATGCCTTACCCCATTCTTTTTCAAGAACCTCCGGAACGCTTCGGACACAAACTGTGTTCCGTTGTCGGAGCAAATCTGTTCTGGCAAGCCATTCCTGGCAAAAATGGTCCGTAGTACTGCAATAGTTTTCTCCGTGGTGGTGGAGGACATTTTGATGACCTCAGGCCATTTCGAGTGCGCATCCACGGCTATTAAAAACATTGAGTCCATGAGTGGACCAGCAAAATCAATATGCACCTGTTGCCATGGAGATGAGGGCCACTCCCATGGGTGTAGAGGGGCCTGTGGTGGTGCATTTTGGACTTTCTGGCATCCTGAGCAGCTCTTGGTCAGGTCCTCGATTTGTTTATCGATTCCCGGCCACCACACATAAGCCCTGGCTAGGCTTTTCATTTTTACTCCTCCCAGGTGACCCTCATGAAGCTCATTGAGCACTCTATCCCTTAACTTGGGTGGAATTACCACTCGGGATCCACACATCAAGGTCCCCCGGCACACTGACAGCTGTTCTCTCCTTGTCGACAATGCTGGCAACAGTGAGTCGTTGCCATGTGCTGGCCATCCCTTTACCGTCAAATCATATACCCGAGACAGTGTCGTGTCATTTCGGGTTTCCTTTTCGATACAAGCGTTAGTTAACGGTAGGTATTCAACTATAGTCGAATGGAATATTTCAACAGGATCCACTGCTGGTTCTTCCTCCGCAGTAGGCAGTGGCAGGCGTGTTAGCCCATCAGCATTTCCATGCTGTTTCGTGCCCTTATATTCAATCTCATATTGGTGCGCCCCTAGAAAGAGTGACCATCTTTGTAGTCGTTGCGCAGTCATCACCGGAACGCTCTTCTTCGGATTAAAAATGGAGACAAGAGGCTGGTGGTCAGTCAGCAAGGTGAATTTCTGCCCGTGCAGATAGTGATTGAACTTTTTCACTCCCCACACTAGGCTGAGGGCCTCCCTGTCAAACTGGGCGTAGTTACGCTCGGCTGAGGTTAGTGATCGTGACGCAAAGGCTATTGGCCTCTCTGAGCCATCCGAGAATTTGTGCGACAGCACCGCTCCAATGCCGTAGGGTGACGCATCACATGCCAACCGAATTGGTAATGTCGGGTTGTAATGGGCCAATACCTCTTTCGATGTGATTAGTGTTTTGCTCTTCTGGAAAGCTCGTCTACATTCGTCACTCCACTTCCATGGCACCCCAGTTTGCAGTAGGGTGTTCAGTGGGTGTAGTATTGTAGACAAATTTGGCAAGAACTTATGGTAGTAGTTTACCAGCCCGAGGAACAACCTCAGTTGTGACACATTTTCCAGTGCTGAAGCCTTGACTACTGCCTCAATCTTCTCTGGGGACTTATATAACCCTTCTTTATCGATAACGTGGCCACAATACAAGATCTGTTTTCTAAAAAACTCGCACTTGGGGCGGTTAGCTCGGAGCCCATATTCCTGCAATCTAGTGAGCACCTGCTCCAGGTTGGCAAGGTGATCACTGTCATTTTCGCCCGTGACCAGGATGTCATCCAAATAACACTGGGTCCCTGGGATCCCTTGCAGGACTTGTTCCATTGCCCTCTGCCAAATAGCCGGAGCTGATGCTACCCCAAATACCAGCCGGTTGTATTGGTAGAGACCTTTATGGGTGTTGATTGTGAGGTATTTTTTTGATGCTTCTTCTACCTCCATTTGCAGATACGCCTGGGCCAGATCAATCTTAGTGAAGCGTTTCCCTCCAGATAGCGAGGCGAAAATATCTTCAATCCGAGGAAGTGGATATTGTACGGTGTGAAGGACCGGGTTCACTGTTACCTTAAAGTCCCCACAGATGCGAACCTTCCTTGGTTCCCCAGGCATGCTGCTCAACGACTTTTTCATCACAGGGACGATTGGTGTAGCCCACTTGCTCCAGTCTACCCTGGACAGTACACCTGAACGTTCCAGACTCTCCAGCTCTGCTTCGACAGCTGGGCGGATCGCATATGTGGTGTATGTAACCTGTTCCACCTTAAGAGAACTTAAGCCTGGTCCACCTTAAGAAAGGTACTACTTTCTTTGGCTGCTGTATACTTAATACCGGTGGTGACCACACCGGTATATAAGCACAGTGTAATAATATTGTATTCAGTATAGTCCGACCTCCAACCAGTAAAGACCTGTTGAATTTACTCTTGTGGTCTGTGTAGTAATTCTCACTATAACACACAGACTTAACAGTGGCGACGAGTCCGATTCTTACCCTGCTGCAGTAATTTCCACGGCGACTTCGTCCACAGACAGGACGTCGAAGAGAGGTTTCCACCCTCATCACCTACGGGAAGACACGTCGAGCGGCAGGCATCGAGCAACCGGAGTGCAGAAGACATCCTGACCTCGAAGCCTCCATCAGCGACTGTCAGCTTCTTCTACTACCTCGTGGTGGGTAAGCCGGGCAGCGACGCGACAGAAAGTCAACCGCGTTGGCTGTACAGACGAGGCTGGGAAGACGGAGGAATAAGGGCAGTGAGGTCGATCGCGACCAGAGATAAGGGCCGGGCCGCTTTCGAGCGAGAGGCGCAGCGCAGGACATCGATCGCGACCGGAGATAAGGGCCGCATTCGGGCTAAAGGTGCAGCGTCTGGGGAAACTGAAGGCGCGAGAGCCGCGGTGAAGCGGAGA
Source organism: Somniosus microcephalus (assembly GCF_052327205.1). Lineage (NCBI taxonomy): Eukaryota > Metazoa > Chordata > Chondrichthyes > Squaliformes > Somniosidae > Somniosus > Somniosus microcephalus. The sequence continues at coordinate 100,093,960 of NC_140998.1, read as the reverse complement.
CAGCGTCGGGGGACGGGTGAAGACCGCCAAGCGTGGGAAAACCGCCATTTTGTGGGCGGAGGACGACGGCAAGAGCGGGAAGCCGCCATCTTAGATAACATTAAAAATACGATAAATTGCTACGATGCCTAAACATGGGAACATTAATGCCTTCGACAGTGATATAGAAGACTGGGCTATGTATGTAGAACGCATACAAAACTATTGTAAGGCAAATAAAATTCCTGAGACAGATAAAGCACTAACATTACTAAACTTAATGGGTGCGAAGACATACGGGCAATTGAAACACCTGTTATCACCAGATGAACCGGCGGATAAGACGTTCGAACAGATTGTTACTGTCCTAAAAAATCATCTTAGCCCCACGCCGCTGATGCTAGTGGAACGATTTAAATTTTACGATAGAAGACAGCGGCAAAATGAAAGCAATGCTGAATATTTGATGGAATTACGTAAGCTAGCAAAATATTGTCAGTTTGGAACGGGACTGACAGAGGCACTTCGAGATAGATTTGTGTGTGGTTTATTTAAACAGGATACACAAAGGCGACTGCTCGAGGAGAATGAGCTGTCTCTCGAGAAGGTGGTCACTATGGCAGCAGCACACGAGGCCGCAGCGAGAGGCACGGCAGTAATGCAGCTACGGCCACCGGAACTCGGTACAAACAAATTGGGTTTGAGTTCTGTCAAATGTTATCATTGTGGAAAGACAACGCACGATCAGAACCAGTGTTGGTTTAAAAACCAAGAATGCAGAACGTGTGGCAGGTTTGGCCACATAGCTAAAGTATGCCGGTCAGGAAAGAAGACCAGCAATAAAAAGTCACCGCAAGGAAAATATGCAAAGGTACACAAGGTGACAAAGAACAGTTTGACCGAACAGAAGTCAGATTCAGACGCTAGCAGTAATGAACTGGATAGCTTAAGAATACACAACGTTGGTAAGGATACAGACCTCCAGGCAATTTGGGTCACTCTTAAGATAGCAGGAGTCCAAGTAAAAATGGAATTGGACACTGGATCGGCATTGACGGTCATGAATAAGAAAGAGTACAGAAGGTTATTCCAACATATTCCCTTACAGGATACGGAGATTATATTGAAAACGTACACTGGGCAAAGAGTGTACCCCATCGGAAAAATAGAGGTAGAAGTGGTCCACAAGGGCGAAGGAAGCCAAGTAATGGACTTATATGTGCTACCTGAAGGAGGTCCACCACTACTAGGATGGGAGTGGATTAGGAAAATGAATATGGACTGGCACTCCTTGAAAGCACTAACGGTAGATTCCGGGGAAACAGCTGTCAAACCTAAACGATTGTCCAGAATATTGGATGAGGCTAAAGAGGTGTTCCAGCCGGGACTGGGAACACTGAGAGGAATTACGGCAAACATCAAGATTGATGAACATGCACAACCAAAATTTTTTAAAGCCAGACCGGTACCCTATGCAATACGACCTGCGGTTGAAGCGGAGCTGGAAGCACTAGAACGTTCAGGGGTACTGTCTAAAGTAGATTGGAGTGAGTGGGCTACGCCCATTGTTCCCGTTATGAAACGTCCTGCGAACAATAAGCCAGGAGATCCAGGGAAGGTTCACATCTGTGAAGATTTCAAGATCACCGTTAATCCGGTGCTTCACATGGTGCAGTATCCACTTCCACGGATTGAGGACATTTTCGCTTCACTGTCTGGCGGGAAACACTTCACCAAGATAGACCTGGCGCAGGCGTACTTGCAGATGGAGGTTGAAGAAGTGTCACGCCAATACCTCACGATCAACATGCATCGAGGGTTGTACCGGTACAATAGGCTGGTTTTTGGTGTGGCATCGGCTCCAGCAATTTGGCAGAGGGCCATGGAGCAGGTATTACAGGGAATTCCAGGCACACAATGTTACCTGGACGACATTCTGATCACAGGTGATGGTGATGAACAGCATCTCGCTAACTTGGAACTGGTGCTCAACAGACTGAAAGAGTATGGACTTAGGGTAAATCGGCAGAAATGTGAGTTCTTCCAGAAGCGGATCTCGTACTGTGGTCATGTCATTGACCGGGAGGGGCTTCATAAGTCTCCTGACAAGATAACGGCAGTTGTAAAGGCTCCCGCTCCGGAGAATGTCTCTCAGTTGAGGTCGTTTCTAGGATTAATTAACTACTACCATAAATTTCTGCCAAATCTATCCACGGTGCTGCATCCGTTGAACGCTCTTTTACAGAAAGGGGTACCATGGGACTGGGGCGAAAACTGTAAGAAGGCATTTCGCAAAAGCAAAGAATTGATCACCTCAGAGGAAGTGTTGGCTCACTTCAACCCGACACTGCCTATTCGGTTGGCTTGTGATGCTTCTCCATATGGTATTGGGGCAGTACTCTCACATAAATTGCCAAATGGCACGGAAAGGCCAGTCGCGTTTGCATCCAGATCATTGACCTCCGCTGAGTGCAACTATGCGCAGATCGATAGGGAGGCCCTTAGCCTTGTATGGGGAGTGAAGAAGTTTAATCATTACCTACAGGGCCAAAAATTCACACTTCTGACGGACCATCAACCGTTGGTGTCCATTTTTAACCCTAAGAAGGGTGTTTCGGTGATGACAGCACAGCGTCTCCAGAGATGGTCTCTTTTCTTAGGGGCACATCAATATCAGATAGAATTCAAAGGTACGAAACAGCATGGCAATGCTGATGGCCTGTCGCGCCTGCCACTACCTGACGATGAAGACACGACGGAAGTTGACCCTGTTGAGTTATTTCATTCGACCATTATCGAGTGTTTACCTGTCACCAACGCAAGTATTGAAAGAGAAACCAGGAACGACCCGACACTGTCCAGAGTCTACGAGGTGACAGTGAAAGGATGGCCAACACGGGGTGATCCTCTGTTACCGGCATTCTCGGCAAGGCGAGACCAGCTGTCCGTCTGCCATGGTACTTTGATGTACGGGACAAGAGTGATTATTCCTCCCAAGTTAAGGGAAAGAGTTTTAAAAGAACTACATGAAGGTCATCTGGGGGGAGTTAAAATGAAAAGTCTTGCTAGGGCTTACGTATGGTGGCCGGGTATTGACCAACAGATTGAGGAGTTAACGAAAAGCTGCGCTGGGCGTCAAAAAGTGCAAAATGCACCTCCGATAGCACCGCTACACCCATGGGAATGGCCTTCAGCCCCATGGCAACGCGTACACATTGACTTTGCTGGTCCATTCATGGACTCCATGTTCCTAATCGCGGTGGACGCACATTCCAAATGGCCAGAAGTCATCAAGATGAATACCACTACTTCAGAAAAGACAATTGCGGTGTTAAGAACAATATTCGCAAGGAACGGATTGCCAGAACAGATCTGTTCGGACAACGGACCACAGTTTGTATCGGAAGAATTCCAACAATTCTTAAAGAAGAATGGAGTTAAACATTATACCTCTGCCCCATATCATCCGGCGACAAACAGGTTGGCTGAAAGATTTGTCCAGACATTCAAAAAGGCTATTAAGGCCATGAATGATGATCAGATTCCGTTGCAACACAAGGTCGATAAGTTCCTGATGTCATATAGAAACGCTGATCATGCCGTGACTAACCAAAGTCCTGCTATGATGTTTTATAACAGGAGGTTGTGGTCCAAGTTGGACTTGTTAAAACCAAATGTGCGGAGGGAAGTGGAAAACAAACAGTTTCGGCGTATTAACAGCAAGACCAGTCGAACTTTCGACGTAGGACAACCAGTGATGGCAAGGGGCTATGGAAACGACAAATGGCAGTCCAGAACAATCCGGGCCAGACAAGGACCTCTGATGTACACCGTAGATATTGGTCATAATGTGATAAGGCGTCATGCGGATCAACTGGTAGAGTCGAGAGCAAGGGTCGAACCCATGGTTGTGACAGAGACAGCTGTGGAAGACGTTCATGAACCTGAAGCATCTACCTCGGCCGAGAATGTATTTGATGATGATGACACCCAATACATTGGCAACCAACTAGAGGAGGCACCTCAACAACAAGAATCAGAGACCACTGAAAGGCATTATCCAAGCCGAATCAGAAAGCCTCCTGAGAGACTGAACCTTTGAACTGTTATACCTGAAGTTATATATGTATATATGTTATGTTTATTTGGGGATATGACTGTTAAGCTAAAAAGGGAGGATTGTGGTGTATGTAACCTGTTCCACCTTAAGAGAACTTAAGCCTGGTCCACCTTAAGAAAGGTACTACTTTCTTTGGCTGCTGTATACGTAATACTGGTGGTGACCACACCGGTATATAAGCACAGTGTAATAATATTGTATTCAGTATAGTCTGACCTCCAACCAGTAAAGACCTGTTGAATTTACTCTTGTGGTCTGTGTAGTAATTCTCACTATAACACACAGACTTAACAGCATAAGGTACCGGTCTGGCTTTAAAAAATTTTGGGCTTGCGTTTTCTTCAATTTTATTCGTCGCTGTCATGCCTTTTAGTGTTCCGAATTCTTGCTGGAACACCTCTTTCGCGTCAGTTAGGATCTTTGACAGTCGTCCAGGTGTGACGTCGTCATCCTTTTTGTCAGCCACAGTCAGTGCCTGTATGGAATGCCAATCCAGTTGTATTTTCCGGATCCATTCATGTCCCAGTAATGGTGGTCCTCCATCTTGCAATGCATACAGGTCTAGTTTTGGTGTTTCCTTACCGTTATGTAAGGGGTTTCGTTCCTCGAGAGGTTTCCCAGAGGTTTCTCTCTCTAGAGGCCTCTCTCTCTTGCACAGTAAACCTTGAGTGGTTCGACCCACTCGCCCCTTAGATTCTGTACTCTGGACTTAGGCGCAGGAACTACAATGTAGAGAAAACTCGTGTAGACCAAGTTTGATGAATCAAAATGAAATTTTATTGCAAATGGATCAAATCAAATGCAACACAGATAAGAGTACGGTACATGGGAGGGAAAAACAAACACAAACAAATCATAACGACACAGTACTAACTAAAGAAAATACAGGCATCTTAGATTCTATTATACTAACTAAGGCAAATACAGGCATCTTATATTCTACAAAGATCATCATGAAATAAGGAAACACACGGAACATCGAGGGACAACAACTCATGTTAATCGTACCCTTAAATCCAGCCCCTTATTAAACCTATCTAGATCTGATTGTGAAGGGCCAGAAACATGCTCACCAATCCCACTAGGAAGTGCAAGGTTTTGAAAACGAGTCTGTGTTTGGTCCTTTCAGGCGTCTCGTCTCCACGTGGATTGTGGAGCCCATGCGAGCTGCGCCACACCTCTCTCCTGAGGTGGGGGTCGGGGGCGGCTGGACACCGGCGGGCCTGGATGTCGACAGGGTCGAGGATCATCGGCTCGACCCTGGTCAGAGGAGCCTTGGGCTGGCTCCCATCACTTCTTCAGGTTCCTTTCCTCTCTTCTACCAAGCCGTGGTGGCTGGAAGGTTTCTTCGCTTGGGACCTTTATTTTTTGTTTCTTCTCCCAAGCTGGGTCTATGGCCTCTCGTTCCGGCAACGGCCCGGGGATGGTCGATGATCTCCCGATGTGCTTCCCCAGGGCGGAACGCCTGCAATTGACTGCTCCTTCTTCTGGGTGTCCGGATTCAAGCTGCGTGTTTCCAGCTCTCCAACCCGGCGTGTCTGTGTTCAAGCTGCAGGCTTGCAACTGTCTGCCTTCCAACTCGCTCTGGCCTGCCTGTCCCGACTGCTTCCGAGTGCTTCTTGTGTCCTTAACTGCCGAAAAGTCTCTCCAGATATACCTTTCTTCCCGAGGCCTCACTTCCCGCCCAAAATCAGGTTAGTCTTTGTTTTAACTTTGGCGGGCTTTGAGCACAGCGGGGCAGTTATTATATATAAAATCATTTTAAGCGGCTGGTAACAGGCCCATCTCTGGTTGGAAATGGCTTTCATTGTTTTGAATGTCCTGCTGATCTCGTTACCGAGCCCTTGGCGTTGTCCTCATGAATATATATTGTCCTCTTTCGTCTGGGTCAACATTTAGATGGCCTCTGTCTCCAAGCCGATCTTGAGTGGATCTGCATCTAATCCATATGCATGCTTGTGGGTCTGGTTTCGTTCTCTCATAAAACGGCTTCCAGAACTTACTAAGGGTTCAATCCACATAGCTGTCTGAGGTTGCGCAGGAACCATTATAAAGTGTCCCAATGAGCTGATCACATGGTATGGTGGCCATTTTGTATGCCCCTTTTTCTGGGCTTCTTTTAAAACAGTCTTTAGAATCATGGCCTCTTCTGCCATTTAACCCTTATTAATATGAAATCCAATTTGTCGAATCCTACACTCCCCCCTGATGATACTGTAACTTGCTTGGAGTATCATAATTCTGGGTGAGCAAAATTTTCTGTCCTTCCACAATCTGACCATCCCCAGTATTTACCTATCTATGACCGCACGACACATGCATTTCCCATTTCAGAAAAATCTAGTGTACATTAAGCATCTATAGATGGCAATACCTTGGAGTTAAAAAATCTGATAACTTACTTCCAGGTGTGGAGGGGGTCCTTATACCCCTACATCACCGAGTATATACACATTATCAAATAATAATCACATCTAATAAACTTCAATAATAAAATAAAATACATACGAAAATCCCCAAAACTCATGAATACACATCAAAAAATAATACAGAGGAGGGAGGGAAAACTTTAACTTTATACAAACATCATCAATCTAAACGGGTGTCTCTTCTTCTCCCCGCACATAATGCTCCCTCCATTTCCCTCTATTCTCGTACTTTTGCGAATGTTTGACCCTTTTACAGTGTACAAACAACAAATACACTACAATGACAACCTGGCACACTACAAGAATGTGGGAGGCTATCCTAATCCAGGAAGGGACTTCTATATTAGTGAACAGGTCCCACCACGGTGGGGTCACTATATCCAATATGTCTGCCCCTATCTCTAACGTCTTCTGCTCCAGTGTGTAGAAGTGTTTCTGTGAAACAACAACGGCTTTTAATATCTTGGTGAGGTGTTCAGGGAGGGGGGGGAATGATATATCCAAAATGTTAAATGAATCGCTGCAAATCCGTGAAATTCTCTTTCACAGTGAGGTGAACATAGGAAGGTTCAGGGATGGGGACAATTCGCTCTTGGGCCACTTGAACTTCTGCCCTGGGCTTGAAACAGAAGCTGCTGTCACTCACCGGACACCAACCGTGCTGTCCATGCTGGTAGTGGGGCGCTGCAGTGGTGACACAGTCTGTCCCACCTCCTATATATGCCACCTGCGGGGGCACATGGCCCTGTGCCATTGCCTCCATGGTGCAATTTATAGGCTTCGCGCCAGCAGTTCTGAATCCGCACTGTGGTTTTAAATGGGCATTCAAGTGCTGGGGACACAGGTTGATGTGTGCTCCCCGGCTCCGGCACCCCGAGAGGTCGGTACCCGTCATTGCATGCTCCCATCGAATGACGTAAGGTGGGACCCCCGTGTAGCGAATGTGCGCACCCCCCTGAATGACTCCAATGTTCTCCACCCTGTATACCGGGGCGGGTTTGGCTGTCTTTCCCATCACCGGTATTCTTACCACTATACCCATAATGGTGTGATTAGACCGTCCACAGTCCACTGGGACTGGGTAGGCCTCTGAAGCTAGTCTGAGCTGGCACGGACTCAATGTATTCTCAAAAGGGTGGAGGGCTGCGAGGTGCTTGTTGCTAATCCAGGAGGGGACTAAGCCTTGCTTTAAATCCTCCAGATTACTGCGGCCCTCACCCAGTATAGCACACAAGCTTCGTTCTGCGCAGCCTGATCGGACGCATTCCGATCCTCCCTAATGAGAGCATTTACCGTTCTGGCGTGTTTCTCCAGCTCAGCTATTATCTCTTTTAAGTGTAGTGTCATGGCTTGGTCCTCATGTAACTCAGAACCCACTACCTTATTCTCATCAGTCAGTATCTTTCTTAGCTGTGTTTTCAAACCATTAATCTGGGTTTGCAGCTCCACGTCATCCAGTGTGTTGATGACAGAAGTTCCTGTATTAAAAGCTGTGAAAGTATCATTTACCGCACCCCTTCTTTGTCTCCCTATTCTGTCCAAGACCTCATGTGGTGTGATGTACAACTCGGCTCTGTCGACATCGGCAAAGTCGAATTCGTAAAACTGTTTAAACATGTTTGTTAACAGGACCTGGTATAATTGCTCCGTTTCCTTGGGGCACCATGCTGGCAATCTTACCTCGGTGAGGTTTAAAATCACCGAAGCCACCACGTAGTGGACCCCTTGGTACAGTACCTGACCTGTGGGTATCAATACCAATCCGTTCCCGGGTCCCTTTGTCGTGGTGGGGCACCCTTCCTTGAGGGCTTTTGCTACCGGAACTGTGGGCAGGGGCTTGCGGGGTCGGGTGATGAGCTCAGTGGCGTTTACTGGGATCTGAGAGTATGGGACTCCACACGCCCGTGAGCTGACATCCCACCTCATTCCTTGCCCAGCATCCTGCCACTGTCTTTGGAAAAAGATGGAGACGCCTGTGGGGCAAGCGCTTTCTGAACCCCACATACAGATGTAGATCCCCTCATCTGGCTCCCACCATTCGTCCCAACAGACACTCAACCCCCCGTGTGTCCCCGTAATTGTCCGATGGGTGTTATTACCCAATCTTTCCCAGTCCACAGTTGAGTTCTTCATGGTGCTGCTCAACTTGCGCAGCCACCACCAGCGGTCCAAAGGTACATGTCCATTGCAAACAAGGCAAATCTTCTTGCCCACGGTGACGCTGATCCTGGGTGCAATGATCCGCACCCTGGGGCACATCAGAGACGTTTCTCTGTACGCAAACCCCGTCTGGCTGGAGTATTCAGAAGAGTTCGACCCCAGCCAGCCTGGCCATCTCCCTTCATGGAAGTAGGCAGCAGTCTCTTCAGCGTCCCGTGAGCTGGTTCCGTCAGTCGCGATGGGGCCTCTATTTCCAGAGCACCCGTAGACGGTGGAGTCCTTGGTGCGGCCCCGATAGGCCCAGCTCCATCCAGCCATCATGATCGCGACGAGGATCCCTCTCATCTTTACTGGCTCCTGCAACAAACCACACAAATATAGCCAGGCTCCCGAGAGATTCTGGCTTAGGTGACGGCATGATCGGGTCTTTCGACCTCGATCCAAAACAACACACATACTGGGCAGATTTAAAACTACTTAAAACTCTAATCATCTTTAATATATACACACCCTAAACTTAAACTTAAACTAAACTTATGTACAGCGCCGCCCGTCCCCGGGCGGCTTGCCTAATCCCTGATCGGACTGCAGCTCGCCGCTCCCTGTGGCAGGGCTGCAGTGACCTGTGTCTCTGGTTCCCCGCAGCCTTTTGCTGTTAATCGGGGACTGTGTTTTCTCAATGACTTCTGAAGTCGGCGTCTACTGGGAGTGGGTGACTTGGGCCAAGACTTTACAGGCTGAGGCGTTCGGGTCGACCTGCGAGAAGGTACTTTGGGCGTGGCTCCCTTAGCGAGTGGACCTTCGGGTGGGACCTTAGCTCTCACAGCCCGTGGCTCTTCCACGACTGTAGGCTTCGGCTCCCTTCCCTCGGGCTCCGCCCCTTTGGGATTCGGGCAGGCTCCCTTGGCGAGTGGACCTTCGGGTGGGACTTCAGCTCTCACAGCCCATGGCCCTTCCACGACTGTGGGCTTCGGCTCCCTCCCCTAAGGCTCCGCCCCTTCGGGAATTGGGTCTGTGGCAGACGGCTCCTCCCCACCTGTCCCTACAGGTGGAGGATCTCTGCCCCCAACTTCTACCTCCCCCACGCTCAAGTCAAGGGTGGGATCTCCGTCCTCTGACTCCTCCTCCTCCAGAATCGTGTCGAGGGCGGGACCTTGTTGTTCGGGTCCCTCCTCGTCTGAGTCCCAGGCCATCGGAGAAAGCTCCCCCCAGGTGGGCGGGACCTCTTCTCCTTCCAAGCAGGCTACAACGCCAGCTTGTATGGTCTGTGACTCATCGCGCGCCTCAGGCTGAGGATCTTTATCCTCAGACCTGGCTTCGGTTACTGATGTTTTTGCACCCGGTTTAAACAGTTTGCCCTGATTGATGTGAAACTATTCAGTGCGCCGGGGCAACTTCACTGCATATACCATGGGGCTAGTTTTGCCTACAATTTTGTAGGGTCCCCGGTAGAGTGGTTCTGAACTCTCCACTCGGGCAGAGTCTCCTACCATGACCTTATCTCCCACTTCCCACTCCTGGGCTCCGGTGGCGGGGATCGATAGATCTTGTACTGATTCCCGCCTAGCCTGATCTACGGCTTTCTCACCGGCGCGGATGGTCAGACCCAGGAATTTCACCTCTGGCTGGCCGATCCGTGCCTTTTTTTGGGTTTACCTTAAAACCCTTTCTACCTAACAGCTCCAATAACTCGGCCAATAGTGGGCCATGCTCCTCTCTTGAGTCCGTGAACAGGAGCAGGTCGTTCACATATTGCACTAGCTGATTGGGCTGGCTGAACTCTTTTAAACTTCCTACCATGCATTGATGAAAAATGCTGGGGCTGTTGTGGAAACCCTGTGGCAAGCAGTTCCATGTGTACTGTTGCCCTTTAAACGTAAAGGCAAACTTGTACTGATCCTCCCTCCGTAAAGGGATGGACCAAAACTCATTAGAAATATCCAGCACCAACTGCTGCTACTGTTGGTGCGCAGGCTGGGATGTTGCTATTGAGGACTCTGTAGTCCACCGTGTCTCTCCAGGAATCGTCCGGCTTCTTTACCGGCCATAACGGAGAATTCACATGGGTGGCTATCGGTCTCAACACGCCCTGCTGCGACATGCTATCTCCATGTCGGGCTCCGCTTCCCTGGGGAAGTTGTACTGTTTTTGGGGTCGGGCCATAGGGTCCCCGTCCACGCTAACCTCAAACCCGGTGACCCTCCCGCAATCGTGCTTGTGAGTGGCAAACGTCGCTATGTGGTCACACACGAATGCCTATAAATCTTGTGGGACATCCGTGACCATGAGCTCGAGGTCGTAGCCCTCTTTTGGCTTCACGGTACACAGGGTCCCTCTTTCTCCTTCCCCTGGGATGACAACTACCTTGCCCGGCTCACCCTTACCCGCTCCCCAAAGACAATGATTTCTTAGGTCCACGAGGATCCCGTGTTCGACCAAGAAATCGGACCCTATGATCCCTTTCCCATTCTCCACCTCCCACTTCATTAGTATACACCTCCACTTGGTGCGGAGTGGTCCTATATGAATGGAGAGGGGAATGGAATGTGCGCCAGCCTGTTCCTTGCCTGTGAAGCCCGACAGAACATATGGAACCCCGGTGGACAGAGGCGAGGTGGCGGGGTTATCTGTGTGGATCACGGTGCACGATGCCCCCGTATCCAACAAATAGGTCCCCTTCACCTCCTGCACTTCCATCTCCACGAGGGGTCGCCTCCATATATCGTATCGCAGCGTACACAAGTAAACGGGCTGCGCCGGCTCTAGTGATTTGGGTGCAGCGGTCGGGGTTTCGGGAGCGACAAGACCGGTGGTGACAGCTACTTTCCCCTGCGAAATCATTAGAGACCGCATTGTCTCTAAAATCGATTCAATCGCAGCGGGGTTCATAACCGCACCAGCTCCTTGCGCTGGGGCAGGAGCTACGGCTTGGGTTTGGGCTGGTGCTGGGGCAGCGGTCTGGGCTTGGGCTTGGGCTGCGGGAAATCTCCCTTTATTATCCTTCCACGGATTTCTACAGTCCTTGTGCCAATGTCCATCCTTCCCACACCCGTAACAATTGAGCTTGGCTTGGACAGGGCGATTCCCTTCCTGCCTCCACTCCTTCTTGCTTGGGGCTGCGGGTTTTGCCTCATGCACCTTTCCTTTCTGGGGAGGTGTTTCCTGACTTCTACAGTTCTTATACGCCACATTAAGCTGACGGAGTACTGTCTCTTCCGTGACACCGGGACCTTGGGGATCAAACCATGATCTGGCTAGGGCCCGTATCTCTGGCAAGCTGTTGGTAACCAAGCAACGGAGCCAATGAACCCGCTGTTCGTCGCTCATTTGAGCCCGTTCAGGCATACCCGGACAGCTGCGTCGATATACTGGCCACAGCCTTTCTGCGAAAACCCGTGGGGGTTCTCCAGATAGCTGCACGGTCCCTTCTACATGGTCGAACAGACTACCGTCGTCCACTCCCATTACCTCTAAAACTTCCTCCCTGAGATCTGTATACCCTTTCCGTCCCCTCTTGCCATCCTCTGAGAGGCACTGAAGGATCGTGGGATCCAGGGAGAAAAGCAACAGTTTTACCTGTTCCTGTTCATCGCAGTCGTTAATGGCTGCTGTTTCCTCTATCTCTCTGAAATGAATCGAGGGATCTCCCTTTACTGTGAGTCGTGTGAGGTGGCTCACCATGGACCTTAATTGCGGGCCAGCGTAGGGCACCACGAGCTGGTTCTGGTGGGGTCCGACACTGCCATCGGCAGCGTTGGGACCAAACCTCTGGTGCCGAGCGGGACACATCGGTGCCGGTCCCGTCTTTGCTACCAGTGGTTCTTCCACACACTCCACCTCGGCTACCTCCTCTTTCGCTACCCCCTCCTTTTCCGACCAAGTCTCACTATAGCTCGGCGGTGCTGAGGGCTCGGTGGCTGGTACCACAATGAGCTCAGCTGGAATCGGCTGTTTTGATTCCTTCAACAAGTCCATGTGACTGGCTTTCAGGCTGACGAGACACACCATGCCTCTTGCCTTAACCAGGGCCGCTCTTAGGTCCTCTATGGTCTTTTGGCAGGGGCCGTGGTCTGTTCTCTCAAACCCGTACTCGAGGGCCAGCTTGTAAGCTGCCTTAACCTCCACTACTCTCTCCTCCTGCGCTCTTAGCTGTTGTGCGAGGCGGGCACTTTTCGCCCGTATCCTCGTTTCATTAATCTTTGCTTCAGTAACCTGGCACTCCAGGTACTCTATCCTAGCCTGATGTTGACTAGCTACCACTTGGCGTTCCTGATTCAGCACGTGAAGCGCTGTGATGAGTTTTTCCCCACCCATGGCCTTTTCCTCTATCTCTGCTGCCTGGGTCGTGACCTTGGCTGCCTGTGCTGCAACGACCCGGTCCAAGATCTGGACCTGCTTCTTGTAACACATCAGCCACACTGCCTTTTCCACTGACTTCTTATGCTCTTTGCTCTCTGTCCACCTGATGGCTGCATCCACTGGACGCGCATCCAGTAAGAGATCGGAAATCCACTGTTTAGTGAGATTTACCTTGCCAAAGACATAATCCGCTATCCTCTCATCCATTGCATTTCGACTATTCAAACTTGGATCTACTACATTGCAATCCTGCCGCGGTCGCCATTTTCTGTAAGGGGTTTTGTTCCTCGAGAGGTTTCCCAGAGGTTTCTCTCTCTAGAGGCCTCTCTCTCTTGCACAGTAAACCTTGAGTGGTTCGACCCACTCGCCCCTTAGATTCTGTACTCTGGACTTAGGCGCAGGAACTACAATGTAGAGAAAACTCGTGTAGACCAAGTTTGATGAATCAAAATGAAATTTTATTGCAAATGGATCAAATCAAATGCAACACAGACAAGAGTACGGTACATGGGAGGGAAAAACAAACACAAGCAAATCATAATGACACAGTACTAACTAAAGCAAATACAGGCATCTTAGATTCTATTATATTAACTAAGGCAACTACAGGCATCTTATATTCTACAAAGATCATCATGAAATAAGGAAACACACGGAACATCGAGGGACAACAACTCATGTTAATCGTACCCTTAAATCCAGCCCCTTACTAAACCTATCTAGATCTGATTGTGAAGGGCCAGAAACATGCTCACCAATCCCACTAGGAAGTGCAAGGTTTTGAAAACGAGTCTGTGTTTGGTCCTTTCAGGCGTTTCGTCTCCATGTGGATCGTGGAGCCCATGCGAGCTGCGCCACACCTCTCTCCTGAGGTGGGGGTCGGGGGCGGCTGGACACCGGCAGGCCTGGATGTCGGCGGGGTCAAGGATCGTCGGCTCGACCCTGGTCAGAGGAGCCTTGGGCTGGCTCCCATCGCTTCTTCAGGTTCCTTTCCTCTCTTCTACCAAGCCGTGGTGGCTGGAAGGTTTCTTCGCTTGGGACCTTTATTTTTTTGTTTCCTCTCCCAAGCTGGGTCTATGGCCTCTCGTTCCGGCAACGGCCTGGGGATGGTCGATGATCTCCCGATGTGCTTCCCCGGGGCGGAACGCCTGCGATTGACTGCTCCTTCTTCTGGGTGTCCGGATTCAAGCTGCGTGTTTCCAGCTCTCCAACCCAGCATGTCTGTGTTCAAGCTGCAGGCTTGCAACTGTCGCCTTCCAACTCGCTCTGGCCTGCCTGTCCCGACTGCTTCCGAGTGCTTCTTGTGTCCTTAACTGCCGAAAAGTCTCTCCAGATATACCTTTCTTCCCGAGGCCTCACTTCCCGCCCAAAATCAGGTTAGTCTTTGTTTTAACTTTGGCGGGCTTTGAGCACAGCGGGCAGTTATTATATTTTAAATCATTTTAAGCGGCTGGTAACAGGCCCATCTCTGGTTGGAAATGGCTTTCATTGTTTTGAATGTCCTGCTGATCTCGTTACCGAGCCCTTGGTGTTGTCCTCATGAATATATATTGTCCTCTTTCGCCTGGGTCAACATTTAGATGGTCTCTGTCTCCAAGCCGATCTTGAGTGGATCTGCATCTAATCCATATGCATGCCTGTGGGTCTGGTTTCGTTCTCTCATAAAACGGCTTCCAGAACTTACCAAGGGTTCAATCCAAATAGCTGTCTGAGGTTGCGCAGGAACCATTTTAAAGTGTCCCAATGAGCTGATCACATGGTATGGTGGCCATTTTGTATGCCCCTTTTTCTGGGCTTCTTTTAAAACAGTCTTTAGAATCATGGCCTCTTCTGCCATTTAACCCTTATTAACATGAAATCCAATCTTGCAAATCCTACAGTTATATATAACGGTCACCCTTATTTTTCCTTTGGGGTAGACTTTTTGCCCCGTGTACGTCTTCAAAATAATTTTTGTGTCTCTCAAGGGTATGTGTGAGAATAGCCGCTCATAGTCCCATCGGTTTATGACTGTTAGGGCTGATCCTGTGTCCAACTCCATCTTTACCTGGACTCCTGCTATCTTGAGAGTGACCCAAATGGTTCGGTGATCCTCCATTGTGAACACATTATGTAGTTTCAGACAACTCAGTTCCCTGCTTTCGGAGTCGTTATCACTCTTTTGTTCATCTGAACTATTCTCCGTCATCTTATGTACCTTCTTGTACTTTTCTTTGGTAGGTTTCTTATTGCTGGTTTTCTTTCCCGACCTGCAGACTCGTGCTCTGTGTCCAACTTTTCCACACTGTCTGCACACTTTGTCTTTGAACCAGCAATCACTCTGGTCGTGTGTTGTTCTGCCGCAGCGATAGCACTTCTCTGTTCCATATGACATTTCGTTTGTACCATATTCTTGCGGTCTCTGTTGTATCTCTGCAGCGCCCCGTGCTGCTGCTTCATATGATACCGCAATGCTGAAAGCCTTTTCCAGCGTAAGGTCCTTTTCAGATAAAAGCCGTTTCTGGGTTCCTTCACTTTGAAGCCCACACACAAACTTGTCCCTTAAGGTATCTGCCAATCCCACTCCAAACTGGCAGTGTTTCGATAGTTTGCGCAGTTCTGTTAAATAATCAGCATTGCTTTCATCCTTATGCTGGTTCCGTTTGTGCAACTTCAATCTTTCTGCTATCAGCAGCGGTGTGGGGTTTAAATGTTCCTGTAGTATCGTTACTGTTGTGTATGTGCCTTTAAGAGAAGAACTGATTCTATACTGCAGTACCGGCAGTGACCACCCCTGTATATAAAGTCATAGCAGGCTTCTGTATTTCAGTCTTGAATTACTCTCTGTTCAGTAAATACCTGTTTTATTGTTCTCCTGCAGTCTGAGCATTATTGATCCTCGGACACTACACTGGCGACGGGCAGGTTCGAACTCACCTGCAGTACTGCATCACCTCATGGGGATCTTTTCCCTGAAGAGAAGCTTCTTGGAGGTCGAAGTCAGAACGGCGGGCGTCGACCGCGGGCAACCGCCCAGGGATCCATCGGAGAGTCGCAGGGGAGGCTGTGGAGAGCTGGGCCTGGCTCCCCAGTCGAGGTATTCCAGCAAGTCGTGCTGGTAGCAGGTAGTGCGCTGACCCTTCCGGACTGCGGCGGGCTCGGTCTCGATCGAGCGGCTCTGCAAAGGGGCCGTGCAGCGTCGTCAGGAGGAAGAGAGAGAGAGAGGGTGGAGCGCACAGGGCGCGGTCGGTGCTCAAGAACAGGGCAGCGTGGAGAGGATAGAACGCGGGAAAGGAAAAGTGAGACGCACCGAAGCCGCGGGTCACCGCCATTACCCTATAGAATGCTAGGAGCAGCGTGGCAGCAAGGGGAAGAAGGAAAAGCGCGGGAGGTGCCATTTTATTCCATTGGGGAAGAAGGAAAAGCGCGGGAGGTGCCATTTTATTACATTGGGGAAGAAGACAAAGCGCGGGAGGCGCCATTTTAAATCACCCAAGATGCCGAAGAGTGGCAGTATCACTGCTTTCGACAACGAGGTAGAAGACTGGACCACGTATGTGGAAAGAATTGAAGTGTACTGCAATGCCAATGAGGTGGCCAATGGAAAGAAGGCGTCGGTATTATTAAATTTGATGGGCGCGAGAACGTACGGCCTGTTGCGGAATTTAATTACACCAGCTAAACCAATGGAGAAAAGTTTTGAAGAGATTGTTAATATCTTACAGGAACACCTAAACCCTACACCGCTGCTGATAGCAGAAAGATTCAAGTTCCATAAAAGAAACCAGCACAAAGATGAGAGCAATGCTGACTATCATACGGAACTACGCAAGTTATCGAAGCACCGCCAGTTCGGAGCAGGACTGGCAGACACCTTGCGGGATAAGTTTGTCTGCGGGCTCCAGAGTGAACGAACCCAGAAACGACTACTTTCGGAAAAGGACCTGACGCTAGAACAGGCTTTCAGCGTGGCAGTATCCTACGAAGCAGCAGCACGGGGAGCTGCGGAAATACAACAGAAACCACAGGAATACAGTGCTAACGAAATGGCATATGGAGCAGAAAAGTGCTATCGCTGCGGCAGAACAACCCATGATCAGAAGGACTGCTGGGTTAAGGACAAAGTATGCAGGCAATGTGGGAAAATGGGACACATAGCAAGAGTCTGCAGGTCGGGAAAGAAAACCAACACTACAGGGACTACTAAGGAAAAGTACAAGAAAGTAAAGAAATTGATAGACAGTAGTTCGGAAGATCAGAAGAGTGATAAGGACTCCGGGAGCAGGAGACTAAGTTGTCTAAAGTTACACAACGTGATCGCAAAGGAGGATCACCGAACCATTTGGGTCACCCTCATGATAGCAGGGTCCCCAGTAAAGATGGAATTGGACACAGGATCAGCCCTAACTGTCATGAATCGATGAGACTATGAGCGGCTATTCTCACACATACCCTTGAAGGACACGTCCATTGTATTGAAGACATACACGGGGCAAAAAGTCTACCCCAGAGGAAAAATAAGGGTGCCAGTTGAATACAACGGCAAGGAAACACAGAAACTGTATCTATATATACTACCAGATGGAGGATCACCATTATTGGGACGTGAATGGATCCGAAAAATACAATTGGATTGGCATTCCATTCAGGCGCTAACTGTGACTGATAAAAAGGATGATGACGTCACACCTGGGCGACTGTCAAAAATTCTAACTGACGCGAAAGAGGTGTTCCAACAAGGACTTGGGACTCTAAAAGGAGTAACGGCAATGATAAAAATCAAAGATAATGCAAACCCAAAATTTTTTAAGGCCAGACCGGTACCTTACGCGATCCGCCCAGCCGTTGAAGCAGAGCTGGAGAGTCTGGAGCATTCAGGTGTGCTGTCCAAGGTGGACTGGAGCGAGTGGGCCACACCCATCATTCCTGTAATGAAGAAATCATTGAGCAGCATGCCTGGGGAACCGAAGAAGGTTCGCATCTGTGGGGACTTCAAGGTAACTGTGAACCCAGTCCTGCACACAGTACAATATCCACTTCCACGGATAGAAGATATTTTCGCCTCACTATCTGGAGGGAAACGCTTTACAAAGATTGATCTGGCCCAAGCGTATCTACAAATGGAGGTGGAAGAAGTGACTAGGAAATACCTCACGATAAACACTCACAACGGCCTTTACCAGTACAATCGACTGGTATTCGGGGTAGCATCAGCCCCGGCTATTTGGCAGAGGACGATGGAACAAGTCCTGCAAGGGATCCCAGGGACCCAGTGTTATTTGGACGACATCCTGGTTACGGGCGAAAATGACAGTGAACACCTTGCCAACCTGGAGCAAGTGCTCACGAGATTACAGGAATATGGGCTATGAGCCAACCGCCTCAAATGCGAGTTCTTCAGGAGACAAACCTCGTATTGTGGCCACATGATTGATGAGGAAGGGTTGCATAAGTCGCCAGAAAAGATTGAGGCTGTAGTCAAGGCTTCAGCACCAAATGTGCCGCAACTGAGGTCGTTCCTCGGGTTGGTGAACTACTACCATAAGTTCTTGCCGAATTTATCTACAATTCTGCACCCACTGAACGTCCTACTGCAAACTGGAGTAACATGGAAATGGAGTGATGAGTGTAAGCGTGCCTTTCAGAAATGTAAATGCCTAATCACTTCAAAAGAAGTATTGGCCCACTACAATCCAACACTACCGATTTGGTTAGCATGTGATGCGTCTCCCTACGGCATCAGAGTGGTGCCATCACACAAATTCCCTGACGGTTCAGAGAGGCCAATAGCCTTTGCGTCGCGCTCGTTAACCTCAGCCGAGCGTAACTACGCCCAGATTGACAGGGAGGCCCACAGCCTGGTGTGGGGGGTGAAGAAGTTCAATCACTATCTGTACGGGCAGAAATTCACCCTACTAACTGATCATCAGCCCCTGGTCTCCATTTTTAACCCAAAGAAGGGCGTTCTGGTGATGACGGCGCAACGGCTGCAAAGATGGTCACTTTTTCTAGGGGCACATCATTACGACATAGAGTATAAGGGTACGAAACAGCATGGAAACGCTGATGGGCTGTCGCGCCTACCGTTGCCTACGGTAGAGGAAGCACCTGCAGTGGACCCTGTTGAGATATTCCATGCGACCATAGTCGAATGTCTACCTGTTACAAACTCAAGTATAGAGAAGGAAACCTGAAATGACCCGACACTCTCTCGGGTCTATGATTTGACGGTGAAGGGATGGCCAGCACATGGTGACTCACTGTTGCCAGCATTCTCGCCAAAGAGAGAACAGCTGTCAGTGTGCCGGTGGACCTTGATGTGTGGATCCCGAGTGGTAATTCCACCCAAGTTGAGAGATAGAGTGCTCAATGAGTTTCATGAGGGTCATCTAGGAGGGGTAAAAATGAAAAGCCTAGCCAGGGCTTTGTGTGGTGGCTGGGAATCGATAAAGAAATCGAGGATATGACCAAGAGATGCACAGGATGCCAGAAGGTCCAAAACGCTCCACCACAGGCACCGCTACATCCATGGGAGGGGCCTCATCTCCGTGGCAACGGGTACACATTGATTTTGCTGGTCCATTTATGGACTCAATGTTCCTAATCGCTGTGGACGCCCATTCGAAATGGCCAGAGGTCATCAAAATGTCCTCCACCACCACGGAGAAAATTATTGCAGTCCTACGGACCATCTTCGCCAGGAATGGCTTGCCAGAACAGATTTGCTCCGACAATGGGCCACAGTTTGTGTCAGAGGATTTCCGGAGGTTTCTGAGGAATAATGGGGTGAAGCATTACACATCTGCCCCATATCATCCAGCCACAAATGGATTGGCTGAGAGGTTTGTTCAGACCTTTAAAGAGGCCATAAAGGCAATGCATAATGACGACATACCACTACAACACAAGGTGGATAATTTCTTGTTTGCGTACCGGAATGCGACACATGCAGTCACCAACCAAGCTCCAGCCATAATTTTCTTCAACCGAAGGCTAAGATGTCGCCTGGATTTGCTCAAACCAAACATAAGACGAGATGTTGAGGATAAGCAATTCCAGCACATAAATGAGAAGCCAACCAGGAGCTTCAAGATAGGGCAACCAGTCTTGGCCCGCGACTACCGAACAGAAAAATGGCAGCCAGGAACGATATGCACACAGCAGGGACCTCTAATGTACACAGTGGATGTTGGAGAGAGCATCGTGAGACGCCATGCTGACCAGATTCTAGAGTCACAGGAACAAGCCAAACCCATACTACGAGCAGGTGCACCTGGTAATCAACCCAAAGTACAGATTGCGTCTACCTTGGAGGCAGAGGTATTGGAAGCTGACGAACCAACCAATGACAATGAGCCAGAATCAACTCCGCCGCAAGAACAGGATACTCGAGAAAGGCGCTATCCAGTCAGGATCAGGAAGCCTCCTCAAAGACTGAACTTATAAATGATTATTTCAGTTGATGTATATAGTACAGAGAAAATTGTAATTGTAATTAGTTATTATTTAGTTGTTAAATGAATGTTATGTACTGTTTATCTAAAAGGGGAGGAATTGTTGTGTATGTGCCTTTAAGAGAAGAACTGATTCTATACTGCAGTACCGGCAGTGACCACCCCTGTATATAAAGCCATAGCAGGCTTCTGTATTTCAGTCTTGAATTACTCTCTGTTCAGTAAATACCTGTTTTATTGTTCTCCTGCAGTCTGAGTATTATTGATCCTCGGACACTACGTTACTATGTCTTCAAAACTCTTTTCTATTGGCTTCGTTGGGGTTACTAGATTTCGTAATAACCCATACGTCTTGGCACCCATTAAATTTAACAATACCGACGCTTTCTTGTCATCTGACACCTCATTTGCCTTGCAGTATACCTCTATTCGTTCGACATATGTAGTCCAATCTTCGACTTCATTGTCAAATGTGGTGATACTGCCACACTTCGGCATTTTGGGTGTGGTTTAAAATGGCGTCTCCCAATGGCTTAAAATGGCATCTCCCGCACTTTCCTTCCTCCCCCGCTGCTGCAAACGCCGCCCCCGCCGGTTCTCGTGGCAATGGCGGCGCCCTGTAGGTTTCGCGCGCTTCTCCTGCGCTGCTGCCAACGCCGCTCTCGGTGGTCCTCGTGGCAATGGCAGTGCCTCGCGGGTTTCTGCGCGTCTCTCTCTCCCTCTCTTCGACGCTGCTCGGCCCCTGAACACCGGCTGCGCCCTGTGCGCTCTGCCCTCTCTCTCTCTCCCCCGTCGACGCTGCTCGGCCCTTTGCTGTGCCGCTCGGTCGGGCTCTAACCCGCCGCTGTCCGGGAAGGGTCTGCGCACTATCTGTTGCCAGCCCGTTTCGCTGGACCACCTCGACTGGAAAGCCAAGCCTGGCTCTCGACAGCCTCCCCCGCAATTCTCGAGTCTCTGCTGGATGACTGGGCGGTTGCCCGTGGTCGACGCCCGAGTCTCTGGCCTTGACCTCCAATCCACTGATCTCCAGGAACGAATCCCCGGGAGGTGATGCAGAGTTGCAGGTAGGTTCGAACTTGCCTTGTCGCCCATGTGGTGTCTGTGTATAATAAGACACAGGCTGCAGGAGAACGGTACAACAGGTGTTTACTCAACGTGGCTCACACGGGAACTCATCTGTACAGTTTACTACTCAGTGCTATATACAGGTGTGGTCACTGCCGGTACTGCAGTATACATGAGCTGTAAAAGATAGTTCCCCCCTTAAAGGTATATACATTACACTCTCTGCATTCCCAGCACAGATTCTGCAGGCTGCAAGTCTTTCCAGCAAAGTCTCCATCCAGTGTCACCTCACTCGAAGAAAATCTCTCACCATTGATAGATTGCTTCTGTCATCTCTACTTCACCTGCCATCTATTCCATCAACATGAGTGCCATTTAAACTGTCTCACTTTGGTCCTCAGAATCTGACCACGATGAGCCCCAACACCAGCAGCACCAGGCACACCAGCAGCAGCAGCAACAACACCATAACCTTCTCCACAATCTCCTGATGCTGCACAGGACAGAGGGCATCATCACCCGAGCATATTGCTGCCCGGGAGGCCAGGGATGGCCTCATAATGGCCAGATTTACTTAACTTGATGCCGTACATAGAAACATAGAAGATAGGACCAGGAGTAGGCCATTCGGCCTGTCGAGCCTGCTCCGCCATTCAGTGAGATCATGGCTGATCATCCAAATTCAGTACCCTGTCCCTGCTTTCTCCCCATATCCCTTGATCCCTTTAGCCTTAAGAAATGTATCCAACTCCTTCTTGAATATATTTAATGAATTGGCCTCTACTGCCTTCTGTGGTAGAGAATTCCACAGGTTCAACACACTCTGGGTGAAGAAATTCCTCCTCATTTCTGTCCTAAATGGCTTAACCCTTATCCTTAGACTGTGACCCCTGGTTCTGGACTCCCCGACCATCAGGAACATCCTTCCTGCATCTAGTCTGCCCAGTCCTGTCAGAATTTTATAAGTTTCAATGAGATCCCCTCTCATTCTTCTAAACTCCAGCGAGTATAAGCCCAATCGACCAAATCTCTCCTCATACGTCATTCCTGCCATCCCAGGTATCAGCCTGGTGAATCTTCGCTGAACTCCCTCTATGGGAAGAACATCCTTCCTCGGATAAGGCGACCAAAACTGCACACAATACTCTAGATGTGGTTTCACCAAGGCCCTGTACAACTGCAGCAAGACATCCTTGTTCCTGTACTCAAGCCCTCTCGCTATGAAGGCCAACATACCATTTGCCTTCTTAACCGCCTGCTGCACCTGCATGCTTACCTTCAGCGACTGGTGCACAAGGACACCCAGGTCTCATTGCGCTTCCCCTTCTCCCAATCTATTGCCATTCAGATAATAATCTGCCTTCCTGTTTTTGCCACCAAAGTGGATAACCTCGCATTTATCCATGTTATATTGCATCTGCCATGCTTCTGCCCAATCATCCAACCTGTCCAAATCATCCTGGAGTTTCTCGGCATCCTCCTCACAGCACACAGGCCCACCCAGCTTTGTGTCGTCTGCAAACTTGGAGATATTACATCTAGTTCCCTCGTCTAGATCATTAATATATATTGTGAATAGGTGGGGTCCAAGGACCGATTCCTGCGGTACCCCACTAGTCACTGCCTGCCACTCGGAAAAAGACCCGTTTATTCCAACTCTTTGCTTTCTGTCTGCCAACCAGTTCTCTATCCAAGTCAGTACCTTGCCCCCAATCCCATGTGCCTTAACTTTACATGCTAATCTCTTATGCGGGACCTTATCAAAAGCCTTTTGAAAGTCCAAATACACCACATCCACTGGTTCTCCCTTATCTATTTTACCAGTTATAGCCTCAAAAAATTCCAGTAGGTTACTCAAGCACGATTTACCTTTTGTAAATCCATGTTGACTTTGTCCGATCCTGTCACTTTTTTCGAAGTGCTCTGCTATTACATCTTTTATAATGGACTCTAGCATTTTCCCCACTACCGATGTCAGGCTTACCGGTCTGTAATTCCTCGTTTTCTCTCTACCACCTTTTTTGAATAGTGGGGTAACATTAGCTACCCTCCAATCCATGGGTACTGTTCCAGATTCCATCCAATGTTGGAAGATGATCAGCAATGTATCTACTATTTCTAGTGCCACTTCCTTAAGTACCTTAGGATGTAGATTATCAGGCCCTGGGGATTTATCGGCCTTCAATCCCGTCAATTTCTCTAACACCATTTCCCTACAAATACTGATTTCTTTCAGTTCCTCCCTTTTATCAGACCCTATGTTCCCCGTCATCTCTGGGAGGTTATTTGTGTCCTCCTTTGTGAAGACAGAACCGAAGTATGTATTTAATTGGTCTGCCATTTCTTTGTTCCCCATCCCCCTGATTCTGACTGCAAGGGACCCACGCTTGACTTCACCAATCTTTTTCTCTTCACATATCTATAAAAGCTTTTACAGTCAGTTTTTATGTTCCCTGAAAGCTTACTCTCATACTCTATTTTCCCCTTCTTAATTAATCCCTTTGTCCTCCTTTGTTAAATCCTAAACTGCTCCCAATCCTCAGGTTTACTGCTTTTTCTGGCCAATTTATATGTCCTCTCTTTGGATCTTATACTATCCCTAATTTCCCTTGCTAGCCATAGTTGAGTCACCTTTTTTGTTTTATTTTTATGCCAAACTGGGATAAACAAATTCTGTAGTTCATCCATGCGGTCTTTGAATGTTTGCCATTGCCTATCCACCGTCAACCCTTTGAGTGACATTCCCCAATCAATCCTTCCCAACTTGCGTCTCATACCATCGTAGTTCCCTTTATTTAAATTCAGGACCCTAGACTCTGAGTCAACTACTTCACTCTCCATCTTAATGAAGAATTCTGTCATATTATGATCGCTCCGACCCAAGGGGCCTCGTACAACAAGATTGCTAATTAATCCTTTCTCATTACATAATACCCAGTCTAAGATGGCCTGATCTCTAGTTGGTTCCTCAACATATTGGTCCAGGAAGCCATCCCGTAAACACTCCAGGAATTCCTCCTCCACAGTATTGTTACTAATTTGGTTAGCCCAATCTATATGTAGATTAAAGTCACCCATGATGACTGCTGTGCCCTTATTGCACACTTCTCTAATTTCCCTTTTAATGCCATCCCCAACCTCCGCATTACTGTTTGGAGGCCTATATACCACTCCCACTAACGTTTTCTGCCCCTTGGTATTTCTCAGTTCTACCCATACAGATTCCACATCATCAGAGCTAATATCCTTCCTTACAATTGGGTTAATCCCCTCTTTAACCAGCAATGCTACCCCACCTCCCTTTCCTTTTTGCCTATCTTTCCTGAATATTGAAAATCCTGAATACACCCATATGGCTGCCACATGATGTGCCAGGTTGGCACCACCCCACACCAACACCATAAAGCATCCCTGCAATGACCAAGCCATTACTTTCACACTCACCACCATTGCTGGAGGTACCCTTATGTCTCACCATTCACTGCAACTCACTAAGCCACTTCCAAATGTGCCCACAAATCTGTCCAAGACCGAAAAGCTTTTTATGTTTGACACCACATTAACAGAAACTTTACATAAACATTGGATAAGACACCCAAGTGGCTACCCTTGTGAATCTACTTGTGTGTCATCTTTCTCTTCTGCATACTTCTGCAAGGTGCTACCCCTGTGGCTTCAGCAGAGGTAGAAGCAGCCTGCTCACTTCCCTGCTGTCAAGGAGCTGGAGAGCACCTTGCTGCACATCAGTGGGGCCATGAGGACCCATGTCTATGCTGACATCACTCCTAGACAGGAGGTGTATAAGCCTCTGCCATCTATTCTCCATAGAGACCATGTGCTCCTGTGAGTGGTGCATTAGCTGCTCCATGTAGGTGGTCAACCTATCCATAGGACCTCCCTACATGCTCCTGCCAACGCCTGTGACATGGTGGTGCTCATGTTGGAGATAGACTCCTCCATTCTTTGAACATTTGCAGACATTGTGCTCGCAAAACCTGTCAAAGTCTCCTGCGCATCTTCTTGCACCTCCAGGATCGCCCTCTTTCTGGATGGCCCCAAGGCTCCGTGTCTGCAAGCAGCTGAGCAGAGCTAGGAGCTTCCTGCGCCCTCCCATGAGGACTCTCCACTGCTGTCCCTATCTCCACCATCTGCTCTTGCTCACTTGTAACTCGTGAGGCACCATTGACAACACTACTCTATCTCGTGAGGGACCCATTGAGGTGTACATCTCTCCTCTGCTGCTGGATGCGCTCATGTCTGGTGATGGTGTGCCCTCAGAGGCTGGAGGCTCCTCTGAGGAGTCATCTTCCTCTTCCTCCTGGACAGTGGGGTAGGGTCTCTTGATGGACCTGTGGGAGATTAAAGAGATGAGTTAGATATGTCATATGAAGAATGGCTACAGATAGCATTATGCACATGATGACCATTCACTGGCTGCTGACATCAGTCCCCATATGAGTGACAGATGTATGCCATGTAGCTGTATGATATGTAATTTTGTCACCAGGTTGCTGAGATGTCCCCTTCGCTCCATCTTCCATCTCCAGCTGCTCGGCGACTCCAGATATTTCTAAAGCAGCCTCCTCTGCTATTGTAAGGTTTGCAAATGATGGAGGGCCACTGCCGGTTCTCTGCCTCTCCCTCTTATTTTGGGCTCTCTTTTCCTGCAAGGAGTGAAAGAAGAGAAGGTTGAGTGAGAGTGATGGAATGAGTGTGAGGAATGGATGGGTTGCATCTTTAGAGGGTGACTATGATGGAGCGGGGTGCCAAAGCCAAGTGGCCTCCTTGTGTGTTGTTAGTTGGTATGATTGCACTGGGATGAGGGTGAGTGTGAGGGGTGGCTAGTGAGAAGGGGATGTGATAATATAGATAGAGAGGGTTGAGTGGACTTGCAAGGTGTGTTGGTGTGAGTAAGGATGTGCAAGAGTGCGGTTGGGAAGGCAGAGTGATGGGAATGTGATGAGAGGCTCAGCAGGATGAAGTTGAGTGTGGTTTTGTACTCACCTTTCCTGATCTAATGAGATCATTGTAACATTTGCGGCACTGCACCCAGGTTGTCCTGACCACATCCCTGCTTGTGACCTCCTTTGCAATCTCCAACCAGGCTGCTTTGGTCTCGTGGGGAGGTCTCTTCCACCCATTGGAAGGGAAGAGGACCTCCCTACGTGCTTTGACTCCCACCATAAGCATATGGAGGGAGTCATTGGAGAACCTGGGTGCAGCCCTCTGCCTCTGTGCAGCCATTGTCAGTGTTTGCAGCATTCCAGTGCACTGCACTGAAAACACTGTGTAACATTGCCCAGAAATTCGGGTCTCCGCGGGTGAGTACGCACGGGGTACTCACCCGTAAGCCCAATGGAAGTGCCGATTTCCTGCATGCACTGCGCATGCGTGGGAAACCGGCACTTCCGTTCCCCTGAAAGAAGGGGTTCAGAGGTCAAACGCGTGCGCGGGAGAGGCTGCGCGTGCGCATCGAACTTATGTTTTTTTTTCCGTTTTCCCGGGAGGGTAAGTCTCCAGGAGTTAGACATATAAAAAGCAGTCGTAAGGCCTGCTTTTTACAAGGTAAGTGGTGAATTAATTAAAATTAAAACATTTTTTCCACAGGTTTATTATTTTTAAATACTTTAAAGAAAGGTAAGTTTATTTTTAGCCCTGTTAGAAAATAAAATTATTTTTTCAAAAATTTAAATTATTGTTTAAAATAGTTATTTCATGTAATTTATAGTTTATTTAAAAAATGTGATTTTTTAAAACATTTATTTGAAGATTTAGTGATGTTTTGGGGCTTATAGTATTTATAAGTTTGACAGCCCTTCCTGTCAAACTTATGAATGAAGCATTCCCTGCTACCATTGGCTCTCCATGGCCCACGTGATCCCAGGGGATGCATCGAACTAACGGCGACCCTGGGATACGCAAGCACTGCACGCCGGCAGTTGGAGGAGGCCCAGGATCGGAATTCTATGGGGGGCCACAGCTCAACGGCTGGCGCGCAAGGCAAGTGCAAGTTGGGGGCTTACACCCGCGGGAAGCCCCCGACCCGAATTTCTGGGCCACTAACCTTCAAATCTAATGTGGCCATGGCCCCTTTAAAGATCCCGGCTGTGTTGTGTCCGGGTATAATAAGACACAGACTGCAGGAGAAACGGTACAACAGGTGTTTACTAAACGTGGCTCACACTGGAACTGCCTGTACAGATTACTACTCAGTGCTATATACAGGTGTGGTCACTGCCGGTACTACAGTATACATGAGCTGTAAAAAGTAGTTCCCCCCTTAAAGGTATATACATTACAATTCCTCCCCTTTTAGATTAACAGTACCATAACACTCATTTAACAATTAAATATCAAACTAATTACAATTAACACTTTTAACATGCAACATTAGCTGAAAATAGTCTATTTATATATTCAGTCTTTGGGGAGGCCTCCTGATCCTTTCTGGATAGCGCCTTTCCCGAGTGTCTTGCTCTTGGTGCGGAGGCGATTCTGGCCCCCTGTCGTCGGTTGGTTCATCAGCTTCCGATGCTACTGTTTCTGGGGTAGATGTGACCTGTACGTCGGGTTCATCATCAGGTATGTAAGGGCAAGGCATGGGGTTGACTTGTTCCTGTGACTCTAGGATCTGGTCAGCATGGCATCTCACGATGCTCTCCCCAATGTCCACTGTGTACATTAGTGGCCCCTGCCGTGTGCATATCGTTCCTGGCTGCCATTTTTCTGTTCGGTAGTCGCGGGCCAAGTCTGGTTGCCCTACATTGAAGCTCCTTGTTGGCTTCTCATGGATGTGCTGGAATTGCTTACTCTCAACATCTCTTCGTACGTTTGGTCTGAGCTGTTGTGTATGTACCTTTAAGAGAGAACTGCTTTTATACTGTAGTACCGGCAGTGACCACACCTGTATATAAAGCCGTAGCAGGCTTCTGTACTTTCAGTTCCAGCATACCCTCTGTTCAGTAAACACCTGTTATTATCATTCTCCTGCAGTCCGTGTGTTATTGATACGCGGACACTACACTGGCGACGAGCAGGTTCGAACTCACCTGCAGTACTGCATCACCTCACAGGGATCCATCCCTGAAAAGAAGCTTCTTGGAGGTCGAAGTCAGAGCAACGGGCGTCGACCGCGGGCAACCGCCCAGTGATCCATCGGAGTTCAGAGAATCGCAGGGGAGGCTGTGGAGAGCTGGGCTTAGCTCCCCAGTCAAGGTGTTCCAGCAAATCGTGCTGGTAGCAGGTAGTGCGCTGACCCTTCCGGACTGTGGCGGGCTTGAGCTCGATCGAGCGGCTCTGCAAAAGGGGCCGTACAGTGTCGTTGGGAAGGAAAAGAGAGAGAGAGGGTGGAGCGCACAGGGCGCGGTCGGTGCTCAAGAGCCGGGCAGCGTTAGAGAAAATAAAATGAGGGGAAGGAAAAGAGAGACGTGCCGAAGCCGCGGGGCACTGCCATTACCCTTTAGAACGCTAGGAGCAGCGTTGGCAGCAAGGGGAAGAAGGAAAAGCGCGGGAGGCGCCATTTTATTCCATTGGGGAAGAAGGAAAAGCACGGGAGGCGCCATTTTAATCCATTGGGGAAGAAGGAAAAGCGCGGGAGGCGCCATTTTAAACCACCCAAGATGCCGAAGAGTGGCAGTATCACTGCTTTCGACAACGAAATAGAAGACTGGACCACGTATGTGGAAAGAATTGAAGTGTACTACAAGGCAAATGAGGTGGCCGATGGAAAGAAGGTGTCAGTATTATTAAATTTGATGGACGCGAGAACGTACGGCCTATTGTGGAATTTAATTACCCCAGCTAAACCAATGGAGAAAAGCTTTGAAGAAATTGTCAATATCTTACGGGAACATCTAAACCCTACACCGCTGCTGATAGCAGAAAGATTCAAGTTCCATAAAAGAAACCAGCACAAAGATGAGAGCAATGCTGACTATCATACGGAACTACGCAAGTTATCGAAGCACTGCCAGTTCGGAGCAGGACTGGCAGATACCTTAAGGGATAAGTTTGTCTGCAGCCTCCAGAGTGAAGGAACCCAGAAATGACTACTTTCAGAAAAGGACCTGACGCTAAAACAGGCTTTCAGCGTGGCAGTATCCTACGAAGCAGCAGCACGGGGAGCTGTGGAAATACAACAGAAACCACAAGAATATAGCACTAACAAAATGGCATATGGAGCAGAAAAGTGCTATCGCTGCAGCAGAACAACCTATGATCAGAATGACTGCTGGTTTAAGGACAAAGTATGCAGGCAATGTGGGAAAGTGGAACACATAGCAAGAATCTGCAGGTCGGGAAAGAAAACCAACACTAAAAGAACTACTAAGGAAAAGTACAAGAAAGTAAAAAAAATGACAGACAGTAGTTCAGAAGATCAGGAGAGTGATAATGACTCTGGGAGCAGGAGACTAAGTTGTCTAAAGTTACACAACGTGATCGCAAAGGAGGATCACCGAACCATTTGGGTCACCCTCATGATAGCAGGGTCCCAGGTAAAGATGGAATTGGACAGAGGATCAGCCCTAACTGTCATGAATCAACGAGACTATGAGCGGCTATTCTCACACATACCCTTGAAGGACACGTCCATTGTATTGAAGACATACACGGGGCAAAAAGTCTACCCCAGAGGAAAAATAAGGGTGCCCGTTAAATACAACGGCAAGGAAACACAGAAAGTGTATCTATATATACTACAAGATGGAGGACCACCATTATTGGGACGTGAATGGATCCGAAAAATACAATTGGATTGGCATTCCATTCAGGCGCTAACTGTGGCTGACAAAAAGGATGACGACGTCACACCTGGACGACTGTCAAAAATTCTAACTGACGCGAAAGAGGTGTTCCAACAAGGACTTGGGACTCTAAAAGGAGTAACGGCAATGATAAAAATTGAAGGTAACGCAAACCCAAATTTTTTTACGGCCAGACCGGTACCGTACGCGATCCGCCCAGCCGTTGAAGCAGAGCTGGAGAGTCTGGAGCGCTCGGGTGTGCTGTCCAAGGTGGACTGGAGTGAGTGGGCCACACCCATCATTCCTGTAATGAAGAAATCATTGAGCAGCACGCCTGGGGAGCCGAAGAAGGTTCGCATCTGTGGGGACTTTAAGGTAACTGTGAACCCAGTCCTGCACACAGTACAATATCCACTTCCACGGATAGAAGATATTTTCGCCTCACTATCTGGAGGGAAATGCTTTACGAAGATTGATCTGGGCCAAGCGTATCTACAAATGGAGGTGGAAGAAGCGTCTAGAAAATACCTCACGATAAACACTCACAGAGGGCGATGGAACAAGTCCTGCAAGGGATCCCAGGGACCCAGTGTTATTTGGATGACATCCTGGTTACGGGCGAAAATGACAGTGAACACCTTGCCAACCTGGAGCAGGTACTCACTAGATTACAAGAATATGGGCTACGAGCCAACCGCCCCAAATGCGAGTTTTTCAGGAGACAAATCTCGTATTGTGGCCACATGATTGATGAGGAGGGGTTACATAAGTCCCCAGAAAAGATTGAGGCAGTAGTCAAGGCTCCAGCACCGGAAAATGTGTCGCAACTGAGGTCGTTCCTCGGGTTGGTGAACT
This sequence comes from Somniosus microcephalus, assembly GCF_052327205.1. NCBI lineage: Eukaryota > Metazoa > Chordata > Chondrichthyes > Squaliformes > Somniosidae > Somniosus > Somniosus microcephalus. The sequence goes on along the minus strand of NC_140998.1, from coordinate 100,062,816 downwards.
ACTACCATAAGTTCTTGCCGAATTTAACTACAATTCTGCACCCACTGAACGCCCTGCTGCAAACTGGAGTAACATGGAAATGGAGTGATGAGTGTAAGCGTGCCTTTCAGAAATGTAAATGCCTAATCACTTCAAAAGAAGTATTGGCCCACTACAATCCAACACTACCGATTCGGTTGGCATGTGATGCGTCTCCCTACGGCATTGGAGCGGTGCTGTCACACAAATTCCTTGATGGTTCAGAGAGGCCAATAGCTTTTGCGTCGCCGTCGTTAACCTCAGCCGAGCGTAACTACGCCCAGATTGACAGGGAGGGCCTGAGCCTGGTATGGGGGGTGAAGAAGTTCAATCACTATCTGCACGGGCAGAAATTCACCCTACTGACTGATCATCAGCCTCTGGTCTCCATTTTTAACCTAAAGAAGGGCATTCCGGTGATGACGACGCAATGGCTGCAAAGATGGTCCCTTTTTCTAGGGGCACATCAGTACGACATAGAGTACAAGGGTACGAAACAGCATGGAAACGCTGATGGGCTGTCGCGCCTACCGTTGCCTACGGTAGAGGAAGCACCTGCAGTGGACCCTGTTGAGATATTCCATTCGACCATAGTCGAATGTCTACCTGTTACAAACTCAAGTATAGAGAAGGAAACCTGAAATGACCCGACACTCTCTCGGGTCTATGATTTGACGGTGAACAAACCTCTCAGCCAATCCATTTGTGGCTGGATGATACGGGGCAGATGTGTAATGCCTTACCCCATTCTTTTTCAAGAACCTCCAGAACTCTTCGAACACAAACTGTGGTCCGTTGTCGGAGCAAATCTGTTCTGGCAAGCCATTCCTGGCAAAAATGGTCCGTAGGACTGCAATAGTTTTCTCCGTGGTGGTGGAGGACATTTTGATGACCTCAGGCCATTTTGAGTGCGCATCCATGGCTATTAAAAACATTGAGTCCATGAATGGACCAGCAAAATCAATATGCACCCATTGCCATGGAGATGAGGGCCACTCCCATGGGTGTGGAGGGGCCTGTGGTGGTGCATTTTTGACTTTCTGGCATCCTGAGCAGCTCTTGGTCAGGTCCTCGATTTGTTTATCGATTCCCGGCCACCACACATAAGCCCTGGCTAAACTTTTCATTTTTACCCCTCCCAGATAACCCTCATGAAGCTCATTGAGCACTCTATCCCTTAACTTGGGTGGAATTACCACTCGGGATCCACACATCAAGGTCCCCCGGCACACTGACAGCTGTTCTCTCCTTGTCGAGAATGCTGGCAACAGTGAGTTGTCGCCATGTGCTGGCCATCCCTTCACCGTCAAATCATATACCCGAGACAGTGTCGGGTCATTTCGGGTTTCCTTTTCGATACAAGCGTTAGTTACCGGTTGGTATTCAACTATAGTCGAATGGAATATTTCGACAGGATCCACTGCTGGTGCTTCCTCCGCAGTAGGCAGTGGCAGGCGTGATAGCCTATCAGCATTTCCATGTTGTTTCGTGCCCTTATTCAATCTCATAGTGGTGCGACCCTAGAAAAAGTGACCATCTTTGTAGTCGTTGCGCAGTCATCACCAGAACGCCCTTCTTCGGATTAAAAATGGAGACAAGAGGCTGGTGATCAGTCAGCAAGGTGAATTTCTGCCCGTGCAGATAGTGATTGAACTTTTTCACTCCCCACACTAGGCTGAGGGCCTCCCTGTCAATCTGGGCGTAGTTACGCTCGGCTGAGGTTAATGATCGTGACGCAAAGGCTATTGGCCTCTCTGAGCCGTCTGAGAATTTGTGCGACAGCACCGCTCCAATGCCGTAGGGTGACGCATCACATGCCAACCGAATTGGTAATGCTGGGTTGTAATGGGCCAATACCTCTTTTGATGTGATTAGTGTTTTGCTCTTCTGGAAAACTCGTCTACATTCGTCACTCCACTTCCATGGCACCCCAGTTTGCAGTAGGGTGTTCAGTGGGTGTAGTATTGTAGACAAATTTGGCAAGAACTTATGGTAGTAGTTTACCAGCCCGAGGAACGACCTCAGTTGTGACACATTTTCCGGTGATAGAGCCTTGACTACTGCCTCAATCTTCTCTGGGGACTTATGTAACCCCTCTTTATCGATAACGTGGCCACAATACGAGATCTGTTTTCTAAAAAACTCGCATTTGGGGCAGTTAGCTCGGATCCCATATTCCTGCAATCTAGTGAGCACCTGCTCCAGGTTGGCAAGGTGATCACTGTCATTTTTGCCCGTGACCAGGATGTCGTCCAAATAACACTGGGTCCCTGGGATCCCTTGCAGGACTTGTTCCATTGCCCTCTGCCAAATAGCCGGAGCTGATGCTACCCCGAATACCAGCCGGTTGTATTGGTAGAGACCTTTATCGGTGTTGATTGTGAGGTATTTTTTTGATGCTTCTTCTACCTCCATTTGCAGATACGCCTGGGCCAGATCAATCTTAGTGAAGCATTTCCCTCCAGATAGCGAGGAGAAAATATCTTCAATCCGCGAAGTGGATATTGTACGGTGTGAAGGACCGGGTTCACTGTTACCTTAAAGTCCCCACAGATGCGAACCTTCCTTGGTTCCCCAGGCGTGCTGCTCAACGACTTTTTCATCACAGGGACGATGGGTGTAGCCCACTCGCTCCAGTCTACCTTGGATAGTACATCTGAATGTTCCAGGCTCTCCAGCTCTGCTTCGACGGCTGGGCGGATTGCATAAGGTACCGGTCTGGCCTTAAAAAAATTTTGGGCTTGCGTTTTCTTCAATTTTAATCGTCGCTGTCATGCCTTTTAGTGTTCCGAGTCCTTGCTGGAACACTTCTTTCGCGTCAGTTAGGATCTTTGACAGTCGCCCAGGTGTGACGTCGTCATCCTTTTTGTCAGCCACAGTCAGTGCCTGTATGGAATGCCAATCCAGTTGTATTTTCCGGATCCATTCACGTCCCAGTAATGGTGGTCCTCCATCTTGCAATACATACAGGTCTAGTTTTGGTGTTTCCTTACCGTTATATATAACGGTCACCCTTATTTTTCCTTTGGGGTAGACTTTTTGCCCCGTGTACATCTTCAAAATAATTTTTGTTTCTCTCAAGGGTATGTGTGAGAATAGCCACTCGTAGTCCCGTCTGTTTATGACTGTTAGGGCTGATCCTGTGTCCAATTCCATCTTTACCTGGACTCCTGCTATCTTGAGAGTGACCCAAATGGTTCGGTGATCCTCCGTTGTGATCACATTATGTAGTTTCAGACAACTCAGTTCCCTGCTTTCGGAGTCGTTATCACTCTTTTGTTCGTCTGAACTATTCTCCGTCATCTTATGTACCTTCTTGTACTTTCCTTTGGTAGGTTTCTTATTGCTGGTTTTCTTTCCTGACCTGCTTTTTGTCCTACTTTTCCACACTGTCTGCACACTTTGTCTTTGAACCAGCAATCATTCTGGTCGTGTGTTGTTCTGCCGCAGCGATAGCACTTCTCTGTTCCATATGACATTTCGTTTGTGCCATATTCTTGCGGTCTCTGTTGTATCTCTGCAGCGCCCCGTGCTGCTGCTTCATATGATACTGCAATGCTGAAAGCCTTTTCCAGCTTAAGGTCCTTTTCAGATAAAAGCCGTTTCTGGGTTCCTTCACTTTGAAGCCCACACACAAACTTGTCCTTGAAGGTATCTGCCAGTCCCGCTCCAAACTGGCAGTGTTTCGATAGTTTGCGCAGTTCTGTTAAATAATCAGCATTGCTTTCATCCTTATGCTGGTTCCGTTTGTGAAACTTGAATCTTTCTGCTATCAGCAGCGGTGTGGGGTTTAAATGTTCCTGTAGTATCGTTACTATGTCTTCAAAACTCTTTTGCATTGGCTTCGTTGGGGTTACTAGATTTCGTAATAAACCATACGTCTTTGCACCCATTAAATTTAACAATACCAATGCTTTCTTGTCATCTGACACCTCATTTGTCTTGCAGTACACCTCTATTCGTTCGACATATGTAGTCCAATCTTCGACTTCATTGTCAAATGTGGTGATACTGCCACTCTTCGGCATTTTGGGTGTGGTTTAAAATGGTGTCTCCCAATGGCTTAAAATGGCATCACCCGTGCTTTCCTTCCTCCCCCGCTGCTGCCAACGCCGCTCCCGGCGGTTCTTGTAGCAATGGCGGTGCCCTGTAGGTTTCGCGCGCTTCTCCTGCGCTGCTGCCAACGCCGCTCTCGGCGGTCCTCGTGGCAATGGAGGCGCCTCGTGGCTTTCTGCGCGTCTCTCTCCCTCTCTTCGACGCTGCTCGCCCCTGAACACCGGCTGCGCCCTGTGCGCTCTGCCCTCTCTCTCTCTCCCCCGTCGACGCTGCTCGGCCCTTTGCGGTGCTGCTCGGTCGGGCTCTAGCCCGCCGCTGTCCGGGAAGGGTCTGCGCACTACCTGTTGCCTGCCTGTTTCGCTGGACCACCTCAACTTGAAAGCCAAGCCTGGCTCTCGACAGCCTCCCCCGCAATTCTCGAGTCTCTGCTGGATGACTGGGCGGTTGCCCGTGGTCGACGCCCGAGTCTCTGGCCTTGACCTCAAATCCACTGATCTCCAGGAACGAATCCCCGGGAGGTGATGCAGAGTTGCAGGTAGGTTCGAACTTGCCTTGTCGCCAATGTTGTGCCCGGGTTTAATAAGACACAGACTGCAGGAGAAACGGTACAACAGATGTTTACTAAACGTGGCTCACACTGGAACTGCCTGTACAGATTACTACGCAGTGCTATATACAGGTGTGGTCACTGCCGGTAGTACAGTATACATGAGCTGTAAAAAGTAGTTCCCCCCCTTAAAGGTATATACATTACAGGCTGAAAACACTTTAATATTTATTCACTTGCATATAAACTTTGATTTAAATATTCCCAAGTGTCACCATTGCTTTCTTTACACATTAGAGACTATGGGCTGGATTTTGTCAGGCCTGAGGAGGCGGGTTTGAAGCCGGGCCAGGTGGGAAACTTGCCAAAAATGGCGTCGGGCTCCGATCCCGCCTCCAACCTGCCTCTGCGCAACTTTCTCAAATGCGGGCTTGCAGACCCTGTTTCAGTCCCGCCTCCAAGAGGCGGGAGAGGCCCTTAAGGCACTTAACAACCACTTAAGTTCCTCTATAATGCCATTTTGAGAGGCCTTTCAGAGTTTACCACATTTCCCACGTGCTGCCCGTCTCCCCTGGAACACGCCAGCTAATCCTGTCGGGTTCACATGTGGATGGCTTAATAACAGCTGTAGCTCCACCATAAAAACGGCGTTTTCCACAATGATCAATTGCAAGTGGCAGAACTTTGTTTTCTCAGGTCTTGGAGAACTTTTTGCAGGTCTACTGATTTTGGAAGTGTTGAAGCTGAGATCCATCTCCACTGTGACCTCCTGGGAAACCCCTCTCCCCACCTTGACTGAGCGCTTCCTCAACTGAGGTATATACCTGCAGCATGGGAACTATTTATTTCCTTTCCTCCTGGACCTCAGATTCAGATGAAGACCAGCCATGGCAGCAGCAGAACCCGGAACAACAGCAGCACTAACAGTAGGTGCAACAACAGAGCGCCAACCTGCTGCTCACCCACCTGAAGCTGCACAGGCCAGAAGGCGCCAGCGCATGGAAGCACATCGCTGCAGGAGATACCCCCAAAACAGGGTTTACAGACAGATGATGAACTACCTCAACATGACTGAGCAGCAGTGCCAAAGGAGGCTCTGACTTTCATGAGAGGTAGTGGGTGACATCTGTGCAATGTTGCAGCAAGACCTGGAGCCCAGAGGAACGGGTGGACACCCCTTACCAGTGGCCATCAAAGTCACCACTGCACTCAACTATTTTTGCTTCAGGCTCATTCCAGGGATCAACAGCAGACATCAGCGGCATCTCCCAGGCGGCCGCACACACTTGCATCAAGCAGGTAACCGATGCCCTCTTTGCCAACGTGCACAATTACATCAACTTCTCCAAGGATCAAGCAAGTGTAACCGCACGTGCAGTAGGATTCGCTAATCTGGCAGGCTTTCCAAGGGTGCAGGGCGTCGTAGACTGCACACATGTGGCCCTTAAGATACCCCATCACAATCCAGGTATTTTTGTCAACTGCAAGAGCTTCCACTCCCTCAACGTGCAGCTGGTGTGTAACCACAAGAAGGACATTTTGCATGTTTGTGCCAAGTACCCTGGCAGTTGCCATGACTCCTTCATCCTGCGGCAGTCTAGTGTGCCTCCGCTATTCAGTCCACCAGACCAACTTTGCGGATGGCTACTTGGAGACAAGGGCTATCCCCTGAAGACGTGGCTATTGATGCCATTGAGGAGGCCATCCAGCAAAGCTGAGGAGCGCTACAACTCCAGCCACATTTCCACCAGATCCATTATCGAGCAAACCATCGGCTTGCTGAAGATGCGATTCAGATGCCTTGATAGATCAAGTGGAGCCCTGCAGTACTCAGCAGCCAGGGTCTCCAGAATCATCATGGCCTGCTGTGCACTTCACAACATGGCACAGCATCGTGGCTTGCAGCTGCCTGAGGTACAAGTGGCTCATTGCATAGCCTTCTCAGATGAGGATGAGGACAAGGAGGAGGAGGAGGAGGAGGAGAGCGAGAACGAAGAGCTTGCGGAGGCGCATCAACCAGCGGCAGCAGCACGCGAGAACATTGCTGCCAGGGATGCAAGGGATGCACTGATCTTGGCCAAATTGGCTTAGGCTGCCCAATCAAACACATTTAGCTCGCACCTTTTTACCACACCATCAACAATGGGCAATAACCTACGGCTTCCTATCACTCTGACCACCATACTGACAATTCCAAGCCGCCCTGAGCCCTCAATGTGGAAGTCCCATTTGCGAAATGACACAGCCCACAACTCCAACAGTTTGCCATCAAGTCATTTTATAACATTCAGCCAAGGATTGCATTTCACAATTAAACACTACAGAACACCCAAGTGACTACCCTTGTGACTACTTTATCTTCCTCTTATGTGTGTTCCTATGTGGTGCTTCCACTGTGGCTTCAGCAGATGTGGAGGCCCCTTGCTCACTTTCATGCTGCTCCTGCCTCAACACCTTTGGCGGGCGTCCTCTGGGGTTGGAGCATAGAAAGGAAAATCTGGGGTGCCTCGCTCTCCCATTACAAACTCGCCAAATGTTCTTTCCATTAATTAATCTCAATGGAAGGAAAATCAGGAGGGTTTTTCTTCCTATCAGATTTTTGCCTAAGCAATGCTTAACATCCAGTGGGTAAAGACCGAAATCTATCCCAATATCTATGAAACCCACTGGGACCTTGGGGACTTAGGACCTTTCCCTTTAACTATTTTTCTCAGATTTCATTGTCCATATGGGACATTCATGCTACCAGGTGAAGAATGGGCTATACTTGAATTCAGCCCCTTTTATATTAAGTATGGAATGTTTGGGAGTGGGGGAATACCAAAGCCCTCCTCCCCCAATGTTTCCAGCAAGTCACTGCTTACCTTAGGGAGTGACATGCAACTCAGTGGTAATTGTAAGTGTCAATCACCCTCCTCCATAGTGAAAAGCTCAAAAATAGTAATAAAAAGATAAAAATAAAATGATATTCAGATGGCTCCCAATGGGACGTTCTTTTTCTGTCATGTGTATCACTAAGTCAACCATTTGGATTGGCCCCAATTTTAACTCCAGGTGGATTCCCTGCTCAGGCCTGAGTTAAAATTACAGTCAGGTCTCAATGATGTCATTGGGTCACAACATGCATATGTAAAGAAGGACCCTGTTGACTCTGGGTGCATGTCCTTGCTGCAAGCTCAGGAGAGCAGGTTAAAATTGCAGATGTTGCGATCATGGCGGCTTTAGGACAAGTAAGAGCCAGGGCGATTTTAACTGCCCACTTGCCAGGTTTCTGCTGAACAAGTAGGGTTAAAATTGCCCGCAATAAAACATTATTAGAATTCTCTGTACTGTGCTTGACGCGTGTGAATTTCCTAGGCCCTTCCCTTAATTTCAATGTGGTTCTCTTGCCAGTGAAGAATTAAATCTTTGTCATGAGTATTGCTTGCTACCAAATTACTAATTGGTGAGGCCACAATAGGAATCACATTTTTACAGAGTGCTTTCACAAACATACACTCACTGCTGATATTTAAGCTTCAGTATGTTGGAGGAGAAGATAGAAATGTGGTGCATTGACACATTACACAGCTCCAATGTATAGTGACACCAAGGATAAGATGCAGGTTTGCACATCCTGATTCCATGCACAATCTCTTTCCGACCTCGTCTGTGCTTTAGGCCAGGCACTGTACCACAGAGGGAGGGGAAATCAGAAAGTGTATCATCCCAGCTATCCTAAAACAGTCAAATAAAGAGTTATGTTGACAGAGGTTAAACAATGGCTGAATCACCATTTTAACCCAGGCTATGGTACATGAACCAGGAATTGTCTACTTGACATTATTATAACTGACAACAGTAATCTTGTGGGTAATGACATCACTGGCACTAGACAATCCCAATTGATATTGCCCTTATGTGGGGGCAGCACCAGTGGAGTGTTTTGATGAGTTTGCCACTTACTTGCCTGACATTTATTGCATTTCAAATTCAATGACTGAACTACTGTGAAGCCAATTTATCATTTGCATCAGCCTTAGACATACTGATGGTGAATGGTTTCATGGCAGTCTCCAGAATGGTGGGAGAGGCTCAGTGAACTTTGCACCATGTTTTTACAAAAGTGGTTGGATGTTTGCTATGTAACTAAATCTAGACTCTGTAAGCAATTACTATTGTGATCGATTAGGAATGAATGAATATAATGGCACATATTTACCACAGAGTTATATTTAATATAACATCATCTCTTTTTGATTGCCTACAAACAAACTTTAAAGCCCAGTCAAAAATGTAAGATCCATTTGACTTTTTAAATTCATATTGGCTGTGCTAGCCTCACAAAGCAAAACACTAATAGATTAATATAGGTATCTTGAGTACAGTTTTGAGACCATACAGTTTTGGTCTCCATATTTAAGGAAGGACATACTTGCATTGGAGGCAGTGCAGAGAAGGTTCACACGGTTGATTCCTGAGATGAGGAGGTTGTCTTATGAAGAAAGGTTGAGCAGGCTGGGCCTATACTCATTGGAGTTTAGAAGAATGAGAGGTGATCTTATTGAAACATTCTGAGGGGGCTCGACAAAGTAGATGCAGAGAGGATGTTTCCCCTCGTGGGGGAATCTAGAACTAGGGGGCATAGTTTCAGAATAAGGGGTCGCCCATTTAAAACGGGGATGAGGAGGAATTTCTTCTCTCAGAGGGTCGTGAATCTTTGGAATTTTCTACCCCAGAGAGCTGTGGAGGCTGGGTCATTGAATATATTTAAGGTGGAGATAGACAGATTTTTGAACAATAAGGGAGTCGAGGGTTATGGGGAACGGGCAGGGAAGTGGAGTTGAGGCCAAGATCAGATCAGCCATGGTGGAGCAGGCTCGTGGGACCAAATGCTTCTATTTCCTGCTTCTATTTCTTATGTTCTTATTAATAAAATTAAATGCTGATTTGTGCAAAATGAAATGTAATAAATTTAAACCAATACATGCAGACAAGTATAGAAAGTATCTACATATAAATCCATAGTTTTCTGTTGTTAATGTAAGAATTTTGACATTCAGATAATATGTCAGTGTTGGATATACAGAAACATGGAGGGAGACTTAATGGGCTGGAATTTGCGGTCAGCGGTGAAGCAAAGCTGTTTGCCATTGGCCCCGAAGAAAGCTGCCCACAGAGATCTTACGATTTCTGTTGTGAGAAGTTTGCCTTTTTCGACATTAAAGTGATTTCACTGCAGTGTAGTGGGAATCCCCTAGTGCAATGCTGTGATGTCAACAAGCTGTCTAAGTAGCCAATCACATTGCAGAATTCTCACAGACAGGGAACCAGGAAATGAGAAGCTGCTTTTATCCGGACTTTTAAAAAATGGTACAGAGAGCAAAACAAGAATTGGGGCTCTTCACATAGGGTTAAGGTGAAACCTGGAATATCATGAACAAACTTTTAAAAATATATATATATTTTTTTAATTTCTTAAAAATTGCAATTTTTATCATAATGGAGAAATTTGACACTCCACAAAATTAAAATTGGTTTTTCAGGGCCATAGCATTTCTTTAGCAGTCAATACGCTGTTAAAACCCCAGTTGCACCTAATCCAACAAGGCTTAACATTTAATGGGGTATTTAACAGCGATATTAGCGTGGAAAAGCCCAAATTTTCATCAGTTTCACTGATTTCACTGATTACACTGATTGCTGGCTATGGGGGGGGGGGGCGGGGGAGGGTGGGGGGGGGCGGGTGTTGGAGCAGTGAATGACAGAACGCAAGTTCAGGATTTCTGCGTTAGGATGCGCATGCGCTACATCCTGAAGTTGCCGTCAGTTTCAAAGGGGTAATAATGGTGAGCACTGTTAGTTTGCCGCTATTACCCACCACAAATTCCGGCCCATTCACTTTAATCTATAGTTTTATGGAGGGTTTTCTTCAACAGTATGTACTACAAATGCTACTATAAATTGCACCCACATTTTCAGAGTTATTCTGGTTTAAAAAAGTCCATTAGTTGTGTCAGTATATGAGACAATCCCCTTTATTTGAAGTTTACAAACAAACTCAGGTGTGACTGATATATCAGTTTTACAGTACTAGCTTTGCTGTTTGCTCTGAGAGGTCACCACAAACCATTAAATATAATGGGCCGTATTTTCCGATCGGAGGCTTCCCGTGTGTGGAGGCCTCCAATCTGGAAAAAATCTACGCCCTTACCTGAGGGCTCCCGAGGTCCGGACACTTTGGGCTGGATTTTATCAATGGAGGCGAGTAGGAGGCGGGACTCCCACTTTTGGGGTTGTAGTCCCGCCTCCATCGAGTTGTGGCCAACCCACGCGATTTTCACTTGATTGACCTTGTTGAGCCCGCCCAGCGGGCTCAGCAGGCCAATTAAGGGCCACCCAGCAACGGGTGACATCACAGATTGACATTTCATCTGTCAAGAGCTTTTGACAGATGAAATATCAGCGTTTGACAGCTCTTTGAAGCTATCAAACACTGACAATCTGTACTCCAAGTTAATTCCTTCCTCTCAGGCTGATTTAGTGATCTCTCCAGAACAGAAAGCAGAATGCTGCAGATTTTGACAGCTCGCGGCCATTCTGCTTTCTGTGCCGGTGAGATGAGGGACTCCCGAGACCTGAAGGAAGGAAGCCTGCATTAGTAAGTAAACATAAGTAAAACTTATTTAAACACTTTACACACACCAAACACACTTACCTCTGCACTCATGCACTCATCACTCACCTGAACAATGGACATCTCAAACCCTCCAAGTCCTTCAGCCTGACGGTCCGCCTCACTAACTTGGCGTGGTTTGGAGCCGTCGGGCAGCCCACACTTCAGGGATAAAAATAGGGATTAGGCTAAAAACTGCCTTCTAACTACCTGTTAACAGGCAGTTAATTGGCACTAATCCCCTTCCCGCCTCGGGGAAGCGGCTCCCAGCACAGGTCGGGTACCCGCCTCCTGGGAAACGGGCATGGAGGTGGGTTGGGGGCGGGATGGGTTCGTGCCCCCCGATTTCGCGATTTTAACCCCCCACACGCCTCCATTCCCGCCTCCACGGCCCTGGGAAATTCTAGCCCTTCCGCTCCTGGGCTTCTCCAACTCGAAATGCGCAGGGCCCAAGTATCCTAGAGGCGCATGCGGTTCGCAAGCGTCCCTGGGATCACGTGGGCCATGGGGAGCCAATCAAAGAAGGGAATCTCCCTTCATACACTTGACAGATAGACCTGTCAAGTATATGAAAGGAGATCACCCCAAAAACACTGTAAAACATGAAATAATTTTTTTTTTAAATCACATTTTTAAAATTAGTTGAAATTACAATAAATTAAATATTTTAAACAAAAATTTAATTTTTAAAAAAAATAATTAAAGTTTTTTACGGGGCTAAAAATAAACTTACCTTTCTTTAAAGTATTTTTAAATGATAAATGAGTGAAACTTTTTAAAAAACTTTTTTCAAATCTTATGCTGGTAAAAGCAGGCCCTACGCCAGATTTTACCAGGCATAAGATTTCTAAGGGTATTCTGCGGGCGGAGGTTCTCCAGAAAGCGGAACTATCCCCCCGCAGAGGCCCTTCTCTAGGGCAGGTGACCGATCTGTCAAGAGCATTCTTGACAGATCAGAAATGCCGGTTTTCAGCACATGTGCTTCGCATGCCTGAAGCCAGCATTTCCGATGTCCCTATGGGTGTGTACACAGCGCATACCCACCCATAGGGATCGGAATATCCAGCCCATTAAGAGCCAACTAGAACAGATGAATAGTCAGAATAGTTCGATGCTTGTGGGCATATGTTGTAAAGGAGAAATTACACAATGTATATTTGGAATGGAAGATTCTAATTAGATGTAATAAATTTAAACCAATACATGCAGACAAGCTCTGCTCAACCTGAAAAGTTTTTCATTGTTAAATCGTTAGCATGTTTTCACCCTCAACTTGCTCAATAAATGGGTGGTGAGTATACAAATGTTCTGACTAGCATTACAAGCACTGTTACAATTACAGATTTCAATGGGAAAATTAGAAACAATTAATGAATTGCACAAACTTGCAATTTCTTAACTGAGAAAACATTCCAAAAATACCTGTCTTTTTCTCAGGGTTTGGCACATTAGTGTCCACTTTAGGCATTAGTTAGCCTCATCCTCAAACGTACACTGATATGATAAAGCCTATGATAATCATTCGCCTCCTTCTTCTTTATTGGCAAATTAATATATCTTTTGTTCAGTGAAGAAAGAAACATTCAACAGCTCCTTCTGGGCTCTTTCAAAGAAAAGGCCATTAATGTAAGAAGCATTTGCTGCTAGATGGATAATGGCAGAGTTTTTTGCCTTATAGTTCAAACATGTTCGAGTGTGATAATGAAAGTTCTGAAAAGCACCATCAACCTAAAAGGAAATGAGTGGAGGAGCTCCGTCTTCTTCTGAATTGGGAAGAAAACCTTTTATGTTTCATTAAGATAATTGGCCTGGAGTTTCCACTCGATTGCGCTGGTATTTTCAGTGCAATTCGGTAGAAATCGGCATAACCGGCGCAAAAGATTGCGGAATTTCAAGCGCAATTTGCGTTCAGCGCAAATCGAGGTTTTGCGATCGTTTGTGCTAGTTTTAAAAACATCGCACTGGAAGCAGACACCGCCCATAAAAATGACCATGCCCCCAGGGTGAATTAATCACCATTGCGAGTTTCCGCTAATTGCACTCGTTTGCAGGCCATCAGGGAGGGTTTAAAAATTAAGCTGGTTCTTTTGGGCACAAGGGCCTAGAAATTCATTATAGCCACTTTTGGGGCGGTAAAGTCGGGCGGCCGCTAAAGTTTGCGCCCGGCGCAAATTCAAGGCCACTTCGCCGATATTCATTAGCTTCGCCCTAAGAGTTTGCTCGAGCGCTAAAACTGGCGATGCACGGCTCTCTTTAGGCGCTAAGCCGGAGGTTCTGAGCGATACCGCCGAGGCCGGGCGCAGCGCAGGTGCAGCCATTTCTTGATTGACAGCAGACACCCTGGCGCCGGCCAGCTCTTAAGGGGGAAGGGTCGAGTTGGTCTGCTGCCACGCCCTGGACACTGCAGCCCTCCAGCTAGGCCTGAACACTGCTGCTGGACCCAAATAGCGCCTGAAAGGATGGAGAAGGCCCGTGAACGAGCGCAGCGCTTCTCAGAGCATGATCTGAGGGTGCTGGTTGGCGCTGTGGCGAAGAGACGCCATATTTTGTTTCCGGACAATGGGAAGAAGCCGGCAGCCCGCGTCTACCGGAAAGCCTGGAGGCATGTCGCCACCAGGGTGACATCCAACAGTGAGGTCCCCAGGAGCGCTGTACAATGCCGCAAAAAGCTAAATGACCTCGCCAGGATTGTCAGGGTGAGTACCCTTTCCAGTGTCCTCCTCATCCTTGCATGTGCACCTCACATTATGGGCAAAGGGACTTGAAAGCCCTAATGGCCAGCCCTCATGCAGCAGCTATGGGACAGTCATGAACATCAATTGCACATTGTGCACTTAACACACTGGCCAGGCTATTCGACCATGGGAGGCAGTGCACACAAGATCAGGGCTACACACTGGCCAGGCTATTCCACCATGGGAGGCAGTGCACACAAGATCAGGGCTACACACTGTACTTAGAGGCCATCCTTTCTCTTGCAGGCCAAGCTGGCCAATAATAAGAGGAGCCGGACTGAGACCGGGGGAGGCGGACCCCAGATCCAGCCGCTCACCGAGCTGCAACAGCGCGTGGAGCACATCATGGGTGCCCGGGTGATTGGCCCTGTTGCATCTGGAGATGCCGACCCTGTTCTGGGCACCAATGGTAAGGACATCACCTTTTGTACCTCTCTCGTCCCACTTGCGCATCAGATCTACATCCTTTGCCACTGTCCGACCAATGCGCTGAATGCCACCACTCATGCATCCCTCGCTGACGCCCTCTCCTCACTCTAAAGCTACTCTTGTGCCTTCCTGCTTTCAGATGGTGAGGAGGAGGTCCCTGAAGTTGCCAGTGACAGCCCCTCAGAAGAGGAGGAGGAGGAGGAGCAAGAGGAAGGCGGCCCATCAGGGGAACCCTCAGCCGCGGCAAGCCATGCCAATGTAGGGGAGACGTCTTCCCTGGAGGGGAGCGTGGGGGAAGTGTCGGAGGGGAGTGTAGCTCCTGTGACCAGCGGCCTGCAGAAACGCGGGAGGGGGGTGGAAGCTCAGCGGCCTTCTCCCCAGAGGGGGGAAGGGTCAGAGGGGAGTCCAATTGCTGGGCCCAGCGGCGTCCAGCAACGCAGGAAGGGTCGGCCAGCTCGGCGGCCTTCTCCCCAGAGGGAGAGTCCGGCCTCCAGTCCGGAGACGGCCAACGCCGAGGAGATGCGCCGCCTCGAGGATGCCCGCGGACTCGGAGCGCCGGCACACGGAGCTCATGGGGGTAATGGCACGGATGCCTGAGGCCATCGAGTCCGTGTCTCGGAGTGTGACCGAATTCGGGGCCTCACAGGCCACCAGTTTGGCGGAATTCGGGGCAGGTCAGGCAGCGACTGGCCAGGTGATCAGTGGTGTCGTGCAGTCACTGGCTGCTCTGATGCGGTCACAGAACAGGGCAACACGGGCACTCACTGCTGCCACACTCGCTGTGTCAGCCAGGCATCGCCAGGGCACCCGGCGCACTGCAGCAGCACAGCGGTCTGTCCCTCGGCAGATTGCTATGCATGCTGCAGTGCTGGCCCGGGCGAGTGCCAGTGTCTCAGGCGACCAGCGAGTGCCTGCCATCCGCCAGCTTGCCCCCATTCCTCCAGCCGCCACTGCCACTCCCCCAGTGAAGCTGCCACGAGCTGCTGCAGCGACTGATGCTGCCCAGCCACAGCTGCAGCATTCACCAGCCGGCCCCTCGACGGCCAGACCTCGTC